>NC_072423.2:113972500-114281696 GCF_028878055.3 Symphalangus syndactylus | reverse complement strand
AATGGGCTACCCTCATTTCACACGTTGTGATGAAGCTAAGGCTGCTGCCAGGCCCGGCATGAGGCCCCGAGGCTCGAGCTCAGGGCTGGGGGCTGCAGGGCTGGGTCAGGGGTACACAGAGCTAAGGCCAGTGGGCTAGAGGGTGCAGGAAAGAGAGCTGGAGTCTGGGCCCCTCTTGGGAATCAGAGTATGTTTAAGAAGCCAAGGGGGACCTCGGGCTGTTCTGGTGGCCCCTTCTATGCCCAGCTGTGCTGGGAGGTCTCAGGGCCCCAGGAGATCACAGCAGGGGACTTCTGCCTGCTGACCATAACAGCGCCAGCTTCTTTGCAGCTTACTCTTCTACCATTTCCCACTACGGGCACCTAAAAGAAGCATCTCTGACCAGAAGACAAAGGCCCAAATAGCACCTGGGGGAGGGAAGATGCACAGAGGCACTTCCAGATGGCATTGAACAGACTAAGGCTCTGAAACCTAGGCCTGAACACTAAAGTCTCGAGACACCAGAGGTTCCTGAGCCAGGAGAGCCTGCTGGAAAAGCAGCCTGCAGAGGTCTGTGAATAAAGTTGAGTGCCTTCTCAGAGCCAGGCCTAGGAAACGGCCTCTTGAGATGACCCCTCGGGATGCGCTATTCCTGGGGCATTTGTGTGGAGGGTGATGCAGCAGTCTGTGACAGATGGCTCAGGCCAGGCTAAAGTCCCCTCCCTGACTCTTCTCCCAGCCTGAATTAGGATGAGATAGAGGGAGAAATGGGAGCCAAGAGGCTGAGGGGCAGCTGCAGTCACCTGGGCCCACCCCGGAAGCAGGCACGGGACTCGGGAGGGACGCTGCCAGCTCTCTGGGTGCTGAGCTCACAAGGCTGCATTCATGACTTTCAATAGACCTGTGATGGTCTGTGCCCAGTGCTGGGGACACAGAAGAGTCAAACCTGGATCCTGACCTGGACCTGGATCATCACTGTACAGGGAGGAGAGTGATCCAGGCTGATGAGGAAGGAGCATGACATGGGGTCTTAGGAGCAGTGAGGGGCAGAGCCATGGCAAAAGGCCCCGCCATGGAAGCTGAGGACTCTGACACCAGATGGAGGCAGTTGACTGACCTCTGCCCTTAGGGTCCAACCCATGGGCTTCTCATACATAGGGGTGACAAAGGCCATTCTATGCAGAATTTTCCTATTTGGCCAGGCAGCAGAAGTCCAGAGGGGTAGGGGCCACTCAAGGTCACACAGAGCAGCAGTTGCTGAAGACTGGCGGAAGTCCAGGCCTGAGCTCCACCTGCCCCTCCCCTGACATGGGGCCACCACTAGCCTTTTATGGGCAGGCCTGGCTGCTGATGGTTGGAATAATGGCTGACTCCAGTGGGTGTCTGTCACTGTCTCCAGACAGGAGACAGAGATAGAGGGTCAAAGTTCACTATGGCTCTTTGGGGCAATGAAAGGCTGTGTTCTAGCCTCTTGCCAGAAATCAGCCAAAGTCAAGGAAAGCCCGACTCCCACAGTTATCACAGAAATAGCACCCACTTTCCAGCCCAGACAGCTGCACCCCAGCTGGGTCCTGGCAGCCCCAGCTTCAGCCTGGGCGGTATGTTCCAGGCCCCTCGATCATCTGACCCTAATATCACCCCTTCACACCCCCTCCACCTTCTGCGGGAGCCACCCCGAACCTTTGAATGGGGGCAGATCCTGGAGGCTCTGCAATTTTCAGTGTAAACTGCCTGGAGTTCCCCACCTCACCCTCATCTGGTTCACCTGTGGACTCCCAACAGAGCAGGCCCAGGAAACGCGGGGCCTCTGAAGCCGGGGAAGAAGGAGGCATGGAAAACAGTAATGTTTAATTGAGCACCTCGTCTCCACCCTGACTCTCAGGGCTGTGAGAGCTACACCCGCAGCAACCTGGGTACGGAGGCAAGGGGGCCCACAAGTGAGGGAGGGCACACGGAGTCAGAGGGCAGCAAGGAGGCTGAGGGGCAGTGGGAGTGCCAGGAGCAGGGCCCTGGATGGGGCTGGCAAGGCCAGGGCCTGCCCATTGAGGCAGTCCCAGATCCAGTGTTGGTAGGAGGAGACCTGTAGGTAGATGGGTGGGGCCTCGCCCTTCTGGCAGCCTGCACCCCAGCTCACCAATCCCACCAGGTACCACGTGCCCTCCATGGAGCAGACCAAGGGCTCTCCAGTTAGCTCCTGCGGGAAGGGTTGGGGGAGTAAGGGTCAGGGAGGCCAGGCAAGGCCAGAGACGACCCAGCTCCAGGACAGGCAGGATGTCCTCACACCACACCTCCACAGCCCCCCAGTGCCAACATAGGTGAGAAGTGCTCCAGACCCAGGAGATCTTCCTCAAAAGGTTTCATCCCCCACCTCTTAACACCCACCCTCCCTCTCCCCATGGACCCCCAACTCCTCTCATCTCCAACAGCCACCCGCATTCCCAGCCCCTATCTGTTTCCTCCCAGTCTCCCCCCACATCCTCCATCCCCATACCCCAGAGTCCTGCCCACCCCCTTCCCTTCCCCTACCCATCCTCCACCCTTCCCCTCTCCCTCCCCAGATGCCTCTCCCCCAGGTGCCCCTGAAGGTGAGGGAGTGAGGAGAGGCCGCTCACGTAGCAGAACTGCTCCCTGCGGGTGTCCTCCGCACACATCATCTGGGACTTGATGATCCGAACCAGAGTGGGGATTTTGGTGAAGTTGTGGTAGAAGTTGTCACACTCTTTGCTGTTCAGGATGATGACTTCCTTCTCCTGAATGGTCCGGAACTGAGGCCACATGCCTGTGGGACAGGGCCCCATTTAGGCGCGGCCACTCACCACTGCCCATTGCCTCATCTCTCCACTGTTCCCCACGTCCCACCTTTTCTGCTTTAGCCACACACCCCTGCTCTTGTTCTAGCCCGTACCCATCTAGGGCCCTCAACACAGAGCCCCCAGAGCAGACTGCCCCCAACCCAGCCTTGCTGGGCCTGCTCTCGCTTCCTGCAGCGCCCAGGCCACTGGGGCCCCTCACACCACCTCCACCACACTCGGCCTCTCGGCTTTTGCCACTCCTTCCCTCCTGAGGGCCTGCCAAGCCTCTCAGGTCCCAAACCTTCTCTTCAAGCATCCCTTCCTCCACAGGCCTCTTCCCTGCTGAGCCTTCCCAGACCCCTCCATGGAGGCCAGGCACTGCTTCTTCCTCCTGCCTCCCTGACTAGTGTGTCCCTGTCCCTGGCCTAAGCTCCTGGGAGACAGGAGACAGGCCACAGCAGGGATGACAAAGTAACCCCCAGGTCCTCCCACATGGGCTGAAGTCCCCTTGAGCTGTTTTGAGAGTAAGTTCGTTCCTTCAGGCCACAGGGAAGGGCATCTCTCTTATGGGCTGGGGACCCCCTGAAGGAAGTGGACAGTTCTAGGGTCCCCTGGATGTTCCTGAGAGAACACACCTGCTCTCTGGGCCTTGCTCCTGAATTGGGATGACAAGGAGTTGAGGCCCAGTGAGGGGAGGGGAAACCATGAGCTCCAGGTGCAGATGGTCCCAAGCCAGCCATGTGGGCCTTCTGGGCAGCATTTTACAGCACAGAAGACTGCTCCCCCCACAGCTGCTCCCCCCAGCAGCTAAGGCTGCTGCCAGGCCCGGCATGAGGCCCCGAGGCTCGAGCTCAGGGCTGGGGGCTGCAGGGCTGGGTCAGGGGTACACAGAGCTAAGGCCAGTGGGCTAGAGGGTGCAGGAAAGAGAGCTGGAGTCTGGGCCCCTCTTGGGAATCAGAGTATGTTTAAGAAGCCAAGGGGGACCTCGGGCTGTTCTGGTGGCCCCTTCTATGCCCAGCTGTGCTGGGAGGTCTCAGGGCCCCAGGAGATCACAGCAGGGGACTTCTGCCTGCTGACCATAATAGCACCAGCTTCTTTGCAGCTTCCTCTTCTACCATTTCCCACTACGGGCACCTAAAAGAAGCATCTCTGACCAGAAGACAAAGGCCCAAATAGCACCTAGGGGAGGGAAGATGCACAAAGGGAAGATGCAGGTGCTCTGCTGCAAGCTGCCGATGCCTGGGCAGTGGGTGTGGACTGTGAGGTATTACTCTGTGCCTGTCTGCCTTCAAGGAAGTTCCGTTTACATGCCCTGGCCTGGCTCAGGATTCAGAGGCAATTGGGGTCCCCTGAGGCTGGAGCAGCAGTGAGGTGTTCCCTGCGAGATCCTCAAGGGGAAGGAGACCTCAGAGATGACAGCCTGGCAGGAAGGTCCCGGGAGCGGCAGGCTCCCTGGGGAAGGTGCCTCAGAAACATCCATCTGTGGTGGCACCCTGGCCTGCATCCACGTCCTTTCTCACAGCACCTGCCCTGGTCTGCGGAGGCTTTGACTCACCGTCAGCCTTGGGAAGCCCCCAGCCCGTCACAGTGCAGAGGGAATGGTCCTTCAACACATAGTCTGTGCCAGGCAGGCAGATGGGCTGCACGTACTTGCTGTACTTGAGTTCCTGCTCGAGCTTGAGGAGGCCGATGTCGTTGGCCTGGCCCACCCAGGACCAGAACCGCTGGGCCCGGTACCTGCTATGCATGATGACCTGGAGCACTGGCACATCAGAGGCGGTCTGCGTCATCTGGTCAATCCATGGACTCCCCACCCTCACTGAGTAGATCACATCACGCCTAGGGGGGCCGTGAGGGGAGGCCATGATCAGCTCCAGGCCCCCTGCCCCAGCCTCCAGCCTGGGCCTTCCCCCAGTCTGCTGCCCTCCCAGAAGATCCAGGAGGGGCCACCCACCCGCTTCAAGCCCCTGAGCCTACTCCTCACCACAGACATGAACAGGGCCCTGCACACTCACTGTGTGGTCCAGTCCTCACGACCTTTCATTTTATGGAGGGGGAAACTGAGGCTCAGAGAAGCCCAAGGAACCACTCAGGGCTGCATAGCTAGGAGGCAGTGGAAGGGATGCGGACCCAGTTTTCTCTGGTTCCAAACTCTACTCTCAGTCCATGGCATGGACTCTTTCACCCCATGCTGTGCCCTGGAGGAGGCAATTCCACTCCTTCCAGCTCCATGGAATGCGCCATGGCCTGGCTGTCTAGCTGCGCACCCCTAGGGTACCCCTTGGAGTCTGTATGTTGGCCCTTAGGCCTGGAACACATTTCACTCGTCAGCTCTCACAGCCAGCACTCCTGGCCCCAAAACATCAGAACACTCCCTCTTTTGTCCCCACACCAACCAGGCACCCTTGTGAGCATCTATCTTCCTTTCTGTCTCCCCCACCAAGCTGGAAGGAATGATCCATCCCTCCTCTTCCCCCAGTGTCCAGGCCAGGGCCTTGCTCAAAGAAGTGTCAGAGACGGTTGATTGAAGGGAGGAACAAGGATGTGGGTGCAAAGGGGGTGAAATGAAGGAACTAGGAGCTTCTTCCCATGGAGAGGAGGCATGAGGCCAGACAAATGGCTTCTGAGCTTGCATTTCCCATCTGCGGAATGACTGCACGGGACTGAGAGGCCAGGCGAGGGGAGCGAACGGTGGGACACTGAAAAGACTGGAGCCGTGAAGGAATTTTTAGGACTCAGCCTCCACCTGCTTGGAGCCCAGGTGAGGCTGGGGCTGGGACTGTGGGGCTCTGCAGAGCACATAGCTGCCACTGCTGCCACCACTGCCAGAACGGCTGGCAGGGAGGGGGTGACTGGGCCCACAGCAGCTCCAAATGCCTCTCCACCCACCCAACCTCGGCCTTGACTCACCGGATCAGGCAGTGGGCCACAGTCAGCACCCACTGGGAGGCAATGATGGTGCCAGCACAGACGTGTGTGCCATTGGCCCGCACGCTGACCATCCAGGGCCACCGCCGAGCCACGGCTTCTGGGTCCCTGAGGGTGGGGTCCTGCTCGTAGGAAAAGCCACAGACTGAGGAGGAAGGTGAGAGCTTGATGAGGGATGGATCTTTCCCTGTCCCTCCCCTCCCCCAGCCTGACCTCCTGCCTCTCCATCCTCTGTCCTGCACCCATCCAGGGGTGCTCCCTTTTCACCTGTCACCATGGAATCATGCTGTCCACATGTGGACTGGAGTCTCATGCCTCAGAAGGGTCCAAGCACTGCCCAGATATCTGTCTCCCTGTTCCCACAGCCCGGGCCCTAGAGCATCCCCAGCCTACCAGCCCAGTGTACCACCGGCCCCTCTGCCGTCACCAACACACTCTCAGCTCCAATCAGATCCTTCACTAACTTGTTCTCATTTCCACCTAGTTCCACCCTCACCATGTCCCCTACTTCAGCCAAGGCAGAGGTCTCTCCCTCCTCTGGGAACCCCTTTCTGTGGCTCAATGAGAGGAAAGTGGATGCCCCAACAGAAAAATGGGCATAGCCCAAGGAGGAAATCCCAGTAGCCAATGGCCACAGAAGCTGCTCCGCCCTTAGTCTGCAGGGAAATGCAGACTGCTTCTTCTTTCCTCTTCTCTCTTCCCTCTTCCTCCTCCTCTGATGAGGTCTTGCTCTGTCACCCAGGCTGGAGTGCAGTGGTATGATCATTGTTCACTGTAACCTCAAACTTCTAGGCTCAAATGATCTTCCCACCTCAATCTCCTGAATAGCTGGGACTACAGGCACACACCACCACACCCAGCTAATTTTTTTATTTTTTAATTTTTTGGAGAGATAGAGTCCCACTATGTTGCCCAGGCTGGTCTCAAACTCCTGACCTCAAGTGATCTTACTGCCTCAGCCTCCAAAAGCACTGGGATTATAGGCATGACCCACTACCTCCAGCCTGGAAATGCAGATTTCAATCACGATGAGATTCTGCTGTGTACCACCCACCTGGCAAAAACGCAACATCTGTGACACCGAGTGTCAGTGAGGATTATCACCCAGAATGCCTACCCACGGTTGGTGGGAGTGCTCACTGCTGCAGCTGCTTTGGAAAACAGTTTCTCTAGATTGAAGATGCACATATCCAACATCCTAGGAGTCCCATTCTTAGTGTTTTCCAAATGGATTCGCAGATTGTAAACGTAAGTGGGCCGTGACCGGCCTTTTTAAAGGATAACATAGACAAGAAAACATCGGCATGCACAACACAGGGTACGGAAGTCCTGTCTGGGTGACTTTCTGTGGCAGTTAAATGCTATTTGCTGACTCCCAGTCTTACGTCGGTCTGTTAAACATGCCTGAAAGCCACTGGGCAAGAGAACGTCTTACGTGTGCACCCTGGAGACACCACAAGAAGGCTCACACAGCCTGGCCCTGAAAGCTGTGCTGGAGATCCCAGAGGTCCCTGGCTGGGAGCCTGGGTCAGAGGCACGATGGGTCAGGGCCTGGAGCAGGGTGAGAGGCCACGTGCCCCACAGCCAGCTCAGGCGGGGCGGGAACACACAGCCGGCCCCAGGCCCCTCTGACTTTCCTGCCCCCTACCTCAGCAGGAGGGGAGGCCTGTGAGGACAAGACACCCAGAGCTCTGGGCCTCCAGACGGGACCAGGCCTGGCCCACAGGTGTTTAGTGCTCAATGAACACCTGTAGAAGGAGGTGCTCCTCTGTCCTGCTCGCCCCCGTCTCTTCTGCTCCCCTAGCCCCAGCCAAGGTCCTTAAGACTCCTCTGTCACCCTCCTTGCCCCACGGAGTCTACACTCCTGGTACTCACAGTGGTATGGGTCGACTTTGCCTTCAGAAACTGGGGATTGGGTCTCCATGGTGGTCGAGGGCGGTGTCTGGGTGGTCGGGGCCTGCCGGAGAAGGCGAGGCCGGCTGGAAGGACAGGTGGCCTTGGGGACACACTGGACGCTCTGGTCGGCGGGATCAGCAGTGGACAGTGCCCCCGGGGCTTCCCCTGCGCCCCAGCAATCTGCGGGGGACGCCGAGCAGATTAGAGGTGGAAGGCGAGGGCCTCGTCAGGCGGGTGGGGTAGGGATTGGAAGGGACTCACCTGCAGGCCTCAGCAACAGCAGCAGCAGCAGCAGGGCACCGGCGCGGGAGGGGGCAGATGTCCGGGGGCGCTGCCCGCGGGCCAGGCTCTGGCACCAGGGACCCATCCCAAGGTGGCAGCCGACTGCGTCTCTCCGAAACGCGTTCCCAGTGCCGCCCCCACGACGGCGCCCCCTGTTGGCCGCATGCCGCGGCCTCTGGTGAGCTGGGTGGGGATGCTCCTAGTGCCCCGCCTGCGTGGCGCCCCCCAGGGGCCACCGGCCACGGCGCTCCCGGTGTCTGAGCTGCAAGGGTGCCCCTAGTGACAGCCCTCCCTTATACCTCCCGGGCTGGGTACGCCCCGGCTGACCTCCCTCCTTGGCCCCTCCCTCTCCTCACTCCGCTGGTCTAAGCAGTCTCCTGGAGTCCCTCAACTTAACCTCGGCCGATTCTCAGACCTTCTTACCCCTGCAGCCCATTGCCCTGGACTGGCTCATGGTGTCACCCCTCCCGCAGTGAGATGAAGACCAAACCTCAGGGGCTGGCATCCAGGATCTCCAAGTGACCCTACTTTCCCTCCAGCCCCTCCAGTGGGGCTTTGCCCAAGGAACTGAAATTAAGCAGATAGATGTGTTTTAAATAATGATTTTGAAAGACTGCTTCATTCTAAGCAACTACACCCCACCCCCACCCCATTCAGCAGATGCCCTTGCCCCACAGATCCATCTGCTTAGGAAAGAGCGCGCAGGCAAAGGGTCCCTCCACAGAGGAACACTGGTGCTTACCATTGCGCCACTGTGGGATGAGGAGGTCACTTTGCACGTTACAATTTGGGGAACACATTGATGGTTCAGTGACACAGGAGGGTAATACATTTAAAAAGCCATGTGGGGTACTCAAAGCTGTTGGAAAATTCTAGCCTAATAGAAGATAAGGTGATCCAGCATTGTGGCATGCACCTGTCCCAGCTACTCTCAGCTACTCAGGAAGCTGAGGCAGAAGGATCACTTGAGCCCAGGAGTTCAAGTCCAGCCTGGGCAACATAGCACCCCCATCTCTACAAGAAAATAATTTTTTCTAAGATATGGTGAAAGTTAAATCAAGCCAGGATATTCTAACATGTGTCCAGGCTTGTGGTCTTGGGATACACACTTGAGCTGGCCAATCCATGCTCCAATCTCTGAAAAGACAGTAAATCACACCCTTCAGGTGCCCTGAGGGATGGGGGTGGGTGGTTGCTCAGCACCTGAGGACCATCAGGTCTGAGCAGCCCCTCATTCCTCACACAGGGGCAAGGCTCTGTCCTCAGCCTGGTTACCTCCAGCTAGCCTTGCTCATGCTGCAGAGTCTAATGGAGGTCATCAAGGCAGCTCAGGAGCTCAGGGCACAGTCATCTCACACATTCATTACCCAGGCAGGCACTCTGCCCTATCCCCACATCACCTACCTCTGCCAGAGAGAGAGGAGGAATTGGTCAGGCTCTGCAGACCCATGGAAGGATATGAAGGGTTGGGAGAAGCTAGTGGGTTCTGAAACACGGTCCATGATTGTGGGTCTGTGATCTGGCCATGGTGAGTTACTTGGGAAGAGGCCAGGCCTCGCAGGAAGGCCTGAGGGAAAGTGTCTGTCACATACCCAGGGGAGGGTCATGGGGACCTGGGGATTACTGGAGTGCTGGGATGACTAAGAAGGAGCTGCAGTCCCACATTTGGAAGAAGAGGGAGGGGAACAGTCTGCCAGGGTCACACAACAAGCACAAGACAGACACGACATAAAGCTATCAGAAAAGGCTCAGCTTGAGAGAACAGCCAGGACTGCTTGGGGTTTAGGAAGGTTGTGAAGGGCTCTGGCCGAAGTCAGGAAGCGAGATGATCACTTGAGTGGCTCAAAGTTCAAAAGCATCTTCATTGAACAACAGAAAGTAACAATGGCTCTTGGACCCTGCCCCTCACTCTGCCCTGCCATCCTGTGCAACCTCTCATCTCCACTTCTGAGGGTAGAACAGAGGGGAGGGAGAAGCAGCCTCCGGGAGGGACTGTCCTTGAAACACCGCTCACAGGAGCCACAGGGAGCCCAAGGAGCCCAGCAGAATGTAGCCAGTGAGGAAAACTGGGCTCAGGAAGGCAGGGCCAGCCCTACTGACGAACTTCATGTCAGCAACCTCAGTCTTGATCCACTGGTTGAAGTGGGCAGTGCTGGTGTAGATACCTGGGAAGTGGCGCTGGCCACAACTAAAGCTCCAGCTCACCACTCCTATCTGAATCCAGGTCTTGTTCATTTGGCAGACAAGGGAGCTGCCAGAGTCAACCTGTAGAGAAAAGGAGAGAGGGCATAAGGATGGCAGCAGGAGGGCATCCCCGGCCTGAGCCCGCCCCTCAGGATGAGCTCTGTGACACGTAAGCTCTGCACTGGACCACGCCAGCCTCTGTCTTCATTTTCCTGCTAACTCTGACCCTAACCCCCCATCCCCTCCTCTGCTTTCCCCTTAAATCCTGGTGGTCTTTTTCTTTCCTGAAATCCTGCTTGCAGAGTGAGCTGTTTGAAATGCAAACCAGTTCTCCTCTTTTTGTGCAAACATGGGTTTACAGATAAGAATACTATTTACAATGACATACAACAAAAGGTCATAGCTGTTATTGCCGCTGATAGTGGGTTTCTTATGATTTTTTAAAACTTTCTTTACACTCTTCTGTAATGTCAGAAAATTTTATAAATCAGAAAAACCACTCAATTATATTTATTTTTAAAACATAATGCACACCAAGATTTACAGGACATAATCTAATGAAGAATGCAAAAGACTTTTAAGGAAAAAATAAACTGTGCCTAAGAACATAAAAAAAGACCTACATCAATGTACAGATATACTGTTGTTCAAAGCTGAAATAACTTAAAACAACGTGAAAATGTCAATTCTCAGCATTTGGCTTCCTGCAGTATGGAAGACAAGATACCCTAACCAAACTTATTGCTAAAGATACCTACAAATGTGAGACTTTTTTTAAATTATGATTTTAAATGCATAGGTAAGCTAGCAAGAAAATAAAGAATCTGTTCAGAGTCCAAAACCTAAATGAGGGTTAGAATATAGAGGTCAGTAGAGCCCAGAAGACAGCTTTTGTCCCAAGGCCCTTTGTCAAACCCAGCAAAACTGAGCTTCAGTTTTCATAGCCTTGTTCATGGGTTCAGGAGACAAAAGACAAAACCGAGGGCCTAACTAAGGGGAGGAGCCTCAGAGTAGACCCCTGCAAAAAGTTATGCCTTCAGAAAATGACCACACCCTCACAGTGAGGGTGAACCGGAAACACTCTCGTATGAACTCACAACATGACTTCACGCTGTCTGGGTGGTTCAAAAAACCTGAACCAAGGATGGAGGTGGTTTAAAGTGGTGCTGGGATATTCACAATAGCAAAGACACGGAATTAGCCTAAATGCCCAACAATGATAGACTGGATAAAGAACATGTGGTACATATATACCATGGAATACTATGCAGTCATAAAAAAGAACATGATCATGTCCTTTGCAGGGACATGGTTGCAGCTGGAGGCTATTATCCTTAGCAACCTAGTGCAGGAACAGAAAACCAAACACCACATGTTCTCACTTGTAAGTGGGAGCTAAATGATGAGAACTCATAAACACAAAGAAGGGAACAGACACTGGAGCCTACTTGATGGGGGAGGGTAGGAGGAGGGAGAGGATCAAGAAAAACAACTAATAGGTACTAGGCTCAAAACTTGGGTGATGAAATAATCTGTACAACAAAGCCCCATGACACAAGTTTACCTGTGTAACAAAGCTGCCCTTGTACCCCTGAACTTAAAAGTTAAAAATAAGTAAATAAATAAAGTGATGCTGGGTTGGTCATACCTGCAGGCACCTGGCTGAAGCAAACGTAGATTCTGTCTGGAGGAGCCTGTCTTTCAAGCCACACCTCAGAGTAGTCCTACAATTAACACTCTAAGGAGCATGTCTTCGCTCCTCAAAACATTGCACACCACACAAGGAAGTTGAGGCACCATGAGCAAATGTCAGCCAGCAAAATAACTGGGAGCAGTCAGAGCCTTTGAGGCTTGAGATACAGGAACGGCCACAGGGAAAGTTTAACATGCCCATGAGGGCACTCTTTCACAGGCTTGCTGGTGGTATGTGGATGTTGCTAATGTTATTCTTTATTCTCCATATATGTTTTATAAATATCCTTTTGTCTATTCAATACAGAGTAAAAGCAATTTAAAATCATAACAATGTCAATTCTCCTTACATTAGTCTCTCAAAGCAATTACAATTAAAACACCAGCAGGGTTTTCTCAGGAACTTGACAATCTGATTCTAAAATTGATATTGAAGGATAATAGTCCTTAAATTCTAGGATGGTTTTGAGAAAGGAGAGAAAATTGGAGAGTCAGGTTGGGGGCAGATTTGACCTACCAGATAGTTACACATATTTTAAAGCTATAATTATAGAAATATAATTAAAGATGAGAAAGCTATAATTATAGAAATAGTGGGGTACTGGCATAGAAACAAAAAAAAAATAGCCCAGTGGGGGCCGGGAGAGCCCGTAACCTGATGCCTACCCAGGAGGACACTTGACACATGTTACACAAAGCATCACGTCTGCGGGAAATGAGGGCTCTGCGGTAGATGGTGGCAACATTGGCTCACCAGAAGGAGAAAAGCGAAGTTGTATCCTACCGTAACAAAACTTCAGAGGAATTAAAACTCTGAATGTGAAAAGTAAAAATGATAAAGCTAATTAAAACATATAAGACCAGCACAGTGGCTCACACCTGTAATCCCAACCCTCTGGGAGGCCAAGGTGGGAGGATCACTCGAGCCCAGGAGTTCAAGACCAGCCTGGTCAACATAGTGAGACCCTGTCTTCACAAAAATAAAATTAGCCAGGCATGGTGGCACACACCTTAGTCCCAGCTACCCTGGAGGCTAAGGCGGGAGGATCACTTGAGCCCAGGATTTCCAGGCTGTAGTGAGCCATGATCATGCCACTGCCCTCTAGCCTGGGCAACAGAGCCAGACCCTGTCTCTAAAATAAAAAATAAAACCAAAACCAAAATGCATATAGGACCATGTTTTTATGACTTGAGATGAAGCCTATTTTTAAAAATAAGATTCAAAACCCACAAACTGGTGGGTGCAGTGGCTCATCCCAGCACTTTGGGAGACTGGGGTGGGAGGATCTCTTGAGCCCAGGAGTTCAAGATCAGGCTAGGCAGCATCGTGACACCCCATGACTACAAAAAATTTAAAAATTAGTTCCAGCTACTCAGGAGGCTGAGGTGGGAGGATCGCTTGAGCCCAGGAGGTTGAGGCTGCAGTGAACCATACCATGCCACTGCGCTCTAGCCTGGGTAACAGAGCAAGACTCTGTCTCAAAAAAGCAAAACAAAAACAAGCAAACAAAACAAAACTCACAAACCTGAAGAAATGTGTTAGGCTTGATTACATCAAAACTAAGGCTATCTGTTCACTAAAGGATACCAAATCTCAATGAAGACTGATGAATTAAGATAGGGCTCTGCCTAAAACAAACCAGAGGTCAATGTTGAACATATCTAAGGACCTCTTGAAAATAACAAGCGGGCCGGGCGCGGTAGCTCACGCCTGTAATCCCAGCACTTTGGGAGGCCGAGACGGGTGGATCACGAGGTCAGGAGATCGAGACCATTCTGGCTAACACGGTGAAACCCCGTCTCTACTAAAAATACAAAAAATTAGCCGGACGTGGTGGCGGGCGCCTGTAGTCCCAGCTACTCGGGAGGCTGAGGCAGGAGAATGGCGTGAACCCGGGAGGCGGAGCTTGCAGTGAGCCAAGATCGCCCCACTGCACTCTAGCCTGGGCGACAGAGCGAGACTCCATCTCAAAAAAAAAATAAGAAAAGAAAATAACAAGCAGAGTGAGTTGGGGAGATGTGAGGCTTCCACAGCCTCACCATGGAGATTACACCAGGCCAGCTTCCTGATCTGGCAGGGCAGGGAACCCCATCCCCAGGAGCACCAGAGAGTGGGGGGCTCCTGAAGTAAGGTTTAAATTTAAATAAAAACTTCAAATGGCACAAGGCACTTCATAACTGAAAGTGACTAAAAATTATGAACTCTGCCCAAAATGATGTTTGGGGAAGGAAGGAAAATTTGACATAGGATATGTGGGGGCAATTATTTGAAAGAATACAACCATTTAATGTGAATACCTTAACAAATTCAGATGCCTCAGTAAACAATTACAGGAGGAGATATGCAGCACAATATAATTTATGCCAATTAAAACACACACAGCAACACTACGCATTCTTCAAAGACATACATCTTTAATTTCACTTTATTATCATTATGATGATGATTATTTGAGATGGAGTCTTGCTCTGTCAAGCAGGCTGGAGTGCAGTGGCGCGATCTCGGCTCACTGCAGCCTCCACCTCCTGGGTTCAAGCAATTCTCCTGTCTCAGCCTCCCGAATAACTGGGACTACAGGCACGTGCCACCAAGCCTAGCTAATTTTTGTATTTTTAGTAGAGATGGGGTTTTGCCATGTTGGCCAGGCTGGTCTCGAACTCCTGACCTCAGGTGATCCACCCACCTTGGCCTCCCAAAGTGCTGGGATTACAGGCCTAAGCCACCGCGCCTGGCCTAATTACACATATTAGACAGATTTGAGTTGATGTTCTTTTTGGGGGAAGGGCAAATGGAAGATGAAGGAGAAAATGATGCCAGTGATAATCACACCAGCAAGGGTAGTGTGAGGGCCCTTGCCTGAGATAGGACTGATGGGACTCTAGGGGCCCAGAGAAAGTAAGAACATGAGAAAAGAAGAGAGAGAGAGAGATCCACTGTAGGTAAGCATCCTCTCACCTCAGTGAAATAAAACCAGAATTCAGTAACAAAATGTGAGTCACTCCACCAACAGGAAAAAATAACTTTCAAAATGTTAAAGTAAAAACAAAATCTACAATTAGAATGTAGAGTAAAGAGAGCATCACGTATTGCACAGGATGTGGGCCTAAACTGGGCACAGATTGTCCTGGTCTAAAGTACTTTTAATATCAAGCAAGAGAGAATAAAAATAAATTATTTGTTATTATCATCAATTATCATTGCACATTCAGCTCAAGACACGTGAAAAGGAATTAATAAAGACAAAAAGAGGATAGTTCATGTGTTACAAAGCAGAAAAATCATAGACTTGAGAAATAAAAATCAATAGCTTATTCTTAAAAGACAACAAGGCTGGGCACAGTGGCTCACGTCTGTAATCCCAGCACTTTGGGAGACTAAGGCAGGAGGATTACTTGAGCTCAGGAGTTCCAAACCAGCCTGGGCAAAACATAGTGAAATCCTGTCTCTACAAAAATTTTAAAAAATTAGCTGGGCATAGTGGCACACGCCTGTAGTCCCAGCTTCTCAGGAGGCTGAGGCAGAAGGATCGCTTGAGGCCATGAGTTCAAGGTAACAGTGAGCTATGATCACACCACTGCACTCCAGCCTGGGCAACAGAGTGAGACCCTGTTTCAAACAAAACAACAAGAAGAACAACAAAACAGATAAGCACCTTGTGACTCTTACCAAGAAAAACAGAAAGAGAAGGAAAAATGGAAACACTTCATGGTTTGAGTAGAAAAGAAACTAGAACACATCCAGGGAAAATATACTTTCTCAGAATCTCAAGACTACCGTTTTTCCTCTTTGTGGATTTACACTCTGGATGAAATGACCTTTTTCTATGAAACAGAAATCATTTAAACAAATTTAAAGAGTGACAGAAAGCCCGACAAGTCCAACAACTATGGGCAAAACAACTTAAAATATTCCCCAAGAGCAACCACTCAAAGGAAAACAGGCTTATGTGGTTTCATAGGCAACTGCTATCCAGCGTTCAAGGAGGAGATAATTTGTGTTATTTCAAATGTTCCAGAACATGAACAAATATTTTTCAAGTGAAGCATCGTCCTGATACTATCACTTGACAAAGGGGTGCCTTTCTCTCTACATACCTTAAAGTGGAGCCCAGCGCCCCTGGAGGAAAAAGTAAAAAGGTTGCGTGCATTGTGCTGTGTGGATCGTGCCACGTGGTACCATTTGTTCCCCAGGGCCCAGACCTTTCTTAACCCCAGTGTTATCCATGTCTGGCCCAGAGCCCAGCATACGGTGTCTGCTGAATGAATAAATAAATTAAAGTGTGCTCTGGCAAAAAGATATTATGAATCTGAATCCAACAGATGAATGAAACAAAAGTACACCATAAGCAGGGAGGAATGATCTTGGAATGCAGGGCTCATGGACATGAGGAATCTGTTTAGGGAACAGACTCTGCACCCCGAGTTAGAGCAGAGAGTCAGAAAACACATGTATAAAGGAGAACGTTCTTTCCTGAAATCAAATGCTGTGGTCAAACAGAAAGGAATGGCTCTCCCCTCAACAGATGACAGGCCAAATCAGCACCATGGCATGCTTCAGTGTGAAGTGTAAGAAGCACTTCCATCAAAGTGGGCAGCAAGAGAAAACACAGCTATGACTCTAGGTTGTTTTGGGGAGAGAGGGGGACTCAAAACAATAAAAAAGTAAAACTCAAATAAAAGAGGTGAAATCATTACTAATTACAACTCACATGAGTGTAGGCCTAGAAAGCTCAAGAGTTCACTAAAAATTCTTAGATATAATAAGAGTCAAGCAAGTTGAAGTCCCAGATGTCTTCAACAAGAGGGGGAGTCTGGAGGATGGAAATGAAGAAAGCAAAAATGCAGGAAGTCTCTGGCCCCCTGCTAAGGAGGCGGTAGACACTGATTAACTACGTGATAATTCAATTTTAAATATATATGTGGAAAATACGAGGTGACCAATAGCAGAAGGAAATGTATATACATAACTTCTAAACCGCTAGAGGATAAAAGTAGAGTGAAGAAAAAAAAATCAAACCAAAATGTAAGGTGCGGGAACAAAAAAAAATCCCCAGTCTTCTTGGTAAATAGATTAAGGAACAATCTCTCAGATGTGTTGAAAAAAATAGCATCCAGCTTTGTATTGTTTACAAGAGATACATCTAAAACTGACACATTGTCTCATGGGAAATAATAATTTTTCTGGAATACGGTTCTGAATATTTGCAATTACACAAGAAAAAGAAATAAGAGGAAGACTTACAGGATTTTATTTTAGGAAACAATGCTCAGCTTTCTAAATGTGTTTTCTGACTGTATGCTCTAACTCAATGTGCACTCAGTTCCCTGAACAGATTCCTCACGTCATGCACATACACATTGGCAGGTGATGTGTCTGTGGTCCACTCAATTGAAGAGAATTAGCTAGGTCCAGGAAGGTTGCTTATTACAAAGTAAATACACAAAAATCTAAAATAAAAAAAAAACAGAAAATACAACAAAAGAAAATATACCAGGCCAGGCACAGTGGCTCAGGCCTGTAATCCCAGCACTTTGGGAGGCTGAGGAGGGTGGATCACCTGAGGTCAGGAGTTCGAGACCAGCCTGACCAACATGGTGAAACCCCATCTCTAATAAAAATACCAAAAATTAGCCGGGCGTGGTGGTGCACATCTGTAATCCCAGGTACTTGGGAGACTGAAACAGGAGAATGGCGTGAACCCAGGAGTCGGAGGTTGCAGTGAGCCAAGATCATGCCACTGCACTCTAGCCTGGGGCCACAGAACGAGACTCTGTTTGAAAATAATTAATTCATTAAAAATATACATACACCACTCACAATAAGGACATAATATATAACATTTAGGAATAGACTCAGGAAGCAGCATGCAGTAACTACGTGGAGAAAGCTACAAACTCCTGCTCTATAGACATAAAGAAGTAGTGCAAAATAGAAAGTCTTTATTTCCCGAAAAGGATCTATTAATTTCCACCAAAATCTCCATGCGATTTTCTTTCTGACAACTTTATTCTAAGACTGTGAAAAGGAACGTGGGAGAACAGCAGGTAAATTCGTTAAAAGATGGAGAATGAAAGAGGACTTGCATTACCACATAAAAAAGAATTCTAAAGCTACAATAATTTTCAGAGTGGTGGCAGCAAAGAGATGTAAATGGTAGGAAGACACCAAAATAGGGTGGGAATTTAGAATACAATAAAGGGGGCATTTCTGATTC
This sequence comes from Symphalangus syndactylus, assembly GCF_028878055.3. NCBI lineage: Eukaryota > Metazoa > Chordata > Mammalia > Primates > Hylobatidae > Symphalangus > Symphalangus syndactylus. The sequence goes on along the minus strand of NC_072423.2, from coordinate 114,263,728 downwards.
ATAGCCAAAAAAACAAGTATTCAACAAAATATTTTTATATAACAGGCTACACATTTGGAGAAAAATAATACTGAATTTCCTCTCTCAATCATCCAGATGAATCAAAATGTAAAGTATTTAAAGAAAAGAATTAGAAAATGATGAGTAAATAATTTTATAATCTTAGGATAGGAAAGGTATTTCGTTGTTGTTGTTGTTGTTGTTGTTGTTGTTGTTTGAGTCTTGCTCTGTCGCCCAGGCTGGAGTGCAGTGGTGCACTCGGCTCACTGCAAGCTCTGCCTCCCAGGTTCAGGCCATTCTCCTGCCTCAGCCTCCCGAGTAGCTGGGACTACAGGCGCCCGCCACCACGCCCAGTTAATATTTTGGGGAGATTTTTAGTAGACACGGGGTTTCACCGTGTTAGCCAGGATGGTCTCGATCTCCTGACCTCGTGATCCGCCCACCTTGGCCTCCCAAAGTGCTGGGATTACAGTAGTGAGCCACTGCGCCCGGCCAAGATAGGAAAAAAAAGCCTAAAATCATGGAGGAAAATAATGATAGATGTAAACACATAAAAATTTTACATAACCTTATGGGAAAAAAAACCTACACCAGAAAAAAAGGGTAAATGAGGTACAAATAGGGTAAAATATTGTAAAGCATTTTACAATGGGTTAAAACTTCCAGTAACTCAAAGTTTGGGGGTAAATTTGTATTCTGAAATAATTTGAGACTTTCAGAAAAGTTGCAAGTATAATATTTTACCCAGATTCACTAATTTTGATGTTTTACCATATATTTTATATTATGTCTCCAAATGTATGTATACATATACACATATATATATAAATGCTTATGAGCCATTTGAAATTAAGCTGAAAAAGACACAATGCTCCTTTACCACTAGTTACTACAGAATAGAATATCCAGAGTTTTTATAAATCAACAAAAACAAAAGTAGTTTAATAGAAGAACATGGGCAAAGGACATGGAAAAGTGTAAATGGTACATTAAACGAAGCAAGCATTTTATTTGGACTTCCTTTGTTCTTTTAAAATTGATTTAGAAGGCGAGTTTTTTCCTTGACCCCGGGTAAAAACTTGGGCAGAACCAGAACATTTTGCCCACTGTGGTTAATGTAATCGTAATCGCCATGATTATACCAAGTGTCATATGAACATCTCACTTCAGAAATCAGAATATTCATTTCCATATAATAATCACAATGTTAGACTTGATTTAAAGTAAAACTTCTCCCCATTGCCATCAGGGCTTTGGCAAGTAGGAGGCTTCCCTCCCTGTAGCTTCCACTCTTCCTACCCCATCTTACTAACCTGATCTTCCTAACCTGCCAAGGTAACAGCAGCAGAGTGAGAGGGAAAGAACTGCCTTAACCGCCCCCACCCCTCCCCTCCAGGCCACTGTGAGCTCTCTGAGCCTGCAGAGGTTTAGAGCTGACTCTCCCTCTACCTCGAGGGGTACGCATCAGGCTTTCTGAGTGAGCCTGTGGGTACCACTCCCAGTAGACTTGCAGTGTGGAACAGGCATCCCCAGCCTGCTCATCCCTGTCCCCTTAAAGGGAGAAAGGTGAGCTCATAGATGCAGTTCTCTCCAGAGAAATTCTCCTCACAAAATCACCTCCAACCCTACCCTCTGGACCCTTTGATACAGACCTGTAGCCAAATATCAGTCACACAACTCTCTTTGAATTCTGATACTTACTGTATTTTGATATCTTTATTGAAACTTCCTACTTACCCTATTAAACAAGCAATTTACAGAATTTCTCAACGTCATGAAATAACAACAAAAATATGATATAAGTTTTAGTCTACCAAAAGGACAAAAGTTAAAATAAAAATAATACCTAGTTCTGGTGATGATGCAGAAAAAGTCATTTATCTACTGTTGGTGTTAATATAAATGGATCAAATCTTTGGGAGGCTAATTTGCAAATATCTATTGAAATTTTAAATATATATACAACTGATTTTGTAATTACACTTCTAAAAAATTATTGTAGCTAAATGTTTGAACAAATGTGAAAAGGTATTCAATTTTTTTTATTCTGGCATAGTAAAAAATATATATAAATGAACCCAAATATCTGTCAATAGAAGAATGGTTAAGTAGATTGTGGCATAGCCATATGAGAAAATTATTATCCAAGGAAGATGGAATATATTTATATGTATAGACCTAGAAAGGAGTCCAAGATATATTTTAAGTAAAAATTTAAAAGTTGGAGATAAAATTATGTAACAGTCCTTTATTAAAAATCATAACCAGAGGCCGGGCATGGTGGCTTACATCTGTAATCCCAGCACTTTTGGAGGCCGAGGTGGGTGGATCACCTGAGGTCAGGAGTTCGAGACCAGCCTGACCAACATGGTGAAACCCTACCTCTACTAAAAATACAAATTAGCTGGGTGTGGTGGCACATGCCTGTAATCCCAGCTACTTGGGAGGCTGAGGCAGGAGAATCACTTGAACCCAGGAGGCGGAAGTGCAGTGAGCTGAGATCACGCCATTGCACTCCATCCTGGGCAACAAGGGCAAAACTCCGTCTCAAAAAAAAAAATCAAAACCAGAAAAAAAAAAAAACTAATGTAGAATTTTATATGTATAGAAAGAAGTGTTAGGAATATAAACCAAACAATTTAGTGTAGAAATTTCTAGGTAGTTTGATTATAGGAAAGTCTCATTTTCTAATTTTGCACTTATGTATTACTTTTTAAACAAAATGTGTGCATTTTTTTCAAAATCACAGAACATATTTTAAAATAAACTAGTGATGATGGAATCACAACAGTGAAAATTTAAGAGATGAATTTAAAGTTCAAATCAAAACTGATTTTATGATCGTAAATGCTTTAAACACAAAACTAGAAGGAGTAAACCTTCTCAGCATATTCCATATAATTGATACCACTTTAGAACTAATTTTAAGACCAGGAAACTGGGCTGGAAATCAATAACAACAAAAAAACCATGCATAGGTCAAAATAAAATCAAAATAGAAACTTTATAAAATATTGTGGCATGAAACTAAAGCCATACTTAGAGGGAAATATGTAGCCTCAAAAATTTGTATTGAGAAGGAAGAAAGAACGAAAATAAATAATGTAAGTGTCCAATTGAAAAAAACTATCCCTTGTGTTTACACAACCTTGATATATGAGAGAGGTAGTGACAGCCAGTGCAGGAAATGACTTTTTCAATAAATAGCATTAGGAAAATTGGTGGTCCACATGAGAAGATAAATAAAAATAGATTCCTATCTTACACCATTCCCAAAATGAATGCCACATGGTTTCAACACATGAAAACCATAATTTCCAAATTCTGAGGAAAAAAATATAGGAGAATGTCTTTATGACCTTGGGAAAAGGAATGATTAAATAAGACACAAAAAGCATAAATCAGAGACGTGATATATTTGACTAAAATAAAACCTAAATTGCTGTTCAGCAAAGTACAATACAAAAAAAAAAATAAAAAGATAAATGGAAAACTGGGAGAAGATTTTGCAATATACACAATGAACATAGAATTTGTATCCGGAATATTAAAAAATAAAAAAAGGAAAAAGGAAAACAATAGTAAAATGTCCAAAGTATATGAATAAGTGATTCATAGAAGAGGAATCACAAATAGTGAATTAACATATGAAGTGCACAAACACATTAGTAACTGGGGACATGCACATTACAACCGCAACGGGTACTATTTCCCATCCATTGGAATGGAAAACATTTTATAGTCTGACAATACCAAACGCTGGCAAGAAATGGAGAAGGAACTCTCAAATACTGATGTTAGAATATAAATTACTACGATCACTTTGGAAAACAATTTGACCATGACTATTAAAGATGAAGATAAATACAGCCTATGACCCAGCACTCCTGTGCAGATACATTTTGCTGAGAAATTGTGGAACATGTAAATAGGGAGATGTGTGTGAGAATACTTAGAGCAGCAGCAGAGTTTGTGATATGAAAAAATTGGAAACTCCCTCAATGTTAATAAACAAGAGCTTGGGTAAATTGTGGCATATTCACAAAAGAGAATATTGTAGAGCAGTTAATGTATAAAACCTGCATATATCCATATGAATAAATCTCAAAACCAATGTTGAACAGAAGGTGCAAGTGGCAGGTGGCAGAAGTATTCATTCTATGCTTGCAGAATGAATGTAAAACACTTATGCAAAACAAGTTCTGCCCGCACATGGCCCACATCTGGGCATGTAGCTGATGCTCAGAAGTGGTAAACTAACCTGAGAAGGACTGCCATCGCAACCTTCATTGTGGACAGGGACAAGAGTATTTCACCCTTATTTTACAGGCTAAATGGAAGCCCAGGGGAAGGAGATTTTTTCTTTTCTTTTCTTTTCTTATTTTACTTTAAGTTTCGGATACATGTGCAGAACGTGCAGGTTTGTTACATACGTATAGTATGCCATGGTGGTTTGCTGCACCTATCAACCCATGATCTAGGTTTTAAGCCCTACATGCATTAGATATTTGTCCTAATGCTCTCCCTCCCCTTTCCCCCTACCCTCCGACAGACCTTGGTGTGTGTTGTTCCCCTCCCTGTGTCCATGTGTTCTCATTGTGCAACTCCCACTTATGAGTAAGAACATACGGTGGTTAGGTTTTCTGTTCCTGTGTTAGTTTGCTGAAGATCATGGCTTCCAGCTTTATCCATGTCCCTGCAAAGGACATAATCTCATTCTTTTTATGGCTGCATAGTATTCCATGGTGCATATGTATTACATTTTCTTTATCCAGTCTATCATTGATGGAGCTATTTGGGTTGGTTCTATGTCTTTGCTATTGTAAATAGTGCTGCAATAAACATACATGTGCATGTGTCTCTTTTTTTTTTTTTTTTTTTTTTTGAGACAGAGTCTCACTCTGTCACCCAGGCTGGAGTAAAGTAGCACAGTCTCGGCTCACTGCAACCTCCACCTCTTGGGTTCAAGCGATTCTCCTTCCTCAGCCTCCCAAGTAGCTGGAACTACAGGTGCATGCCACCATGCCCAGCTAATTTTTGTATTTTTAGTAGAAACAGAGTTTCACCATGTGTGCCAGGCTGGTCTCCATCTCTTGACCTTGTGATCTGCCTACCTTGGCCTCCCAAGCATGTGTCTTTATAGTAGAATGATTTTTATTCCTTTGGGTATATACCCAGTAATGGGATTGCTGGATCAAATGGTATTTTAAAAGTCAAGAAACAGTAGATACTGGCGAAGCTGTGGAGAAATAGGAACAATTTTACACTGTTGGTGGGAAAGTAAATTAGTTCAACCATTGCAGAAGACAGCGTGGCGATTCCTCAAGGATCTAGAACCAGGAGGTTTTCATAAGGGGTCCCAGTGCCGTGTGAAAAGAAAACGCATGACTCATGAAAGCCTTCTCCTGCCCCAGTCCACAAGCTCCGCACCTGACAAGTGTCCAAGCCCCATTCAGAACGGGCACACAGCACATCATTCCCGATGAAGCTCTTCTTGTCCTTCAAGAAGAGGAATTGGTACTGCTGTTTGCAGATGTCATTGTTCACGATCCTGACAGCCATCTCATGAAGACTGTAGGGGGTACTTGGGGTCACTGAGGAAACAGAGAGCCAGCCTTGTCATCCCCTCAGCTTTTCGGCCATCCCCATCACAGAGCTGTCCACATTTGCTAAGGTGGGAGGGAGGGCCATTTCCTGGGATGGTGATTGATAAAGGCCCCAGCCCACAGCCTAACTTTTGAAACAGCCCAGCTCATTAACAAAGACTACACAAAAGTGTCCCAAGGGGCTTGGAGTGATATCCAGGCACCAAAGGACAAGGAGGACAAGAGGGGATTTCTCCAGGAATTCAGGTTCTATAAGAGTGAAGAGCTCAGCTCTGCCCCATGGCCACCGGCAAGGTGCCAAGACCCTAGAGAGGCCCCCACAAAGCCTCCCAGATTCTAGGACCCAAGGAGAGCACCAACAGGGGCCAGACCCCTCCAGGGGGTACCTCAGGATAACCAGTACACAAGATGGATAGAGAAGCCTCAATACCTCAGTATGTCCTGAGATCGTGGCCCTCATGCCACTAATGGGTACTCCATTAATAACCAAGAATTCACTTCCTGCCATGCTGCAGGGTAAGCACTTGGCATTTCATTTAACTTCACTTTGGGAACTGAGATCCATGCAGGTCACATGTGTCTTTTACACTAGAGCACTGGGTATATCTTTGTATCAAGAGGTCAGGAAATGTTTGCTGCCTGAGTGAATGAGTGAATAAAGGAATGAATGAAGGAGCCCGTGATGGGGCTGTGTTCCGAAGAGGCGAGTGTCTTGTAATCTCTGCCAGCCTTCACTCACCTTTTTTCCCTATAGTTCCCCAGCCGATTACCCAGCACATGCTTCCAATGGATGGCTTGAATTTGATGTTAGGGAGGCAGACAGGCTGGACGAAGGGGGACCACGAGATGGAGTCCCTGAGCTTTAGGAGGGCAATGTCCTGAGACTGCTGAAATCCTTATGAATCACCATGCGAGTGAGCGGGAGCTGAGTGCCGTTTTCTGGGAGCTGGTGGACTCCCACCATCACGGAGTACAGGCTGGGGTCCTTGGATCTGCAGGACCATGGGTAGGAGGCAGGTCGCCAATGGTAAGGCCATAAGTAAGGGAGGAGATGGGCCCTGAGCTCAGGACCACCCAGCCAGACCCCCTGCTCCCAGATCCCTAGATTCACCAGGGACCCCTGAGGCCAGAAAGTAAAGTCCCCAGCTCCCGCTGACTGACCTCTGCAAGCAGTGTGCAGCTGTGAGGACCCACTGGTGGTGGATGAGGGAGCCGCTGCAGATGTACGTGCCCAGGAACAGGATGCTCACCTGCCATGGCCACTTGCCTACCTCTACCAGCTTCCCCTACCACCCTGCAGGACACGTTGGTCTGACCGCAGGCCCGGAGCCAGGGCCCTGAGGAAAGAGGATCTCAGGCAGCAAAGGGCAGCCCTCACACCCCTGGACACAGATTTGAGACAGACAGAGCCGCCTTCCAGCCCTGTCATAAGCAGCCACTTACACATGCACATGTGAGAAGGGGCTTTTCCCACTGCCTCAAAACTGGCAACCAGCCGGGCACGGTGGCTCACACCTATAATCGCAGCACTTTGGGAGGCCAAGGTGGGTGGATCACTTGAGGTCAGGAGTTCAAGACCAGCCTGGCCAACATGATGAAACCCCATCTCTACTAAAAATACAAAAATTAGCCTGGCATAGTGGCATGTGCCTGTAATCCCAGCTACTCTCGGGAGGCTGAGGCAGAAGAATCGCTTGAACCTGGGAGGTGGAGGTTGCAGTGAGCCGAGATCATGCCACTGCACTCCAGCCTGGGTGATGGAGCCAGACTCTATCTCAAAAAAAAAAAAAAGGCAACCAAAGGCCAGGGTCAGCAGGTACCCCATATTCTAGAGTTCCCAAACAATGAGGACCAGACAACTCCTCCTGGGCTTGTTATAAGCCATCACCCAGGACTCATCCTTGCCAATAGTTTACACAAACAGATGGTTGGGGGAGAGAAGCAGAAGAGAGAATCACCACAGGGGTGAGCTGTCAGCCAGGGGATAGGTGATGTGGCACAAGTCGGCCACGCTGCCTGTCCCCAGTGAAGAGTAATGTCACACTGCACTGCTCCAGGGGCCACCCATGCCCCTGGAGGTGCAGTCCATGTGATCGTGTAGGGAAGTGAATAGAGATGTGCGTCCATTCCCTCCTTGACTCTCACTGGCTCCAGCAGCAGGGGTGAGAAGAGAGCAGGCTGCACTGAACCAGGTATGAGATGGAGATTTTAAACGGGCCCAGTCTGGATTGCTACAGGTATTTACTAACTAAACATCATAAAGGATAACAAAGGGAGAAAGTCACACCAGTAATCACAGAGCTTTGGAAAGCCCAGGAGGGAGGATGGCTTGAGGCCAGGAGTTCAAGGCCAGCCTGAGCAACATAGCGAGATCTTATTTCTACAAAAGCAGAATTAATCAGGTGTGGTGGCACACAACTGTAGTCCCAGCTACTCAGGAGACTGAGGCGGGAGGATCACTTGAGCCCAGGAGTTCAAGGCTGCAGTGAACTAGGATTGCACCCTCCATTCTAGCCTGGGCGACAGAGCAAGACCCTGTCTCTAAAAAAATTTTAATCTTTTTTTTTTTTAAATATGGAACACTTCACGAATGTGCATGTCATCCTCTTTTCACTCCCAAAGAGTCTATTGAACACAGGTATTGAATTCTGCTACAGCACTCGCAAACCACTGAAGCTCTGTGAGTCTCAATTTCCCACTGTGAAATGGGATGCTGGTGAAGCTCACCTCACAGGGTGTTGCAACCACACTCAGTCTCAGCCACGCTGATACAGAGTGGGCACTAAGCCTCACTCCCTCATCATCGCAAGATGGGGTCTCCTATGACTGTGCCTCCCAAACAAGCTCACTCATTCCATGGGTGTTAGTGTTAGTCTGTTCTTTTTTTTTTTTTTCTTTTTTGAGATGGAGTCTCACTTTGTTGCCCAGGCTGGTGTGCGGTGGTGTGATCTCAGCTCACTGCAACCTCTACTTCCCAGGTTCAAGCTGTTTTCGTGCTTTCAACCTCCTGAGTAACTGGGATTACAGATGTGCACCCCCATGCCCAGATAATTTTTGTATTTTTAGTAGAGACAGGGTTTTGCCATGTTGGGCAGGCTAGTCTCAAGTGATCTGCCCTCCTTGGCCTCCCACAGTGCTGGGATTACAGGCATGAGCCACTGTGCCCACTGTGTTCCCCCATTTTTAATAAGGCTCTTCCCTCCTGTCATGGTCACCCTGGAAATTGGAACTGCCCTGACACCATTTGGGTACCCAGTCTGCTGAGGATGTACCACCCACCAGGACATGGACACACCAAGGCCCTTCAGGCATGAGGACAACCCGACACAGGCACCCGACAAACAGACCCCTCCAGCCTCCGTCCCATGTCCCTGAAGCCTTACCTTCAATATACGGCTGATAATCTAATCTGGCAGAAGAAAGTGGAGGTGTAAGGCCTTGAAGATCCCCCAGCCCACAGGCCATGGCAAGCGGGTATCTATTCCTCAATGCTCCTTCTAACGGGATGTGGAGGCAGAAGGGGTGGGGCACCTCCACTATGCCAAGATTCTAGAACTCATGGTTTGTGTGTTCATGACTGTGGGGAGTAGGCATCTGCCCAAGGTTGGGGGCCTACCTGGCTGTGGCAGTCACAGGACTCTGAGAAGGAGGCAGTGTGGTCATGGCAAGGCCCTGCCCGGGCCACAAGGTGATGCTGCTGTCAGGAACCTCCCTGGAGTGGTACTCCTCGTGCTTGGCCCGTGACAGTGCCTTCTGGGCCCAGCTCTCTGCAGTGTGCCCTATGTCCAGCCTTGGCCTTGATGGTGCCCCTGGTGTGTAGTTCTGAGCCTGTGACAGTACGATGTGCCTGGCTCGTGACAGTGCCTGGTGCCTGGCCCATGAAGCACCCTAGTGCCCAGCCCAGGTTCCTTTGTGAACCCCCTCTCATGCCTCCCTGGAGGTGTGGAAACTGAGGCACTGAGAGGGCGATAACTAGTTCTTATAGTATGTGATGTGATTGAGGTGGAACTGGAGGTTTCTTTTTTCCCTCAGGGTCTGTATTTTCTTTACTTTTCTTTTCTTTTTTTTTTTTTTTTTTTTTTCAGACAGGGTCTCACTCTGTCACCACCCTGGAGTGTGATGGTGGTGAGATCATAGCTCATTGCAGCCTCCACCTCCCAGGCTCAAGCAATCCTCCTACCTCAGCCTCCCAAGTAGCTAGGACCACAGGTGTGCACCATCATGCCTGGCTAATTTTTTTAAAATTTTTTGAGAGACAAGGTCTCATTGTGCTGCCCAGGCTGGTCTCAAGCTCCATGGATTACAGGCATGAACCACTGTGCCCAGCCCAGGGTCTGTATTTTCAAAGGAAAGAGCTCCTGGGTTGAGGAAATCTAGATATGTTTAACCTGGGAGGGTGGCTTCCTGAGAGGAAGCCACTTGCAGACTTGGGCCTTCACAAATCAGCAGAATGAATGACATCTGGGGACACCTCGTCACCACTCCCCCAAGGTCTCCCCTCCCAAGGATCCCAGGCTCCTCACACTGTCCACGCAGGAAGCTCCTGCTCCACCCTGCAGCCAATGCTGCCAAAGACATGGAGTGACGAGGTTGTTCACACTGCTGGGGAGATAAACTGACATGACCACTATAAAGGACTGTTTGGAATCATTTAGCAGAGCAGAAAGTGTGCCGACCCCACAACCCACAGTTCCACTCCTGGCTTCATGCCCTAGAAACTGCACAGCTGCAGCAGAACAGGCGCAAGAGACTGTTCACTAGCAGCGCTCCTGGGAAGAGTCCCAGCTGGAAACTACCCAACTGCCATCCAAGGTGCAACAGCTACACAGAATCTTCAGCAGCGGTGAGAATGGATGAGCTGCTGCTACACCTAGCTGGAAGGTGACGCTCATAACCCTATTCTGAGTGAAAGAATTCAGATACAAAAGTCAGATACAGTCTGTGTACTGTATGAAATTAAAAAACAGGCAAAACAAACTAATTTTAGGGCTATATGGTAGAAAATCAAGGAAATTATTATCTGTACAATCAGATTCCCTCCAGGGGGAAAGACATAGAAAGGGAAAGAGGGAAAAAGAAAAGAGAAACTTCAGAGAAGAGAAACCCTATCACTCTTCTGCCTTTGCAGAAAATAATTCTTTGGGGGAAACAGCCAATCAATAAAACAAAACAGGATAACTGAATAAAGATCAGGCATATCTGTTATCACAACCAATGTGAATGCATAGAATTCCACTTTTAAAATAAAAAGATCCTCATGTTGGGTAGAAAAGAACCCATCCACATACCATTTATTAAAGACACACCAAAAACAAAGTGGCATAAATAAGGTGAAAGTAAAAAGATGTGGCTGGGCTTGGTGGCTCACACCTGCAATCCCAGAACTTTGGGAGGCTGGGGCAGGTAGATGGCTTAAGCCCAGGAGTTCGACACCAGCCTAGCCAACGTAGTGAGACCTCGTCTTTACAAAAAATAAAAAAAATTAGGCAGGAGTGGTGGCATGCACCTGTGGTCCCAGCTACCCAGGAGGCTGAGATTGTGGTGAGCTGAGATCACGCCACTGCTCTCCAGACTGGTCAACAGAGTAAGACTCTGTCTCAAAAAATATTAATTAAAAAAATTAAAAATTAATTAAATTTTTAAAAGATAGGCAAAAATATATTTATATGCAAGCAAAAGTGGCAATGGCAATGTTAATCTCTAAAAATGATTCAAGACAAATGATTTAAACAGAAAAAGAAAGCTATTTTGTATTAAAAAAGGCACAAATTGCAATATGTAACATCATAAAGTTTTGTCCATCAATAAAATAACATCAAACATATGAAACAAAATCAATCAGCAACACAGGAGAAACTGGAAAATCTCTCTTGCAGTGGGAGAGTCTTCTCCAACTCACTCTGTCCTTGAGAGATGGAATAGCTATAAACTACTAATAAAATAATACTAATAATTAGAGCAATACATTATTAAAAAAGCTTACTGGGTGTGCCCAAGGCAAATTCGTAACCTTAAAGATGTTTATTATTGAATAACAGAGAATGAAAATAAATGACCTAAATACTCAAATCTAAAAACTATAAAAAGTAGAAAACAAACCAGAGGAAAATCTGAAGGAAAAAAAGTACAAAATATAAAATTGTACCTTAATCAATTAGAACTGCCAAAATTAAGAATGAACTCCGATCTGGATCTTTGAAAAAACAAGTAATGTTACACAGGACAACAGGCATGTTTTATATTGATAGGGTGTAACCCACTAAGATAATACAGCAGGCATGAACCCTGTATTCCTAACAACACAGCTTTGAAACATAGAAAGCAAGAATTGTGCAAGAAGAAATAGACAATTTCTTAAGTTTTGCAGTAAACTTCTTAGAAATCAACAAATTATGTAGCCGTAAAATATGTCAGGTGTTGAGATAATTTGAATAACACAATCAACAAGCCTGATCCAATCAGTTATGGCTCAAACTTTGTTCTAAAACGCACACTTTTAACTTTTATTTTAGGTTCAGGAGTACATGCGCAGGTTTGTTACTTAGGTAAACTTGTGTCACGGGGGTTTGTTGTACAGATTATTTCATCACCCAGATACTATGCCTGGTATCCAACAGTTATTTTTTCTGCTCCTCTCCCTCCTCCCTTGCATCACTAAAACCAAGGAGGCTCCAGGAACAATGCTGCTATTGTTCCCCTCTATGTGTCCATGTGTTCTCATCATTTAGCTCCCACTTATAAGTGAGAACATTTGGTATCTGGTTTTCTGTTCCTGCATTAGTTTGCTAAGGATAATGGCCTCCAGCTCCATCCATTTTCCTGCAAAAGACATATCTCATTCTTTTTTATGGCTGCATAGTATTCCATGGTGTATGTGTAACACATTTTCTTTATCCAGTGTCACTGATAGGCCTTTAGGTTGAGTCCATGTCTTGGCTGTTGTAAACAGTGCTGCAATGAACATTCGTGAAAGCACACCCTTTCATTTCAGATGCACAACACTCACTGAGGCTAACCAAATACTAAGTCACAAATAAAACCTCAAAAAATTCAAAAATGCAGAAATAATTAAATTCATACACAGTCGTGCATCACTTAATGACAGGGATACAGTGTGAGAAATGCATTGTTAGGCAATTTCATCACCATGCAAACTTAAGACTGTGCTTACACACACCTAGATGGTACATATATTTTGATGTATATGTATTTTTTCATCAGGAAAACCAAATGTCCCAGCACCATTAGTGAATATCAGTCATTCCCTTACTTGTCTGCAATGCCACTATCAAGTACCATATATCAGGTTTCTATATATGCTCCATTATAATCTTATGGGACCACTCTTGTATATGTGGTCTGTAATTGACTGAAATGTCATTATGTGGCATATGACTAGTGACATAGAGAAAAAGAAGCCCTCATTCCTCTCCAGAACTACCCATCAGGAAATTAAATAACACCCTTCTATATAACTCTTGGGCAAAATAAGAAATATACTGTGAAATTATAAACAATACAGAAATGAATGACAATGAGGCCAGTACATATCAAATCCTGTGAAATATGGCTAAAGTGGGACTCAGAGGAAAATTTACGGAATTAACTGAAAATACTAGAACACAAAGAAGTCTAAAATAATGAATTAAGCACACTACTCAAGAGGTTACAAAAAGAGCAATAAAATAATCACATGGAGGCATCCACTTCTCATTTTGGTATATTTTCTTCTACATTTTTTTCTTAAAAAAAAAGATTATGAGCTATATATATATATGTGTGTGTGTGTGTATATATATATATAATATATATATATATATATATTTTTTTTTTTTTAAGACAGAGTCTCACTCTGTCGCCCAGGCTGGAGTGCAGTGGCGCAATCTCGGCTCACTGCAAGCTCCACCTCCCAGGTTCAAGCCATTCTCCTGCCTCAGCCTCCCGAGTAACTGGGACTACAGGTGCCCACCACCACGCCTGGCTAATTTTTTGTATTTTTTAGTAGAGACGGGGTTTCACCATATTAGTCAGGATGGTCTCGATCTCCTGACCTCGTGATCCACCCACCTCAGCCTCCCAAAGTGCTGAGATTACAGGCATGAGCCACCACGCCCAGCCTATGAGCAATAATTTTTAAGAAAAAAATGTAGAAGAAAATATACCAAAATGAGAAGTGGATGCCTCCATGTGGTAGGACTCCAGGGGAAGTCTACTTTCTTTAGGCTTGGCTATGTTTTCTAATTTTCTACAATAAACATGCACTACTTTTATAATTGGTTTAAAAAAAAAGAAAGCTGCTTTTGGAGTACTATCGTGAGTCACTCCTACTGCAGCCTAAAAGCCTGCATGTTTCAACTGTTCCCTTAACAGCATGCCCACTTTACAGACAAGGAAACTGAGGTCACAGGCCCAGACCTTTTCCTTAAGCCCCAGCACTAATGATACAGCAAAAACCAGCAGTCCCCACTCCAGAGAGGCTCCTGGCAGACTTAATTCAAGGAAGCTCTGCCATCCCACCCACAGCTAACCCCTAGGACTACCCCAGAAAAGAGAAAAGAGTTGGCTCAAGTTTGCACATGTTTAATCCCTGCTCTCCTGGTCCCAGATTCCAGAATCCTTCTAGGCCACACTTCCCTTCTCCTGCTCACCCAAGGCCTAGTCATCCACCACACTTCTCCTCACCGGGATGCCAAAGCCAGACCCATTCTCCCAGGGGTTACTCTTCCCCACCCTGACTCTTGTTGAAGATGGACACATGACCATGGTCAAACCATCTGGCCCCATTCAGCAGAGGCAAGGCAGGAGGAGGAAAGGGTAGGGAGGTCATTGCCCATCTGGGGCTGCAGCAGCCAGCACAGGAACAGGAGGCAGGCAGAGGCGCAGGGACCTGAGAAGGCTCCATTGCTCATTTGCTTCTTGATCCATTTGGTGTATTTGGTGACGCGGGTGTACACGCCTGGATTCTGTGCCTTCGCGCAGGCCTTTTCCCAGGACAACACCCCAGCCAGAATCCATCTGCCCTCAACGTCACAAGCCAATGGCCCTCCAGAATCCCCCTAAGCAAAAAGAGAGGAGTGATGGAGGCTGTGGGTCCAGCAGGGCCTGCCAGGCCCTGGGGACCCATGCCCACTCTCTGAGCTCTGCTGGGAGGGTTTTCACTCCTCCAGGACCTCACTACTTGGGGTCCCCTTTTGGCTCCTCAGCTGGGACCCACACCCCAGAATCAGGGCAAAAGTCAGCATCACAGGGAAAGGAAGACAGGAGCAGAGCACTGCCGGGTGATGGTAACGGAGGGAGGCCGGGCCAACCCCGCCCCAGGGAACTGCCTCCACCTGGGAGCGCTTCCCAACAGAAGCGGAGCTACCAGAACCTCCCAGAAACTCACATAGCACAAGTGTTCTCCACAATTGGTGGCACAAATCATGTCCCCCAGGACAAGGGGGACAAATGGGGGGAAGAAGGACTTCTTATGGTAATGCCGGTCACACCTCTTGTCGTCCATGATAAACACTTCAGCCTCCTGCAGCTCTGGGGTCAGCGTGGAGTTGGCTGTGGAGCCCAGCAGGGTGAGCAGTGACCCCTCACTCCACCCAACCCTGACCTCTGCCCAGGGTCCTGTCCCCTTCACCCTGGAGACTCAGCCCAGCCACCGCCTGTCATACCTCCAAGCCCCGCGCTCCTTCACCGGCCCCTCCCCCTGCAGTGCAGGCCTTGTCTGAAAAGCCCCCGCCCTCTAAGGCTCTGAGTCCAGATCCCCTTCTTGGCAAACTTCTGCTTCTGAACCAAGCCAGCCATAACTCAAGTCTCAGTGCAGGGGCTTCCAATCTGGGGCCCAGCCCCGCGCTGCTTCCCTGCAGATTCTCAGCTCTGCTGGCACGGCCACTCTCTCCACCTTCGTTAACACTCGCTCCTCCTCCAGGGCCTCAAGGCAGTCCCTCTGCCCAGAGCTCATTCCAGATCCCTCCCAGCTGGATCTCAAGACCACCAGACAAGAACTTTGCCTTGTTCTCCTCAGCCTGTGCCCACACCCACACCCAATCATGACTTCCCTCCAGGCAGGGCATGCATTTCTAATCCCAAGGATTGGGTGCCGACACTCAAAGTGTGTCAAGTGAAGGGATGAGTGAATGCCCAGCTCTGAGCTTCTATAAGACACAGATGGTCATGCCCAGCCCAGGCACTACCAGGCCTGAATGAGGTGTCCACATAAACAGTGACAATGGTCACCACATGAGGAGTGGTCCTAACACATTCAGAGAACCAGGTCCAGCAGGAAAGGCCCCAGAAGGAAAGGAGTGTGCTCTCGGTGGTACTGCACCGACCCCCCATCCCATCCTGCTCACCTGAAAAGCGCTGCTTAACCTGGCTCCAGCCAGTCACCCAACACTGCGTCCCAACCTTCAGGTTGAAATTGGGCTCCGGGAGGCAGATGGGCTGCACGTACTCACTGAAGGTGACAGGTGTTTGAAGGTGGACAAGGGCAACGTCACCCATGATGAAGGTCCGGCCCCAGTACTTGGAGTGCATAATGATGTCCCTCACAGGAACCCGGAGGGCCCTGCTGAAGTTCATGGGCTGCAGCTTGGAGGTGCCAAGCACCACTGAGTACTCTTTGGTGCTGTGGGAGACAGAGAGCCCCACCTGGTAGGTATCAGACTCCCAAGCAGGAACACACTCCTACCTCCCCGCGGCCCTACCCCTTTAGCAGGAGTCCTGCCTCCACCCAATCTGCCTAATCCAGCCTGAGGGCACTGAAGGTCAGAGAGCTGACTGCCTTCTCATTCACCATTCAAATTGATTCAAGGTGGCCTGGTCTGCGTATTGTGCGTGCAGGTGTGGAAGTGTTGGTGTACACATACGCTCTCACGCGTGATGGGGTAGGGGGCATGTTCTGGGTTTTCCTGTTGCTCAGCTTAGGGTGCAGTCTTTGTTGCTTGGGGCTCCTGCCCTAGCTCAGTCCCTGGCCCCCAGGAGACCCCGAGCACAATTCTCACTTATCCCAGATGCCCTTCCCACTCCCTACCTCCCTCCCACACTGTTTCACTCAGGAAATGAGGAAGCTGGGCTGGGCCCATGGTAGCTCGGGGTCTCCAAGCCCTGGACACATGGGCCACACTCACCCTTGGATGCAGTGGGCCGCAGTCACCACCCAGCTGGGGTCAATGAGGGCCCCTCCACACACGTGCTCATTTTCCATCCGGAGGCTCACCTCCCAGGGCCAATGGCGGGTCATTTCCAAATCCTCCGACCACCAGGGCTCACCACAAACTTCAGGAAGAAGTGTGCCAGGGAGACACAGGAACCACATAGAGGAGCATGAGAAAGACTGAGACCTAGATGCCCTACAGGGCCAATTTGCACAAAGCTGTAAACTCAGGACCTCTTCCCATTTCAGAGATGGGGAGAGTGAGGGTGAGAGAAGGGCAGTGGCCTGCCCAAAGGCACTGAGCTTAAGGGAAAGTGACAGTGACAGAGGTAAAAAGCATCAAGGCAGAGACATGGAGAGGGAGAGATTCTGAGTCACAGGGAGCCTTCAGCCCAGGAACTCAAAACAAAGGCAAGCAGAGAAGGAGCCCCAAAGCAAGAAATGCATTTTCTTGCATCTGGGGAAGTTCCTCTGCCACTGCTGAAAAGCTATAATGCTTGCTGCATTTCTTAGAGCAGAAGGCCTCTGTCCCCTACACTGCTCAGAGTCAAGAAAAGCTCCTGACTTCTGTGTCAGAAGTTTTCACACTGAACATTCAAAGTGCCAGCAGGGAGACCCCAGAGGCCCCTCACTCACAGGTCACACACTCAGTTTTCACACAGTTCTATCAGTCAAGTTATATGGTTGTATGAATGTATGAAGAAACACAGATGCAAGCATTCTAAATAAAACAGTAGCTAACGTTGTATTTTTAAAAAACAATGCACCATGATGATTAAGGATTGGCCCAGGAGTGCAAGGGTGGTTCCACATTGGAAGAATTCTCAGTGGATTCTCCACATAAAAGGTTCTAACAATCTGAAGACAGAAAGACCATGTGCTTTCCTCCATGGACACAGAAAAAGGCATTTGAAAAATTTAACACACATTTATGACTTACAAAAAAACCCCTCTTACTTGAACTAGAAATAGATGGAAAATCCTTAACTTTACAAAAGTTAGACTGCCCCAAACTTACAACAAACATCATACAACACTAAAGAACAGGCAGAAAAGAACCTATCCCACCAGAGACCAGGAATAAGGACACTTTGTGGAAGGAGGGCAGAGGAAATAACTGAGAGAACGCAAGGGGGCTGCTGGGTGCTGGTTTAGCCTATTTTTTTTTTTTTTTTTTTGAGACAGGGTCTCGCTCTGTCACCCAGGCTGCAGTGCAGTGTCACAGCTCACTGCAGCCTTGACCTCCCAGGCTCAAGCGATCCTCTCACCTCAGCCTCGAAAGTCACCAGGACTACAGGCAGTTGCCACCACACCTGGCTAATTTTTAAAATTTTTTTTATAGAGACAGTCTTGCTATGTTGCCAGGGCTGGTCTCAAACTCCTGGGCTCAAGCAATCCTCGCACCTCAGCCTCTCTATATACTTATTCTACTTTTTAACCTGGGTGGTGATGACACACTGTGTGACAATTCCTTCAGCTGGACCTTCATAATTTGTGCACTTTTTTTGGAATGCATATAATACTTCAATAAAACAATTTCCTTTTAAAAACAATAATGTTTTTCTATCCCAGCACAACCAACCAGAAAATATACTGAAGTAAGATACATTTTCAGCAGCAAAAAAATGATAAAAGTTCATAGGAATTAACTTACCTAACACCACATAAGACTCCTGTGGTAATAAATTTAAAACTCTAATAAAGGACACAGAAAATGATCAGCATAAATGGCAAGACAGTCCCTGCTCTTAAAAGAACAGCTAAGGCCTGGCGCGGTGGCTCACGCCTGGAATCCCAGCACTTTGGGAGGCAGAGGCAAGCGGATCACAAGGTCAGGAGTTCGAGACCAGCCTGGCCAACATAGTGAAACCCCGTCTCTACTAAAAATACAAAAAAATTAGTTGGGCATGGTGGCAGGCACCTGTAATCCCAGCTACTCGGGACGCTGAGGCAGGAGAATCGCTTGAACCTGGGGGCCGGAAGGTTGCAGTGAGCCAAGAGATCACGCCACTGCACTCCAGCCTGGGCAGTAGAGCAAGATTCCGTCTCAGAAAAAAAAAAAAAGAAAGAACAGCTAAATATTTTAGATGTAATTTTTCCAAAATTAATCTATAAATTCATTTTGTAAGTTAGAATTTTGAAGAAACTTGATAAACTTATTCTGAAACTGAAACAGAAAAACAAAGGTCTATGAATAGCTCAGTCTTTGAAGAAGCACAGCAAAGAAGGGCCATTTGTCCTAGCAGATATTAAGACACATGTGAAAGCCATAATAATAAAAACAATGTGGTACTGTTACAAGGACATACAATGGAAAGTGACAATGAAAAAGAATAGAGAGCTTGAGATTGTTTCGTGTGCTGCACAAACTTGATGTAAATAAAGGAGCCACCACAATCAGTGGGTAAAAGAAGGACTGTTGAGTACATGGTGTTGGGAAAACTCACTCACTATAAGGGAAATAAGAAAACCAAAACTGGATTCCTTGCTAATAGCACTTCAAGATCTAAAGGTAAAAGGTAAAACTGTAAAATAAATAAATCATGTGACACGGGGTAGGAAAGGACTCCTTAAAACCTCAAACACAAACCATAAAGTATAAACTGATTAACCTGATTATATCAAAATCGAGGGGTTTTGGCCCGGGAGCAAAGTTAACAGACAGAGGACAGATAGGAAGGAAATATTTGCAATATCTAAAATGAATACAAGACTTTATGCAAGAAACTTTAGGAAACCAACAAGAAAAAAAAAGGTAATAGGCAAAGGATAGAGACAAGCAATGTATTAGAAGAGGAAACTCAAGAAGCCAACAACATGTTGAGACATGATCAAACTCATCAGTAATGAGAAAAATGAAAATTAAATCAATAAGTGATTTTTCAATCTATTAGATTGGCAAAAAACATAAAAGCAGGATCACACTAAGGATTGGTAGGTCTGTGGCAACCTATACACCTTCATGCACTGCTGAAGTAGAAGTTTGGAGAACTGACCAAATTAGAATATGGATAGTAGATAAAAGTATGGTATCAGTGTGAACTTTTGAAGTTGTTAAGCATACTGTGCTTATGGAAGAGAATATCCTCAGAAAATACATACCAAAGTATTTAGCAATAAAGAGCCATGCTGTATGTTACCCTCCACTGATTCTGAAAAAAAATTATATATGTGTGCGTGTTCCTTGTACTACTTGTATTTTTGCAGGGTTTTGTAAGTTTAAAATTATTTCCAAATTTTAAAAATGTCTTAATGAGGCTGAATTAAAAGAAGGGAGACCAGAAAGAGATACAGAGAACATACCATTTATGTAAATTAAAAACACATGCACACAAGACAGCAATATGTATTTTCACAAGAGCACACACAAACAGAAAGATCCCCAAGAAAGATTAAGCGGGTGGAGAAGGGGAATGGGAGTGGAGTCTGGACAGAAGCAAGGATAACTAACTTAATCCATCAGTCATCCAATCTATAATAAATTAGGGTAGAGTTCTGGCAGGACCGATGAGAATGGAGGCCCATGAACTGAAGAACAGGAGTAACCCAACGCTCCATGCCTAAGGTGTAAGGAAAAAGACAGGAAACTCAGAAGACCTGGGCTGTGCTGACACTGCCACAAGGCCCAGGAAGCTCTATCTGCAACTGAACGGCTTAGAGCTTGAAAGGTTCTGCGTGCAAAAGGGTCTGAGATGAGGCCTGGGCTGAATTCCAAGAGGCTCAGCATTCCTATGGGAAGCCAAGATCCTCTTTCCTCTAGACTGTTAGGTCTGTATGTTCTGGTAGCTGCAGGCTGTTCTTTAGAAAACAGACCCCTTAGACCAAATACCTGCTTCCTACAGACCCAGAACCACTGTCTATGTGACTCCCTCCAGACAAACCCTCCCAAGAGCTTCAGCTTTTCCTGCAGCAGGGTCTCACCCTACCTACCTGGATTGGTTGTGTCCTCTGTATAACCTGGAGGAGAAAAGAGGCACAGAGATGAAGCAAGCATTCATGACAGGATGACAGCAAAGAGGTGCATTTTTAAATTAGTTCATTCATTCCTTCACCAAATAGGTCCTAATCTCCCACTCTGTTCCCAGCCTGGAGCCAGAGGCTGGGGAGACAGAGGTGTGTCAAATAGAGCCTACTCTCAAGGAATACAGTGTCCAGAAGGGTGGACAGAGGGAAATACACAACCACCTGCATGAGATCAGTGCAGGGACAGGGCGGCAGGCTTCAGGGGAGCCCAGAAGAAGTGGTGGACAGAAAAGACCACTTCAGTGGGAGGAGGGCTTACTGTGCCAGGTGTTAAAGATGAGAAGGTAAACAGAAATGAAAAGTGATCGTCACATTCCTTGTGGGAGAAACATCGTCGTGTATGCCAGAGACTCCACAGGATGAGGGGCAAGACCTGTGATGGCAAGAGATGAGCCAGGGGAGGACAGTCAGGCATCAGTCATGAAGGCCTCGAAAGCCTGGCCAAGAAGCCAGGGTGAGACCCTCTGGGAAAAGGGAGATCAACAGAGGTATGACTGAGCCAGGCTTGTATAGGCAGCATGGATATTAGACAGGAAGATGACAAGACTGAGGCACTGAGATCCCACCAGAGGCTCTGCAGAACCAAGGCAAGAAATGAGGAGGTCTGAATGAGGAAGTGGCTGTGAGAACAGACACAATGAGCTGTGTGGGGGACCTAGGCACATGGGTGGGTCTAGGATCACACCCCAGTTTCTGGCTTTGGCAAAAAGTGGCTGCCATCCACTTAGCTAGGAAACAATGAGGGAAGTCAGTTGGCAGGAAGAAGAAGACCTCAGCACTGACCCCAAGGGGTTGAGATGTTTCTAGGTCTTTCAGGTAGAGATGTCCAGGAGGCAGCTGCACATCCAGACATGTTTTATGAGGCACCATCACATAAATGGCAGCTCAAGTGAGTTCACCCAGGGAGCAGTTAAGAGGGGAGGAGCAGGAAAAAGAGAGCAGCTTAGGGGACACCAACACGTCCGGGATGAACAAAGCAGGGTGGCATGGGACAGATACAGAGGAGAGGGGGAGTTACACTTGAGGTAGAGGAGAATCAGGAGACCACAGAAAATGAAAGAGGAGGGGGTGGTACAAAGGTCAGGGATGATCAGGGTGGAGACAGCCCAGGAAGGAGCTAAGGGTTAAGTGGGGAGCGAGGAGGCACTGGCAGGAAGCATGGAGTGAAGACATTTGGGAGGTCTGGCAGTGAAGGGGCAAGAGATGGGGGAGAAAAATCAGCAAAGCGAAAACGAGAGGATACCTATGAGAGAGGATGGTGGAGGGAGTGTCGCACAGGGAGAGCCCACACAGCAGGGCACAGGTGAGCCGCTGGCCCTGCACCAGAAGCAGGCCTCTCTGACTCCTAAATAAGTAGGTGAGGGTGGTGTTGAGCAGTCCAGTTTGGAAGGGCCCCTGTGGGCTTGGGGATTGGGTTCAGGAAGACAGCACCCAAAGCCTGTGTTTTCTGAGGGAATGATGGGCTGCTAGGGAGGCAAGCTGGGTTGGAATAGAGGATCTGGGAAGAAGGTGAATTTTAGGATACTCCTGTAGTGGATGGGGACCAGGAATTTTCCTGGACCAAAGAGCATGTCCAAGTGGGGTCTCCAGTGGGGCTCAGCTCCAGGAGAAGACCGGAGCGGGGGTGGTGGAGGGGGAGCCTATGAGAGGCCGGAGGGCGGCTCGGATGGTAGGGACATCAGCCACGGTGTCCAGACTGGCAGTGAAGGAAGAGACTGCCAGTGGAGGAGAGAAAGCAGGGGTTCCCCGCACCGCTGGTCCAGGGCGCTGTAGGGCAGGTGTGCCCTGAGGGAGGAGGCCAGAGGGGGCAGGAGTTTAAGAT
Source organism: Symphalangus syndactylus (assembly GCF_028878055.3). Classification (NCBI taxonomy): domain Eukaryota; kingdom Metazoa; phylum Chordata; class Mammalia; order Primates; family Hylobatidae; genus Symphalangus; species Symphalangus syndactylus. The sequence goes on along the minus strand of NC_072423.2, from coordinate 114,241,131 downwards.
CCTGGAATCGCCCTGGCGAGGTCCTGGGTGCGAGTAGTAGAGGAGAGCTGACCGAGGGGTGCGTGGGCCGCAAAACTCCCCGACCCAGGAGTAGGCAGCCACACCCCGGGGCCAGTCCCCCGCCTCCAAGGCCAGGCACGAAGCCGGAGGTGGAGCAGAGTTGGGGCCGGGGAGAGGGAAGGTAGAGCTGCGGAGGAGCGCCCACCTCACCCGAGCTCAGCGGCAGCAGGACGCGGCAGCTCAGGACCGAGGGCCTGGAGGTTCCGGGCCCCACACCGAGGCTCAACCGCGAGACGGTCACGAGGCTGGGGAGGTGCCACCTGGCGGCTGCGGAGACGGTTCCCGAGAGCCCGGCACGTGCCTGGCGTCCGCACACGTGACTGCACTGTAGCACGTGATGGCGCTGGAAACTCCTGACAGCTCCCCGCAAAACTGGAGCATTTCCTTCACCTCTACCTCCTGCCTGTTCTTGAGGACGACCTGGGAGTCCTGAGTCTGTGATTGCTCCCAGGGTGGCGGGCCCCATGAAAGCACCCCCAAGGGTTTTAAGTTGGTGACAATGCCCAGAGAACCTGGCCGATGAAGGTGCACCGCATCCCTGGACTACTAATGGCATCCTGTTGCCCGGCCTCTGACTACACCCTTGGTTCCCTGGTCCCAGTGCACTGGAGAGTTTCACAATTACTCTTGGTTTGAGAATCTGGAAAGATGGAGAAAGCATAAAAAAGGAAAAGAACCGTAAGGCTATGGAATCAGAGAAGATAGATGTCTTTGAAAAAGTGATATTTGAGCTGGATCTACGACTACTGTAAAATAAGGACTTTTGGGGGAGACCAGAGAAAGGAAAGACATGTGTCCTCTTCTACAGACAACCAGTAAGATCGTGGCAGCTAAAAGGAATGGTGGCTTGTGCCAGGCCTTGGGCTTCCACAGGGAATTTTTGCAGAAGGATGCTGTCTTTGGATCTGCTAGGCATGGCAGAGATTGGGAGGTGATCAGCTGGACTTGGAGCCACATTCCCTCCCCAGCCTGGCACCTAAGTGGGTCCACATGAATAGAGGTGATGTGTGCCACTTCCATGCCAAGGCAGTCAACAGGAGGTTGCCTTTTCTATTCTTGTTAATGCAGAGCATTGCTTCTCAAAGTGAGGTCTCCAGACCAGCAGTATTAGCATGAGCCAGGAACTTAGAAATGTACATTCTTTAGGTCTTTCAGGTAAATGTACATTCTTGTTAGAAATGTACGTTCTTCTAAGGTCTTTCTACCTGAAAGACAGAGAATGTAGGCCACATCCCAGACCTACAGGATTGAAAACTCTAGGAGTGGAACCAGAAACCAGTAATCTGTAATTTTGTTTTAAGAGATGAGGTTTCCTCCTGTCCCCCAGGCTGGAGGGCAGTGGCATGATCATACATCTCTGCAGCCTCAGACTCCTGGGCTCAAGACTTCTTCCTGCTCAGCCTCCAGAGTAGCTGGGACTACAGGCACAGGCCACCATGCCCAGCTAATTTTTTTTAAGAGACATGTTACGTGCTCAGGCTGGTCTCAAGCTCCTGGCCTCAAGGGATCCTCCTGCCTCAGTCTCCCAAGTAGCTGGGATTATAGGGATAAGCCACTGTGCAGGCCAGTAATCTGTATTTCACAAGCCTTAGAGGATTCTGGTGCAGGTAAAGCATTAACTACAGGACTGAGAGCAAGCCACGAGATGGAGGAAGCTACCTGCTGACCAAGAACGGTGTAATGGGATGTTCTAGGGAAAAAAAGTTAAATTTGTTTTATTCATCTATGAATAAATCAGTGGTTTCTTAAAGCAGGTAGTGCTATATACATTAAGAGACTGGGTTTGGTGTAAGCTGTCAGTTTCTCGGCCTCAGCCTTCCTCAGGCAACAGAAGGGACTGATACAGACTGTCCACTGAAGCACACCCATACCTGGGGGTTAAACATTCAACCCTAGAAGGGCAAAGGGCAAGAGGTTGGGAGGGGGTTGATCAGCAGCTAGACAGAGAGACTCCAGGACACCAGACTTTGTAATGACAGGAAAGAACCTATGTACACTACAGTGAATCTCTCTTGCCCTTCTCCCGGTGGGAACGCATATCTTTGGTAACCAAGTGGGAGGGAGCAGCAAGGAGAAGCAGTAGATGAGGAGGAATATTTCTCACACCCGAACTTCACTCCTGGGCCTAGTTCCAGTGTCTCTTGATCCCCTATCCCTAACTGTAGAGACTGTTAAACTCAACTACAGAGCTCCCTGCAGAGATGCTGATGGCTATAACAGGCATACAGGGAACAAGACCCATTGGCTAAAATCATCCCTAGAGCTCATGTCTGAGGAGGCAGGGCCTCACCTGTCCTTCTACATTTTAATAAGAACCATAAATAGCTTCCTTAGTTAAATGGGAAGCCAGTTCTCTATAGAGTATGTTATATTCAACCAAACTCCCCAGTGAGCAGAGCTTCAGAAACGGGAGACTCTCCAAACATGTATTCAGTTGATTTATGAAAACTCCACACTCCATAACTGCCTCAATACAACTTGTGGTGTCCCTGAAAGTGGCCATTAGGGCACTGAGGAAGGGGGTGCCAAGAATGGGTTGCTCCAAAAGAACTAGTGTGGCAGAGGCTGTCCACTCACAGATGGATCCACACTGGGCTGCAGGGGAACTTCTCCCAGCCCCAGACAACTGAGCCAGAGTGGAAGTCCCAGGCCTCACACCTCTGCGAGGACCTGGTAACGCCTCCTTCACTCTCTCTGAGCAATCACCCAGCTGGCTGCTCTCACAAGGTCTCATGTGGGAGCCCTGAAACCAGAACCATCTAACGCTTGCTTCACCATTGATGATGTCTCTTCTTTGATAGATGTTCCTCCAGATATTGATGAGTCACCATGGCCCAGCTGGCAGGGCAGCTGGCCCTCTAGCTGGAATCGGTTCACTGCCTCCCTCCCACCAGCCAGGGCACAGCCCTGGTGCAGGCATGGCTGAGGCAGGTGACCAGAGCACCAGGCAGGGGCACTTTCCAGGCCCCAGTCTCCCTGCCATGCTCTATTGTACGGATCTCCAGAGGGCCCGTGGATTCCAACTGGGATTTGCGGAAAAGGCATTGAGAAGCGGTGGGAGGTTGGTCAGAGGAGACACCTAAGTGTGAGACTCAGAAACAGCAGAAGAGTGGAATGGGGTCTGATCACGGGGTCACCAGGATGCCCAGGGGCATCACCAGACACAGGACTAGGATGAGGAAGTCTGTTGAATTCAAACAGGAAGCTTGTCTCAGGTGATCAATAATCCATTTCTTGTAGAAACTAACTTCTGTGTAAACTCCAGGGTATCCTTTGCGACCGCAGCCAATGCCCCAGCTCACAATCCCCACCTGGACCCATGTGCCATTTAATTCACAGACCAGGGGCCCCCCAGAATCTCCCTGGAAAAGGAAAGACAGTCACTGTAGGAAAGAAATAGGATCCACATCAGAGCAGGCTAATTGCACTGCAATGCACTGCAGAGCTAGGCACTCAGGGGGCTTCCCCAGGAACCCCTAAGACCCTCCTAGCCTTAGGTATCTGTCAATATGAGATCTGAGAATTGACAATTTCCAATAAACCAAAATCATGTACCTACTAAAAAGGCGTGTTCCAAAAAACAGAATATACCTAATGAAATCGTGCCTACTCTGAGACAATAATGAGTCAAGTGCTTACCTGAGTACACTGCCTGTCACACAGAAGGGGCTCAAAACATGCAGCATGTATTGTTGGTGGGACCTGCCTGATTCACCCCTCCTCCCACTCCAGGCTGTGTCAGCTGCTATCTCCTGAAGGATCAGGTAGGCTGCCCAGGAGAGCCTTGGTGGCTTGTCCTCACGTCCCATTACCATGAATAAGGGTAAATGGAGGGGCTAGGAGATAACCCAGGCCCTACTGGCTGGGGATGAGGAAGCTTTGAGGAGACAATTGCAATGCTGAGGCAGCAAGAGGCCCATGAACTGACCTGACAGGCATCCTTCCCTTGGTCATGATAGCCACAGATGGTCCCCCTCATGACCATTCTACTCTTGGATATACTCTTGTTCTTGAGCATCTCACGACATTTCTCATGATGCATAATGTTTAGCTCAGTCTCCTGAAGAACAAATGGCACTGGTCCTGAAGCTGCAAAGAGACAATTTACAAGAGAGTGGATCTTCACAAAGGGATAGGACAGGAGCCCCCAGTGCCCACTCTGAGTCCTGACTGGTGTGTTTAACACAACTGCCCAAATAAAGGAAGTCAGGGCAGTGGATAATGTCCCCACTTGACATAGAAGGAAACTCGAGCCTAATGTTGACATGGAGAAAGGAAAGGACAAGAAGCAAAATCAAGACAGTAAAAGGAAAAACAGATCAGAAGAGGGAGAGGCAAGGCCTTGTCAGCCTGAAAAATGGCAACCAAGTATCTGTCACTCTGAGTATCAGCAGAAATGACTGGCTGTCCTCTGCATCAGTAAAGCATCTTTACTTTCTAGAGCAGGACCACAGACTCTTGGACAGGTAGTGCCTCTCCCTAAAGATAGGAGTCCCCACAGCCTCACTGGCAGGGTTGCTCTGGCTTGGCCTACACTGCTAGGGTGAAGAAGTTCAATCCATCAAGGCAGGTCCTTCTAGTGGGGATTGGCTCCTATTGGCAGACAGCTGATCACCCTGAGCTGAAATTCACCCTGAAGAGAACCCACTACACCTGGCCCCCAAGCCCCAAGGTCCCAATATGACAACAGAAATTCATAACATAGTTGTTAAATTACTTCCTGGCAGCATCTTCTCCACCCTCCTCCCTCACCCACCTGCTAGAAAATGGCCTCCCTGCCTCTCCCAATAGCTTGCAGGGCAAGTCCAGCCCACCAGGCTGTCCCACCTCAGCATCCTGCCTGTCTCACCACTCTCTGACACTCGGCCCCATCCAGTCACCCAGCACTCTGTCCCAGCTTCCACTTCAAAAAGCTTTTCGGGGAGGCACACAGGCTGGATGTGTGAGGAATAATTCACAGAGTAGGCGAGCAGAGCAAGGGCAATGTCGTTTGTCAAAGTGGCAAAATCAAAATTGCTAGGAAAAATGATGTCTCGAACAGGGATCACCAGTGCCTCTTTGGAACCAGCATGCAAGTCAGTGTCTCCCAGCTTCACCTTGTATTCCAAATGGCTGTTGAGAGAAAAGATGGCCTTCACAGAGATCCTGAGGGGACGTCTATGCTCCTTTTCCACATCTTCCAGGTGCTTCCCAGGCTGGTCCCATCTTCCTATGCCAGCCAGCAGCCACCTCCCTCCCTCCAAACCACATCCCCCCAGGACCCCTGACCACTTTAGCCGGTGGTCCCCAGATCAGCAGCAGCGGCAACACCCGGAAACCTGTTAGAAATGCAAATCCTCAGGTCTCACCCAGACTGGATAAAAACTATGGGGCTGTCACCCCCTTTTACAGATGAGGAAGAGGAAGCTCGGGAAGGGGACAGACTGGCTCCAGGTCCCACAGCCTGATCAGGGCCCAAGCTCTGAGCCCCACTCACCTAAAGACACAGTGGGCGGCAGTGAGCACCCAGCGCCTGTCGATGAGGGAGCCTCCGCAGTGGTGTCTGTTGCTGGTCTGCAGGCTCACCTGCCAGGGCCACTTCCTGTTTGGGGCCGGCAATCCTCCAATTATCCTTGAAACACGGTGGCCACAGGCTGGTGGGCTCAGTAAAGGGAGGGGACTGGAAGTGAAGCCACTACCTTCCCACCACCCCCACCAGGCTGCCCAGGGCGGAGGCAGGTTATCCTCTCTCTCAAATCATCTAGGTCAGGGTCTGACCCTCAACCTCCCTGAGCCAGGCTGCGTCTCCTTTGACCTCCCCGGCATGCCAGGACAGATCTAGCACCAGAAACAATACCCTGAGAAAACTGCCTTCCAAGATCGGAGATCCCGTCGGATTCCAAGGCTTCTCCCACTGTAGATGCTGAAGTAACCCAGGATCCTGGAGGCCCTGCGGGCGCTGGAGACCCTGAAGCTACAGAGGTTTCTGGAATTTTGGGGAATTTCAGGTGCACAGGCGGCTTCCGGGCTTCTGGGCTTGCCGGGGTCATTCTGGAATCCTCCTCGGGTCGGTATGGCTCACCTGGTGAAGACAGGGACCCGCGGCGAACAGGAGCCGGCCTGGCGGCGCCTCCTCCGGGTCTGCCTCTTCCCACAGCACCCCCACTGCCACCCCACACCCAGCGTGGGCGCAGCCCAGCCCTGCCCTGTCCACTCCCAGCCTCACTGAGCAGGGATTGAAGGAGCTGAAGCCAGATCAGGAGGTGGAGGCTCAGGCGTGTGCCTCCACGGCCCCTGCGGAGGCCGTCCTGGGACGCCATGGGCACCGTCGGCACGCCTCGTGGCGCCCCCTCGCGGCGGCTCCGCCCTGGTCCTGGTGTTGGCGGGAACCCGGTGTGCCGGCGGAGACCTGAGGCTGCTCTCGCGATCCCCGGTCACTCAGCAAAAACTAATCCGGGTAGTGCTGTGAAGGAAGCGGCTTTCAATATGTAATTCGTCCTGTGAACCTTAAGATAGAGATTTTCCTGGATTATCCAGTTGAGTGTAATTCTTTTTTTCGATGGAGTTTCGCTCTTTAGCCCAGGCTGGAGTGCAGTGGCATGATCTCAGCTCACTGCAGCCTCCACCTCCCAGGTTCAAGCGATTCTCCTGCCTCAGCCTCCCAAGTAGCTGGGATTACAGGCGCCCGCCACCACACATGGCTAATTTTTGTATTTTTAGTAGAGACAGGGTTTCACCATGTTGCCCAGGCTGGTCTCAAACTCCTGACCTCACGTGATCCTCCTGCCTCGGCCTCCGAAAGTGCTGGGACTATAGGGGTGAGCCACCGCACCTGGCCCAAGTTGAGTGTAATCTAATCACTGGATACCCTTCAAAGCAGCAGAAAATACAGTCTACCCAGTGGAAGGTTTAAAGTGAAACAGAAAGAGCCTGCTTTCCTGCAGCCTGGGGTTCCAGCTACTCCGAAGGCTGCGGCTGAAGGATCACTGCAGCCCCGGGGTTTGCGTACAGCCTGGACAATATATTGAAATGCCATCTCTTTAAAACAAAACAAAACAGAACAAAGTTTGATAAATACAAACACAAAACAAGATGGCTATAATCAGTCCTAATACAATAGCAATTGTGTTACACGTAAATGTGTTGGAAAAAAACAAACAAAACAAATACTTTATAATTAGAGAAAAAAGATATCATCCAGAACTATACTATATGAAGAGACAAATTTAAAACAAAAAGATACAGATAAATTGAAAAGGGGGGATAGAAAAAGAAATACCAAGCAAATCTGAAACACAAAGTAAGTAGTATAGCAATTTTCTACTTAGATCATAGTATTTAAGGCAAGAACATGATAAAGGGACAAAGAGGAATCTTATTATATAAAGTAAAAATAAGAAATGATGAAGAAGATGCAGAAAAAAGCCTATAATACACAAAGAAACAGGTGACCAATTAATGGGAGACTGGAGTTTTTGATATGTTCCCCTTAAGAAACTGCTGGATTACACAGACAAAATTAAGCAAAGATAAAGAAGATTTGACTATTAATAATCTTCACTTTAGCTATATAATAAATTTTACAACTAACAACAGAGAACACTTGCTCAATGACCATTAAGGGAACATTCAGAAATGATGCCACAGAGAACAACAAACTCCAGGGAATCATTGGTATATAGATTTTGTTCTTGAGTCACAAGTCAACAATATTAAAATCAATTTTTAACATATCAAAAAATCCCATCTTTCTGAAACAAAAACAAAACCCTTCTAAGTGGTTCTCCTATAAAAAAAATCATAAGGGAAATAATGAACATTTAGAGGTGACTGCCAATGAGAACACTACATATCAAAGCATATGTGATGCAGCTAGACCAGTCCCAGAAAGCAATTTACAGCTTTGACAAGATCAGAAAAGAAAGACTGATAGCAAATGAGCTAAACATCCAACTCAGAAAGAGAAAAGGATCAATGGAGTAAACTCAAAGAAAGAATTTGCGACGAAGGAGAAGATAATGGAAAAAGGAGGCAGAAATCAATAAAGTAGCCAGGCACAGTGTCTCAGGCCTGTAATTCCAACACTTTGGGAGGCTGAGGTGGGAGAATTGCTTGAGCCCAGGAGTTCAAGACCATCCTGGCAACATAGTGAGACCATGTCTCTACTAGAAATAAAAAAACCAGCAGGTGTGGTGGTGTGCACCTATAGTCCCAGCTACTTGGGAGGATGAGACAGGAGAATCGTTTGTGCCCAGGAGTTCAAGGATACAGTGAGCTATGATCAGGCTGCTGCACTTCAGCCTGGGTGATAGAGTGACACCCTCTCTCTTGAAAAAAAGGAAATCAATAAAATAGAGAAAAAATTGTGGAGAGAATTAGCACAATCAGAATTTTCTTATTTGGAAAGCCTAATAAATTAGACAACATTCTAGTAAGATTAAAATAAAAGAAAAAGAGCAAAATACAGAATGAAAAAGGGAAAGCAACTTAAAGAGATTTTTTTAATTACCTATGATAGATATTTTTAACTATAAAGGAATATTGGCTGGGCATTGTGGCTCATGTATGCAATCCCAACACTTTGGGCAGCTGAGTCAGGAGGATTGCTTGAGTCCAGGAGTTTGAGACCAGCCTAGGCAACATAGTGAGACCCTGTCTCTGAATCAAATAAAATAAAATAAATTAGCTGAGGATAGCAGTGCATGCCTGTAGTCCTAGCTACTCAGGAGGCTGAGGCAAGAGAATCACTTGAGCCTAGGAGGTTGAAGTTACAGTAAGGTATGATTGTACCACTGCACTCCAGCCTGGGTAACAGAGCGAGACCCGAAAAAAAAAGAAGAAGAGAAAAGAAAAAGAAAAGAGGGAGAGAAAGAAAGAAAAGAAAAGGAGAAAGAAAGAGAAAGAAAGAAAGAAAGAAAGAAAGAAAGAAGAAAGAGAGAGAGAGAAAGAGAGAAAGAAGAAAGAAAGAAAGAAAGAAAGAACGAAAGAGAGAGAGAGAGAGAAAGAAGAAAGAAAGAAAGAAAGAAAGAAAGAAAGAAAGAAAGAAAGAAAGAAAGAAAGAAAGAAAGTTATTAAATGCTGACTTCTCCTTCTAGTCGTGGAATATAAAAAGACTGACCTTCCCACCTGAAACAACCAAAAATGGACAAACATCTGAAACAATAGTTTTTAAGATATTGGACACCAAACAAAAAAAATAGAATCCCTAATAGATGGGGAACAAATGGTGTAAGCCCTATGATTGCCTCAGGTTTATGACTTGAGAGAATTTCCAGGCCACAGTACAGAGAAGGAGAACGTAGGCAGAATCCAGCAGGCTTCCGGATGTGAGCAGGTATTGCTGAGAGGCCAGGAACACGGAGGCAGCTATGTTGATAAAATACTGCAGAGGAGAGTCGCACAAAGAAAGAACAAAAAGATCTGCAGAGGCTCCCTGCTGTAGTTTGGATGTTTGTCCCCTCTACATCTCACGTTGAAATTTGATCCCCAGTGTTGGAAATGGGGCCTAATGGTATGGTCAGGGTCATAGGAGTGGATCTCTCATGAATAGATTAATACCCTTCCTGGAAGACGAGGAGTGAGTGAGTTCTCACTGTGTTAGTTGCCAAGGGAGCCGGTTGTTAAAAAGAGCCTGGCATATCCACGTCCCCTCTCTTGCTTCCTCTCTTGCCATGTGATCTCTACATACTAGCTCCTTTTGCCTTCTGCCATGAGAAGAAGAAGCCTGAGGCTCTCATGAGAAGCAGATGCTGGCACCATGCTTCTTTACAGCCTAGAGAACCATGAGCCAAATAAGCCTCTTTTTCTTATAAATTATCCAGCCTCAGGTATTCCTTTATAGCAACGCAAATACTCCCCCTTGAGTATTAAACTGAGTATTGGTCAGTGCATGTCTGTGAGGAAACAACCTGAAGCTAGAGAAATAACCACCGAAAAGATTTAGAAGTAACAATGCCTAGTGCTCACACAGGGCCAAGAATAGAGCCTGCTTCCATTAGTTGGACAAAGAAACTCAAGATTCACAGAGCACTGGGTAGAGTATCCAGGAAGGTCTTGCCTCAGCAATGGGGAATAATTAGGCCTAGACTGAGAATTGTCCTGCTTAAAAAATCTTAAAAGCAAGATCTGAAAAGATCAAACAGCTTCCAAGTAATTTAAATGCATCCCCAAATAAAACTCAAGAATATTTATGAGAATATGAAAATATCAAACAGCCAACAAGCTAAAAGTCACAATGTTCAGTATCCAATCAAAGAATACCCAACATGCAAGAAGCATGAAAATACAACTGATAATGAGGGGAATCATCTATTAATCTTATCCTCTCCAAATTGATACAGATGCTAAATGCACAGGCAAGGGCATTAAAACAGTCATTATAACTTTAAGTTATACATATACATATATAATCAAAAAGTTCAGGAGAGATATCTAAGATGAAAAATGACCCAAATCAAGCTTCTAAAAATGAAAACTACCATGTATGTCAGAAATACACTCATGGGATTAGTAACATATTAAACTTTGCAGAAGAAAAGATTAGTAAACTTGAAAACCTAACAAAAAATTTGACCGGGCGCAGTGGCCCATGCCTGTAATCCCAGCACTTTGGGAGGCCGAGGAGGGCAGATCACCTGAGGTTGGGAGTTCCAGACCAGCCTGACCAACACAAAAATTAGCCAGGCATGGTGGTGCATGCCCCAGCTACTTGGGAGGCTGAGTCAGGAGAATTGCTTGAACCCAGGAGGCAGAAGTTGCGGTGAGCTGAGATTGCGCTGTTGCACTCCAGCCTGGGCAACAAGAGGGAAACTGCATCTCAAAAAAGAAAAAAAAATTCGAAATGAAACAGAAAGAGAGTGTTAAAAAAAAAAGAGAGAGAGAGAGAGAACATCAGTGAGCTCTGTCCTAATGTGTGAGTATTTGGACAAAAATATTTAAAGAAATAATGTTCAAACGTTGTTAATTTGATAAGACCTATAAGCCCACAAATCTAGTAAGCTCAATGAACACCAAAGAAAGAAACATGAAGAAAACTAAACCAGGCCAGGAGTGGTGGCTCACGCCTGTAATCCCAGCACATTGGGACGCTGACGTGGGCAGATCACCTGAGGTCAGGCGTTTGAGAACAGCCTGGCCAACATGGTGAAAGCCTGTCTCTATTAAAAACATGAAAACTAGCTGGATGTGGTGGCACACACCTGTAGTTCCAGCTAGTTGGGAGGCTGAAGCAGGAGAATTGCTTAAACCCGGGAGGCGGAGGTTGCAGTGTGCCAAGATCACGCCACTGCACTCCAGCTTTGGATGACAGAGAGAGACTCCATCGAAAAAAAAAAAGTATATATATGTGTGTGTGTGTATATATATATATATACATACATATATATCTAAAACAAGTATATGTGTGTGTGTGTGTGTAAAACTAAACCAAAGCACAACTTAATCAACTTGCTTAAAACCAGTGATAAAGTAAGTACAGAAGAATAAAGATAAAGATGACAGTAGATTTCCTATCAGAAGCTGTACAAGCAGGAAGACAGTTGAGCACCATTTTTTAAGTGCTGGAAGAAAAAAAACTTCTAGAATTTTATTTCAAAAATGAAGGCAAAATACAGATTTTTTTCAGGCATGCATAAGATGAAAGACTATCACCAGCAGACCTGCACTATAAAAAAGTTAAAGTCATTCAGACAGAAGGAACACTATACCAGACGCAAATCTGGATTTACATAAAGAAATGAAGAGTGTTGGGAAAGACAACTACACGGGAAATATGTAAGATACTTTTCTTTTATGTAATTATCTTTGAAAGATAATTGAATTGACTATTTAAACAAAAATAACAATGTACAGTGAGGTTTGTAACACGTATGCAAGAAGATGTATGACAGTAGCACAAAGATGGAGAGAGAGAAATATAAATACGTTTGTGTGTGTGTGTGTGTGTTGTTGGGTTTTTTTTGCATTTTGTTTTGTTTGTTTTTGTTTTTTTTTTTGAGACAGAGTTTCGCTCTTGTTGCCCAGGCTGGAGTGCAATGGCACAATCTCGGCTCACTGCAACCTCTGCCTCCCAGGTTCAAGCAATTCTCCTGCCTCAACCTCCCGAGTAGCTGGGATTACAGGTGCCCGCCACCATGCCTGGCTAATTTTTTGTATTTTAGTAGGGACGGGGTTTCACCATGTTGGCCAGTCTGACCTCAGGTGATCCACTGCTTCAGCCTCCCAAAGTGCTGGGATTATAGGCGTGAGCCACTGCGCCCAGGAAATATGTTGTTCTCAACCTGAGAAAGCTAATTGAAAAAAAAAAGAAAAAGAAAGAAAAAAGAAATATGTCATAAATTTTTTATCCTAAATGTGAAGTGGTATAGTATCACATGCAGCTGCAAGAACTACAAAGTTCTTCAGGATAACAGCACAAAGAGAAGACTAAGAGCCAAGTGGAGGAGGCAAAAACAAGGTCTTACTGACAGAATTTTAAATCTCTGGTGCCCATAGCCACAAAAAAAATTCAACTCTGGTAGCTACAACAACAAATCAAAGCACAGCCCACTCCTGATTAGAGTATCACAAATCTCCGTAATAACCATCAAGCAGAAGGAAGCCTGTGTTTTTCTCCAAGCATAGAAAATATTTATATTAGTTATCTCCTGATACAGTAACAGAAATGGAGAATTTCTAACTTTCAACAAAAATTACAAGGCAAATCACAAGGCAAAAAAAAACACAGTCTAAGAAAAAGCAATAATCAGTACTAGACTCAGATATGACATAGATGTTGGAACTGTATATATATTTAGGAAAGACCGGAGAAGACCCTAATTTCTCACCTCCAGCTAGCCTTGAGTGTCTATGCATGTCAGAAATGAAAGCTAAGAATGCTAGGGCAAACTGAAGTGTTGTAGACATGCCCCAACAAACAGAGCTCCTTAGCACAGGCTGGAAAATTTGTTGATTTAAGGCATTTAAGAAAATCTCTAATTATTAGCTGAGCACTAAAGCTAACAAGCAGAGATTTCATGGCCATATATGACAAAGAAGAGGCGTATAGAGTTAGTTTAGAAAAGTCACTAACCAAACAAACAGCAGCAGCAACAACAAATAGCAACAATAACAAAACAAAACAATAACAAAACCTGAGGAAGGTGAGAATGTGATTTCCATAGTTACAACATACAGTATTTAAACTGTTCTGTTAAAAAAATTATGTGACATGCAAAGAAACAAAAAAGTATGGCCTGTACCAAGGGTGGGAAAATAGGGAAAGAAGTCGAAACAAACTGCCACTAGGAAGCCCAGAAGTTGAACTTACTAGACAAACAATTTAAGTAAGCTATTTTAAACATGTTCGAAGAACTAAAGTATGCTGTCTACAGAAGTAAGGAAAGTATGAAAATGCCATCTCGCAAAATAAAAATATTACCAAAGAGAAATGAGTTTTTTAAATAGAAAATATAGAGCTGGAAATTACAAACACTGAAATGAAAATTCACAGGAGGAGCTCAAAAGTAAACATGAGCTGGCAGAAGAATCGGTGAACTTAAAGATAGGTCACTTGAGATTATCTACTCTGGAAAGCAGAAAAGTAAAATAATGATGAAAAATAAACAGGGCCTTAAAAACCTGTGGGACACCATTAAGTATGTCAACATAAATATAATGGAAGTTCTGTACAAAGAGGAGAGAAAGGGGGAAGAAAAGATATCTAAAGAAATAATTGCCTAAAATGTCTCAAATGTGATGAAAAACATGAATCTACACATCAATGAATTCCAAATAAAATAAACTTGAAGATATGCACATTTCAAAATTTTATAAGCAAGCAGTTGCAAGACAATGACAAACAGAGACTCTTCAAAGCAGCAACAGGGAAGCAATTCATCACATACACGGAATCCCCAATAAGATTATGAGCTGACTTCTCATCAGAAAGTATGGAGTCTGAAGGCAGTTGGGTGACACATTTAAAGTGCTGAAAGAAAAAGACTGTAACCAAGAATTCTATATGCAACTCAAGTATCCTTTAAAAATAAAAAATACAGGGAGTTATGTCAGGGAAGATGGCAGAGTAGGAAATTCCAGGAATATAACTCCTTACCTAGATGACAATTGTATTGGCAGGAACTGTTTGAAGTAACTAGAGTCTGGAGTCTATTTGAACCCTTACAGCTTCAAGGAGAAAACTTGGTTAGTAGATTAGTTAGTTTCTACCAATTTAAGCTTTAAACACCCCTTACTCCCAGCCTCAAGGAGAAAACTTGGCTAGTAGATTAGTTAGTTTCTACCAATTTAAGCTTTAAACACCACTTACTCCCAGCCTCACGGCAGGCAACAATGCCCATGTTCCTGGTGCAGCTTACTGGAGCCAGAATGGGCAATAACAACCTTCTCCTCCAAGTAACAGGAGTCAGTGTTCTGTAACTTATTGCTGCTTTTGATCACTGAGGTGTAGGCACACAGGCTAGCCACCATTGATTCAACTGCCACAGGCTGACACAGCTTTCAGGGAATTTAAAGGAACCGCACCTGCTTATTTGTTTGTATTTCTTTTTTCCCTTTTTTCCCATTGGGGAGCCAGAAGTTTAAGGATCCAGACATTTCAAAGCAACTGTGAGCTGGGCATGGTGGCTCACACCTATAATGCCAGCCCTTTGGGAGGTCAAGGCAGGAGGATCACTTGAGCCCAGGAGTTTGAGAGCAGCCTAGGCAACATGATGAAACCCTGTCTCCACAAAAAATACAAAAATTAGCCAGGTGTGGTGGGATGCTCCTGTAGTCCCAGCTACTTGGGAGGCTGAGGTGGGAGGATGACTTAAGCCCAAGAGGTAGAGGTTACAGTGAGCTGAGATTGTACCACTGCACTCCAGCCTGGGCAATGGAGCCAGACCTTGTCTCAAAAAAAAAAAAAAAAAAATATTGAGTCTGAGGAACAGAAAGGAAAAAATAAAAATGAAAGGAAATAAAATATAGACCAGGCCAGGCGTGGTGGCTCACATCTATAATCCCAGCACTTTGGGAGGCTGGGGCTGGTGGATCACCTGAGGTCAGGAGTTCGAGACCAGCCTGACCAATATGGTGAAACCCCACCTCTACTAAAAATGCAAAAATTTGCTGGGCATGATGGCACGTGCCTGTAATCCCAGCTACTCAGGAGGCTGAGGCAGGAGAATCACTTGAACCCAGGAGGTGGAGTTAGCCAAGATCATGCCATTGCACTCCAGCCTAGGTGACAAGAGTGAAACTCCATCTCAAAAAATAATAATAATAATAATAAAAAAATATAGATCAGTATTTCTTAAGAATGAATTTAGATGTAGACATTCTCAATAAAATAATAGCAAACTAAATCCAACAATAAATATAAAAGGTTATAAACTATCAACACCATGACCAGTGCACTTTATCCTAGGAATGCAACTTTAGTATAACATCCAAGAATCAATCAATATAATATACCACATTAATAGGATTTTAAAAGACATAATTATCTCAATAGATGAAGAAAAAGCATGTGAAAAGATCTAATGCCCTTTCATGATAAAACATTCAACAAAATAGGAATAGAAGGAAATTTCCTGAACTTGATAAAAAGGCATCTATGAAATCCCCACAGGTAAAATCATACTTAATAGTGAAAGAATGGATGCTTTCACCCTAAGATCAGGAAAAAGGCAAGGATGTCTCCTTTCAGCACTTCCATTCAACGTTGTACTGGCAGGTTTAGCAAGGTCAACAGACAAGAAAAATAAATGAAAAGCATCCAGATTAAAAAGGAAGAAATGAAACTATCTCTATTCAAAGATGAAGCTTGTATGTAGAAAATTCTACAGAATTTTACAGAAATTTTTACAGAATTCTACAGAAAATTCTGCATGGACAACAAAGTGTCAGGCTAACATGACACAAGCAAAGGAAACTAATAAAGCTCCAGTAGCTGACCCCACAAAAATGGAGATCTACGAATTGCCTGACAAATAATTTAAAATAACCATCTTAAAGATGCTCAATGAGATGCAAGAGAACACAGATAGACAACAAAACAAAATCATGCATGAACAAAATAAGACATTTAATAAAGAAATTAAAACAATAAAAAGTCCTGGAGCTGAAGAACACAATGACAGAGCTGAAAAGTCAATTAAAAAAAATTTTTTTTTTGAGACGGAGTCTCGCTCTGTCACTCAGGCTGGAGTGCAGTGGCACAATCTCAGCTAACTGCAAGCTCCGCCTCCCAGGTTCATGCCATTCTCCTGCCTCAGCCTGCTGAGTAGGTGGGACTACCGGCACCCACCACCACGCCCAGCTAATTTTTTTGTATTTTTAGTAGAGACGGGGTTTCACCATGTTGGCCAGGATGGTCTTGATCACCTGACCTCGTGATCTGCCCACCTCGGCCTCCCAAAGTGCTGGGATTACAGGCGTGAGCCACTGTGCCCAGCCTAATAAAAAATTTTAACAGCAGAAGAGATCATGTAGAAGAAAAAAAATCAGTGAACTCAGTGATAGGTCATTTGAAATTAGCCACTAGAGAAATAAAAATACAAAAGAAGTAACAAGAATAAAGGGGCTGAGTGCAGTGGCTCACATCTGTAATTCTAGCACTTTGGGAGGCCGAGGCAGGTGGATCACTTGAGGTCAGGAGTTCGAGACCAGCCTGACCAACATAGTGAAACCCTGTCTCTACTAAAAATATAAGTATTAGTCGGGCATGGTGGCACACACCTGTAGTCTCAGCTACTCAGAAGGCTGAGGTAGGAGAATCACTTAAACCCAGGAGGTGGAGGTTGCAGTGAGCCAAGATTGCACCACTGCACTGCAGCCTGGGTGACAGAGTGAGACTCCATCTTAAAAAAATTAAAAAATAAAAAATAAGAAATCTATGGGGTACCATCAAGGCAATGTATTTATGAATTATGGGAGTTCCAAAAGAAGAAGAAAAAGAGAAAGGGGCAGAATGTTTAATTAAATGCAGTTTAATTAATGAGTTCTGATGCCTAAAGGATCGCAAGCAAGATCAACCAAAAGAAGAATATCCTGAGACACATTACAGTGGTCCTTCTGTCTCCATGGAAGATTGGTTCCAGACCATCCACAGATACCAGAATCCATGGATGCTCAAGTACTTTAAATAAAATGCATAGTATTCACATGTAACCTATGCACAACTTTCCATATACTTTAAATTATCTCAGGATTACTTATGATACCTAATACAGTGTAAATGCAATGTAAATAGTTGTTATATTGTATTTTTGTATTAGCTTTCATTGTTGCATTATTATTTTATTTATTTTTTAATATTTTCAATCTGTGGTTGGTTGAATCCATGGATGCAGAAATCACAAATCTGAAGGCTTGATTGTATAGTCAAATTATCAAACGCCTAAGACAAAAGATCATGAAAGCATAAGAGAAAAGAGATTAATCACAAAGTCTCTTAGTCCATTTGTGTTGCTATAACAGAATACCACAGACTGGGTAATTTATAAAGAAAAGAAATTTATTTCCCACAGTTCTAGAGGCTGGGAAGTTCAACGTCAAGGTGCTTTGGCAGCTGGGAAGGTCGTTCTGCTACATCCTAACATGGCAGAAGGCATCACATGGCAAGAGAGCAAAAGAGATCAAACTAGAAGCCTCAAACCCTTTCAAAATCAGCATTAATCCATTCATGAAAGTGGAGTCCTCATAGCCTAATGACCTCTCAAAGGTCACACTTCTTAACATTGTTGCACTGGGGATTAAGTTACTAACACATGCTTTTGTGGGGACACATTCAAACCATAGCATGAGAGAACCCTCATAAGGATATCAGTAGACTTTTTAGTAAAAACCTGTAGGCTAGGGGAGGGTGGGTAAAAGATTTAAAGTGCTAAAAGAAAAAAAAAAAAAGCTGCCAACCAAGAATACTATTGCCAGCAAAGCTGTAATTCAGAAATGAAGGAGAAATAAAGACATTCACAGACAAACAAAAGCTGAGGGAGTTCATCACCACAAATCTGCCTTACAAGAAATGCTAAAGGCTGGGCCCAGTGACTCACACCTGTAATCACAGCACTTTGAGAGGCTGAGGGAGGAGGATTGCTTGAGCCCAGGAGTCCAAGACCAGGCTAGCAACATAGGGAGACTCCACCTCTACACAAAAAATTAAAAAATTATCAGGTGTGGTAGTACACATCTGTGATCCCAGCTACTCAGGAAGCTGAGATGCAAGGATTGCTTGAGCTGGAAGGTCAAAGCTGCAATGAGCCATGATCATACCACTGCACTTCAGTGTGGGTGACAAAGCAAGACTCTGTCTTTAAAAAATAAACAACAAAAAAAATAGAATGAAAAGAAAAAGGAGGCCGAGCACAGTGGTTCACACCTGTAATCCCAGCACTTTGGGAGGCTGAGGCGGGTAGATTACCTGAGGTCAGGAGTTCAAGACCAGCCTGGCCAACATGGTGAAACCCTGTCTCTACTAAAAATACAAAAATTAGCTGGGCTTGGTGACACAACCCTGTAATCCCAGCTACTCGGGAGGCTGAGGCAGGAGAATTGCTTGAGCCCAGGAAGCAGAGGTTGCAGCAAGCCAAGATCGTGCCACTGCACTCCAGCCTAGCCAACAGAGCAAGACTCTGTCTCAAAAAAAAAGAAAAAGAAAAAGAAAAAAAAAGAAAAGAAAAAAGAAAAAGGAAAAGAAGTTCTTCAAGTTGAAGTAGAAGGATGTTAAGTAACAATGTAAGAACATGAAAATATAAAACTCACTGGTAAAGGTAAGCATAACATCAAATCTAAATATTATAATGATGGTGTATAAATCACTTTGAAATCTAGAATATAAAGTAAAAGACAAAAAGATTAAAAATAACTGTAGTTACAATAATTTGTTAATGGATACATAACATTAAAAGATGTAAAGTGTGACACAGCATAAAATGTGGAGATGGGGGAGAAGCAAAAGTGTATAGTTTTGTATAAAATTGAAATTAAATTGTTATTAGGTTAAGATAGAATGTTATAACTTTAAAGTATTTTATATAAACCTCATAGTAACCACAAAGAAAAACTTCTACTAGACCTGCAAAGAAATAAATAGAAAGGAAATGAAAGCATACCATTACAAAAAAATCCATAAATCACAAAGGAAGACAGCAAGAGGGGAAAAAAGGAACTAAAAAATAGAAAACAATTAACAAAATGGCGACAGTAAGTCCTTACCTATCAACAATTACCTTAAATGTAAATGAATTAAATTCTCCAATCAACAAACAGAATGGCTGAACAAATTCAAAAACAAGATCCAACAATATGCTACCTACAAGATACTCACTTCAGCCTTAGGGACACACAAAGCTGAAAAGGGAAGAAATGGAAAAAGATATTCCATGCAAATGGTAACTGAAAGAGTGTACAAGTAGCTATACTTACATCAGACAAAATAGAATTTCATTCAAAAACTGCCTCAAGAGACAAAGGTCACTATATAATGATAAAGGGACCAATTCATTAAGAGAGTATAACAATTGAAAAATATATACATTATGTATATTTTATTTCTATCTATGTATGTATGTGCCCCAATATTTAGAGCACTTAATTATATAAAGCAATATTAACAAAATAGAGGGGAAAATAGACAGCAACACAATAATGGTAGGGAACTTCAATACCCCACTGCCAATAGTAGATTATACACACAGAAAAACGATAAAGCAATGGTGGTCTTGAATACCACTACAAACCAAATAGACCAAATAGATCCAACAGACAAATACAGAATATTCCATTCAACAACAGCAGAATACACATTATTCTCAAGCACACACAGAACATTACCCAAGATAGATTATATATTGGAACACAAAACAATTCTTAACAAATTTCAGAAGAAGATTTTAATTATATCAAATGTATTTTTTGACCACAAAGATATGAAACTAAATGTCAAGGCTGGGAGTGGCGGCTCACGCCTGTAATCCCAAAACTTTGGGAGGCTGAGGTGGGTGGATCACTTGAGGTCAGGAGTTCGATACCAGCCTGGCCAACAGGGTGAAACCCTGTCTCTACTAAAAATATAAAAATTAGCCAGGCATGGCAGCACATGCCTCTAATCCCAGCTACTAGGGAGGCTGAGACAGGAGAATTGCTTGAACATGGGGAGCAGAAGTTGCAGTGAGCCAAGATCAAGCCACTGCACTCCAGCCTGGGTGACAGAGCAAGACCCCATCTCAAAATAAATAAATAAATAAATAAATAAATAAATAAATAAATAAATATCATTAACAAGAGAAATTTTAGAAATTTCAGAAATATGTGGATTCTACATAGCCAATAGGTCAAAGAATAAATCAAAATGGAAATCAATAAGTGAAACAAATGAAAATTGAAACACAACATACAAATGTGTGGAATGCAGCAAAAGCAGTTCTAAGAGGGAAGTTTGTAGCAATAAATGTCTACATTAGGGAAAAAAAAACTCAAATAAACAACCTAACTTTACACTTTAAAAAACGAGAAAAAGAACAAACTATGCCCCAAATCAGCACAAAGAAGGAAATAATAAGATTAGAGAGCAGAAATAAATGAAACAGAGACTAGAAAGATAATAGAAAAGATCAACAAAACTAAGAGTTGATTTTTTGAAAATATAAACAAAATTGACAAACCTTTAGCTATTAATGGAATAACCAAGAAAAAACTGAGAAGACTCAAATACATAAAATTATAAATAAAAGAAGAGACACTACAACTGATACCACAGAAATACTAAATACTATAAGAGACTATGAACAATTACATGCCAATGAATTGGATAACCTAGAAAAAATGGATAAATTCCTAGAAACATACAACCAAACAAGACTGAATCATGAAGAAATAGAAAATCTGAACAGACTCAGTACAGAGATTGAATCCATCAGCAAAAGTCCAAATAAAGAAACAGCCTAGGGCCAGATGGCTTCACATGTGAATTCTGCCAAGCATTTAAAGAAGAATTAATGCCAATTTTTCTCAAACTCTCCCAAAAAAATTGAAGAGGAGGGAATACTCCCAAAACTCATTTTATGAGGCCAGAATTACCTCATACCAAAACCAGATAAAGACACTATAGGAAAAAAATTACAGGTCAATATCTTTGCTGAACATAGCTTCAAAAACCCTCAGCAAAATACCAGCAAGCCAAATTCAAGAGCACATTAAAAAGAATCATATACCATGATCAAGTAAGATTTAGTCCTGGGATGCAAGGATGGTCCAACATATGCAAATTAATAAATGTGATACACCATATTAACAGAATTAAGGATAAAAATTATATGATCATTTCAATAGATGCAAAAAAAGCATTTGACAAAATTGAACATCTTTTCATTATTTTTAAAAAACACCTTCCCAACAAATTAGGGGTGCCAGGCATGATGGTGCATGCCTATACTCCCAGTGTTTTAGGAGACCAAGGCAGTATGATTGAGGCCAGGAGTTTGAGACCAGCCTGGACAACATAGCAACATCCCATCTCTACAAAAAAAATTTGTAACTAGCCAGGGATGGTGGCATGTGCCTGTAGTCCTAGCTGCTCAAGAGGCTAAAGCAAGAGGATCTCCTGAGTCCAGGAGTTTGAGGTTACGGTGAGCTATAATCACACCACTGTACTCCAGCCTTGGTGACAGAGCAAGCCTCTGTCTCAAAAAGCAAAACAAAACAAAAAAACAAATTAGGCATAGAAGGAATGTACCGCAACATAATAGATTCCATATATGACAAGTTAACATCATACTTAACAGTGAAAACCTGTCTTATTCCTCTGGGATCAGGAATAAGACAAGATTGCCCACTCTTGCCACTTCTATTTAACATAGTACTGGAAGTCTTAGCTGGAGCAATTAGGCAAGAAAAAGAAATAGAAGGCATACAAATTGGAAAGGGGGTAATTAATTTTCTATGTTGGAAAAGAAATAATCTTACATATAGAAAAACCCTAAAGATGGCCGGGCACGGTGGCTCACGCCTGTAATCCCAGCACTTTGGGAAGCCAAGGTGGGCAGATCATGAGGTCAGGAGATCGAGACCATCCTGGCTAACACAGTGAAACCCCATCTCTACTAAAAATACAAAAACTTAGCTGGGCGAGGTGGCGGACACCTGTAGTCCCAGCTACTCGAGAGGCTGAGGCAGGAGAATGGCGTGAACCCTGGGGGGCGGAGCCTGCAGTGAGCCGAGATCACGCCACTGGGCGACAGTGAGACTCTGTCTCAAAAAAAAAAAAAAAAGAAAACCCTAAAGATGCCACAAGGAAACGATTAGAACCAATAAAGGAATTCAGTAAAGTTGAAGGATACAAAATCAACATGCAAAAATCTGTTATTTTTCTACACTCTAACAACAAGCTATCCAAAAAAGAAATTAAGAAAACAATCCGGCCAGCCGTGGTGGCTCACACCTGTAATCCCAGCACTTTGGGAGGCCGAGGCAGGTGGATCACGAGGTCAGGAGATCGAAACCATCTTGGCTAACATGGTGAAACCCCGTCTCTACTAAAAATACAAAAAATTAGCCGGGCGTGGTGGCGGGCACCTATAGTCCCAGCTACTTGGGAGGCTGAGGCAGGAGAATGGCGTGAACCTGGGAGGCGGAGCTTGCAGTGAGCTGAGATCACGCCACTGCACTCCAGCCTAGGTGACAGAGCAAGACTCCATCTCAAAAAAAAAAAAAAAAGAAAACAATCCCACTTACAATAGCACCAAAAATAATAAAACACTTGGGAACAAATTAACAAAGTAAAAGATCTATATATGGAAAATTGTAGACAAAAGAAAACATTGATAAAAGAAATTGAAAAAGACATAAATAAATTGAAAGATATTCTGTGTTCATGGATTGGAAAAAATAGTATTGTTGAAATGTCCGTACTACCCAAAGTGATCTACAGATTCAGTGCAATCCCTATCAAAATTCCAATGTCGTTTTTTTCAAAGCAATAGAAAAAGCAATCTGAAAAGTCATATGAACTACAAAAGACATTGAATAACCAAAGCAATCACGAGAAAGAAAAACCAAAGCTGGAGGCATCACACATCCTTATTTCAGACTATATTATAAAGCTATAGTAATCAAAACACTTTGGTACTGGCATAAAAACAAACACATAGACCAATGGAAAAGAACAGAGAGCCAAGAAATAAACCCACTCATATAGAGTCAACTAATCTTTGACCAGGATGCCAAGAACACTCAATGGGAAAAGGATAGTGTCTTTGATAAATTGTGTTGGGAAAACTGGGTGTTGACATGCAAAAGAATAAAATTAGACCTTTATCTTAAATCATATACAAAAATCAACTAGAAATTGATTAAAGACTTAAATGTAAGACCTGAAACCATAAACTCCTAGAAAAAAATTAGGGAAAAATCTCCTTGACATTGGTCTTGGCAATGATTTTTTGCATATGACAACAAAAGCACAGGCAACAAAAGCAAAAATAAACAAGTAGGACTACATCAAACTAAAAAGCTTTTGCACAGCAAAGGAAATAATCACTATATGAAAAGGCAACCTGCAGAATGGGAGAAAATACGTGCAAACCATATATCTGATAAGGGGTTAATATCCAAATATATAAGGAACTCATAAAACTCCACAGTTTAAAAAATAACCCAATTTTTAAAATCGGCAAAACCAGGTGCAGTGGCTCATGCCTGTAATCCCAGTACTTTGGGAGGCCAAGGCAAGGGGATCGCTTGAGGATAGGAGTTTGAGACAAGCCTGGGCAACATAGGAAGACCCCATCTCTATTTTAATAATAATAATAATAATAATACAATTAAAAATAGTCAAACTCATAGAGGCAGAAAGTACAATGGCAATTGCCAGGGGCCGAGGGTGGGGGAAATGTTAGTTAAAAGACCTGAGCAGATATGTTTCCACATGGCCAATAAGGAAATGAAAAGGTGTTAAGCATCACTACTCATCAGGAAGATGCGAGCCAAAACCACAATGAGCTATTACTCCATACCCGTTAGGCTGGCTATTATCAAAAGAACAAGGGATAACAGGTGTTGGCAAGGGAGCTGAGGAAAAGGCACCCTAGGACACTGTTGGTGGGAATGTAAACTGGTACAGCCATATGAAAAAGAGTATGGAGGTTCCTCAAAAAATTAAAGCTAGAACTACCACATGATTTAGCAATCCTAATTCTAAATATATATCAGAAAGAAATGAAATCAGTACCTTGAAGAGATATTTGCAGTCCCATGTTCACCGCAGCATTATTTACAACAGTCAAGATACGAAAACAACCTAAATGTACATCAATGAATGAATGGATAAAGAAAATGTATTATTCAGACACCCACACAAACATACACACATATAACATTTTACATATTACATATATTTATACATTATATATGTATATTTTATAGGCCCATATATACATTGAAATACACACAGACTCATATGCAATGGAGTATTATTCAGTCATAAAAAAGAAGGAAATATGTGGCCAAGCATGGTGCCTCACACTGTAATCTCAGCACTTTGGGAAGATTGCTTGAGCCCAGGAGTTCGAGCCCAGCCTGGGCAACATGGTGAAACCCTGTCTCTACAAAAAATTTAAAAATTAGCTGAAGGTGGTGGTGCATGCCTGTGATCCCAGCTACTTGGGAAGCTGAGGTGGGAGGATTGTTTGAGCCCAGGAGGATGAGGCTGCCATGAGCTGTGATCGCACCACTGCAATCCAGCCTGGGTGACAGAGTACTATCCTATCAAAAAAAAATAATAATAAGGAAATCCTGTCCTTTATGACAACATGGATTAACCTGGAAGACATTATGCTATGAAATAAGCCAGGCACAGAAAGACAAATATTGTATAATCTCACTCATATGTGGAATCTAAAAAAGTCAAACTCATAGAGGCAGAAAGTACAATGGTAATTGCCAGGGGCTGAGGGTGCCCCAGATAAATGAGAAGATATTGGTTAAAATTTCAGTTCTAAGGTTTATAAGCTCTGTAGATCTAATGTACAGCATGGTGACTATAGTTAATAATACTCTATTGTTTACTTAAAATTTACTAAGAGAGAGTTGTCACTACACACATACCCAAAATGGTAATTATGTGTATAGATGTGTTAATTAATTTGATTGTGGCATTCATTTTACAATTTATATGTATATCAAATCATTATGTTGTACACCTTGGATATATACAATTTTTTTGTCAGTTATCTCTCAATAAAGCTGACAGCAAAAAAAAAAAAAAAAAGAAAAAAAGAAAAAGAAACATAAGGGACTCAGAACAACCAAAACAATTTTGAAAAAGAATAACAAAATTGGAGGCCTCATTGTTTTTGAGACCTCATATCCAGAATACATAATACATAATTAATAACTATTAGAAGTCAAAAATAAGTCCTTTGCTGCTTAGAAATGTCTTCTGTGAGATTGCTCTTTCATCACTCTTACATTCAGCCTTCCACAAAGCTCAAGGGCATGGACACAATGCAGCCAGGTTTTTTGCTACTGTATAACAAGGGTGGCCTTCACTCAAGTTTCCAGTAAGCTATTCTACATTTCCATCAAAGAACTCATCAGAATGGCTTTTACTGGTCATATTTCTATCAGCATTCTGGTCATGACCACTTAACCAATATCTAGAAAGTTCCCAACTTTCCTTAGTCTCATTTCCCATTTACTGGACCCTCACCAAAAATCACCCTTAGTACTCCATTCATGGGAATACAGGCTTTTTCTAGCCTGTTCCTCCGAATTCTTCCAGCTACAACCCATTACCCGGTTTCAAAGCTGCTTTCACGTTTTCAGGTATCTGTATAGTAACACTCCAGTCTCAGTACTAATTTCCTGTCTTAGTCCATTTTCTGTTGCTATAACAAAATATCTGAGAGTGGGTAATGTATAAAGCAAAGAGGTTTATTTAGCTTACAATTCTGGAGGCTAGAAGGTCCAAGATTGGGCAGCCCCATCTGGACAGCCTCTGTGAGGGCCTCATGCTGAATCATAATATGGCGGAGCAGCAGGAGTGTGCAAAGTGGGCAAAACGTGAGAGACAACCTCGCTTTATAACAACCTACTCTCATGGGAGCTAATCCATTCCCAAGAGAACTAACACAGTGTTATAAGAAACACATCAATCCATCTTAATGACCTAATCACCTCTTACTTAAAGGAACCACCTCCCAACACTGCCATATTGGGCAGCCTCAACCAAGCCTCAACATGAGTTTTGGTAGGAACAAATCATATTTTAACCATAGTTCTATTAAATAAATTTAATAAAATAATAATAAACTTCCAAAATAGCATCAGGCCCAGATGGGTTAATAAGATAATTTTACCAAATACTTAAGGAAGAAATTAAACCAACTGTAATTGGTATAATCTCTCCTAGAAAATACAAACAGAGGGAATACTCCCTAACCCATTCTATGAGGCCAGCATTACCCTAATATCCAAACCAAAGACATTATAAGAAAGGAAAACTACAGATCAATATCTCTCATGAACATAGATGCAAAAATAATCAACAGATATTAGCAAACCTAATATAATAATGTGGACAAAGATTATACACCATGACTATGTGAGATTTATCCCAGGTATGAAAAATCAGAAAATCAGTTAATGTAATCCATCACATCGACAGGCTAAAGAAGAAAAATCTCATAGTTATGTCACTAGATGTAGGAAAGTCATTTGACAAAATCTAATATTCACTTATGATTTTAAAAGTCTCTCAGAAAGCTAGGAATAGAAGAGATCTTATTCAACTTGATAAGGAACATCTATTTTTTAAAAGACCTTCAGCAAACATCATATTTAATGGTGACAAACTAGATGCTTTCCCACTAAGATCAAGAATAAGTCAAAGAGGTCAACTCTCACCATTCCTATTAAACATCCCTCTGGGAGTCCTGGTAAATGCAACAAGAAAAGGAATGACATGAAAAATATACAAATTGGGAAGGAAGAAATAAAACTATCTTTGTTCACAGATGTCATGAATGTCTGTAATGGAAATCCCAAAATATCAAAAAAAAGCTCCTGGACTATAGCAAAGTTGCAGGATACAAGGCTAATAAACAAAAGTCATACTCGTGTCTCTTTGGGCCTGAAAAAAGACCCAAAAAAATTAAAAAAGAAATTTTGTAAAAGTCAATTTCTTTCTTTTATACCAGCCATAAACAATTGGAATTTGAATTTTTTTTTTTCTTTTTGAGATGGAGTCTCACTCTTGTCACCCAGGCTGGAGTGCAATGGCGCAATCTTGGCTCACTGCAACCTCCGCCTCCTGGGTTCAAGTGATTCTCCTGCCACAGCCTCCCAAGTAGCTGGGATTATAGGTGCCCACCACCACACTCGACTGATTTTTGTATTTTTAGTAGAGATGGGGTTTCACCATGTTGGCCCAGCTGGTCTCAAACTCCTGACCTCAGGCAATCTGCCCACCTCGGCCTCCCAAAGTGCTAGGATTATAGGTGTGAGCCACCACGCCCGGCCAAAATTTGAAATTTAAAATGTAATACCATTTGCATTAGCACCCCCCAAAAATCAAATACTTAAGTATAAATCTAACACAATATCTACAAGACGCATATGAGGAAAACTACAAAACTTTGATGAAAGAAATACATGTTAAAAACAAAGATCTAAAAACAGAGAGATGCTCCATGTACATATATGAATTGTACATTGTCAAGAAGTCAGTTCTTCCCAACTTGATTTGATGCAATTCCAACCAAAATCCTAGCAAGTTATTTTGTAGTGGTAAACTGATTCTAAAATTTATATGGAGAGTCACAAGACCCAGAATGTCCAACACGATACTGAAGGAGATCAAAGTCAGGATCAACACCACTCAACTTCAAAACTTACTACAAAGCTACATCAATCTGGACAGTGTGATGCTGGTGAATGAATAGACAAATAGATCAATAAAGCAGAATAGTAAGCCCAGAAATAGACTTATACAAGTAATATAATCAACAGATTTTTAACAAAGGAACAAAGGCAATTCAAGTAAGAAAGGATAGTCTTTTCAATAAATAGTGCTGGAATAACTGCATATCCATGTGCCAACACAAGGAGAACATGGGGGAGGACAGAATCCAGTCACAGACCTTGCATCTTTCACAAAAATTAACTCAAAATGTATCACAGGTGCAAAATTATAAAACTCCTAGAAGATAACAGGAAAAAATCTAGGGACCTTGGGTTTGACAATGACTTTTTAGATACACCAAAAGCATGACCCCACGAAAGAAAAAAAATATGGTAAGTTGGATCTCATTAAAATGAAAAATGTTTGCTCTGCAAAACACATTGTTGAGAGAATGAAAAGACAAGAAGCCGTAGACTTGAAGAAAATATTTGCAAAGCTCATATCTGATAATGGACTGGCATCCAAAATATACAAAGAACTCTTAAAACTCAACAATAAGAAAACAATTGGAAAAATTTTTAATTTTTAAATAGATTTCAAAACAAGCAAAAGATCTGAAGACACACTTCACCAAGGAAAATCTACAAATAGAAAATAAATATATGAAAAGATGTTCCATACAATATATCATCAGAGAAATGCAAATTAAAACAATAATGAGATACCACTATACACCTATTAGAGTGGCTAAAATCCAAACTACGACACCAAATACTGTCAAAGATGTAGAACAGCAGGAAACTTCATTTATTAATGGTGTGAACACAAACTGGTATAACCACTTTGGAAGACAGTTTGGCAGTTTCTTATACAACTAAATATATTTTGCCATATGATCTGGCAATTGCACTCAGTCTTTCTAATCAGGTGAGTTGGAAGCTTATGTCCAAACAAAAACCTACACACAAATGTTTATAACATTTTTATTAATAATTGACAAAACTTGGAAGCAACCAAGATATACTTCAATAGGTAAATAAGTAAGCAAACTGTAGGATAGCCATACAATGGAATATTATTCAGCAATTTTTAAAAGAGCTATCAAGCCATGAAAAGACATGGAGGAACTTTAAATGCACATTGCTAAGTTAAAGACACCAATCTGAAAAGGCTACATACTGCATGATTCCTACCATATGACATTCTGGAAAGGGCAAAACTATGAAGACAATAAAAAAGATCAGTTGTTGTCAGGATTTGGGGAGTGGGGAAGAGGGAAGATGAGATGGATAGGGAAGACAGGGTATTTTTAAGGCAGTGAAACTATACAACATGATACTCTAATTGTGGATACATTTTATTATACCTATGTCTAAAGTTATAGAATATACCACACAAAGAGCAAACTCTAATCTATGAGCTTAGTCAATAATGTGTCAATATTCACTCATCAATCGTAACAAATGTACCACACTAATGCAAAATGTTAATAAAAGGGGGAAAGTGGATGGGGAGGTTAAAAGAATATGTACTTTCAAAGAATCTGTACTTTCACTCATTTTTTCTGAAAAACTAAAACTGCCCAAATATAGAGTCTGCTAATTTTTAAAAGATAGAAATGAAAAATAGGTCAGTAGTTTCCAGGGGTTGGTGGCTATGTGTGGTTGACTATAAAAAAGGATGGCATAGGGAAATTTTTAGAGTGATAACACTGTGCTACATGGTACAGGGTGTTTGACACACAGGCTCTACGCATAGAACTGTACATCCACAAAGAACAAATTTGAAAGTGGGAACATTTTAAAATTCAACCAAGAAGTCAGGAGGTCTTGGTCTGAAACACAGACTGTGATGAAATAATCTAACTATATTACAAATGTTGACATAATCCTACTGAAGGGGATGTGGGAAAAGGTGACTGACTTAAGTAAGTTTGGAAAAATGGTATTTGACTGGAATCTCTACAGAGTTAACACTAGTTTGTAAAGTTTTTCTCACAGAGGTACAAGTTACAATTCTGAAACTGCTTTACAGGTACAGTGGAGTAGAAAAAATGAATACTGTCATGTACCACAGAGCAACCATTTGGTCAAGGATGGACCATATATATGACAGTGAGCCCATAAAATTATAATAGAGCTGAAAAATTCCTGTTGCCTAGTGATGTCATAGCCATCGTAACATCATAGCGCAATGCATAACTCACCCGTTCGTATTAATGCTGGTGTAAACGAAACTACTGCGCTGCCAGCTTCAGCAGACTTAAACATTCCTGCCTGCCAGCTCTGAGAGCAGCAGATCTCCCGGCATAGCTCTTGAGCTCTGTTAACGGACAGACTGCTTCCTCAAGTGGGTCCCTGACCCCTATGCCTCCTGACTGGGAGTCACCTCCCAGCAGGGGTCGACAGACACCTCATACAGGAGAGCTCTGGCTAGCATCTGGTGGGTGCCCCTCTGGGACGAAGCTTCCAGAGGAAAAAGCAGACAACAATCTTTGCTGTTCTGCAGCCCCCGCTGGTGATACCCAGGCAAACAGGATCTAGAGTGGACTTCTAGCAAACTCCAGCAGACCTGCGAAAGAGGGGCCTGACTGTTAGAGGGAAAACTAACAAACAGAAAGCAATAGCATCAACATCAACAAAAAGGATGCCCACTCAAAAACCCCATCCGAAGGTCACCAACATCAAAGACCAAAGGTAGATAAATCTACGAAGATGAGGAAAACCCAGCACAAAAAGGCTGAAAATTCCAAAAACCAGAATGCCTCTTCTCCTCCAAAGGATCACAACTCCTCGCCAGCAAGGGAACAAAACTGGACGGAGAATGAGTTTGACAAAATGACAGAAGTAGGCTTCAGAAGGTGGGTAATAACAAACTCCTCCAAGCTAAAGGAGCATGTTCTAACCCAATGCAAGGAAGCTAAGAACTTGAAAAAAGTTTACAGGAACTGCTAACTAGAATAACCAGTTTAGAGAAGAACATAAATCACCTGATGAGCTGAAAAACACAGCACGAGAACTTTGTGAAGCATACACAAGTTTCAATAGCTGAATCGATCAAGCAGAAGAAAGGATATCAGAGATTGAAGAGCAACTTAATGAAATAAAGTGTGAAGACAAGATTAGAGAAAAAAGAATGAAAAGGAAGGGACAAAGCCCCTAAGAAAAATGAGACTATGTTAAAAAGACCAAACCTATGTTTGATTGGCGTAATTGAAAGTGATGGGGAGAATGGAACCAGTTGGAAAACACACTTTAGGATATTATCCAGGAGAATTTCCCCAACCTAGCAAGACAGGCCAATATTCAAACTCAGGAAATACAGACAACAACACAAAGACACTCCTTGAGAAGAGGAACCCCAAGACACATAATCTTCAGATTCACCAAGGTCGAAATGAAGGAAAAAATGTTAAGGGCAGCCAGAGAGAAAGGTCGGGTTACCCACAAAGGGAAGTCCATCAAACTAACAGTGGATCTCTCGGCAGAAACACTACAAGCCAGAAGAGACTCAGGGCCAATGTTCAACATTCTTAAAGAATAGAATTTTCAAGCCAGAATTTCATATCCAGCCAAACTAAGTTTCATAAGTGAAGGAGAAATAAAATCCTCTACAGACAAGCAAATGCTGAGGGATTTTGTCACCACCAGGCCTGCCTTACAAGAGCTCCTGAAGGAAGCACTAAATATAGAAAGGAAAAACCAGTACCAGCCACTGCAAAAACATACCAAAATGTAAAGACCATCGACACTACGAAGAAACTGCATAAACTAATGGGCAAAATAACCAGCCAACATCATAATGACAGGATCAAATTCACACATAAACAATATTAACCTTAAATGAAAATGGGCTAAATGCTCCAATTAAAAGACACAGACTGGCAAATTGGATAAAGAGTCAACACCCATTGGTGTGCTGTATTCAGGAGATGCATCTCACGTGCAAAGACATACATAGGCTCAAAAATAAAGGGATGGAGGAATATTTACCAAGAAAATGGAAAGCAAAAAAAAGAAAGGATTGCAATCCTAGTCTCTGATAAAACAGACTTTAAACCAGCAAAGATCGAAAAAGAAAAAGAAGGGCATTACATAATGGTAAAGTGATCAATGCAATAAGAAGAGCTAACTATCCTAAATATATAGGCACCCAATACAGGAGCACCCAGATTCATAAAGCAAGTTCTTAGAGACCTATAAAGAGACTTAGACTCTCACACAATAATAGTGGGAGACTTTAACACCCCACTATCAATATTAGACAGATCAATGAGACAGAAAATTAACAAGGATATTCAGGACTTGAACTCAGCTCTGGACCAGGCAGACTTAATAGACATCTGCAGAACTCTCCACCCCAAATCAACAAAATACACATTCTTCTCAGTACCACATAGCACTTATTCTAAAATTGACCACACAATTGGAAGTAAAACACTCCTCAGCAAATGCAAAAGAATGGAAATCATAACAAACAGTCTCTCAGACCACAGTGCAATCAAATTAGAACTTAGGATTAAGAAACTCACTCAAAACCGCACAACTACATGGAAACTGAACAATCCACTCCTGAATGACTACTGGGTACATAACAAAATTAAGGCAGAAATAAATAAGTTCTTTAAAACCAGTGAGAACAAAGACACAATGTACCAGAATCTCTGGGACACAGCTAAAGCAGTGTTTAGAGGGAAATTCAAAGCACTAAAATGCCCACATGAGAAAGCGGGCAAAAATCTAAAATCAACACGCTAACATCACAATTAAAAGAACTAGAGAAGCAAGAGCAAACAAATTCAAAAGCTAGCAGAAGACAAGAAATAACTAAAATCAGAGCAGAACTGAAGGAGATAGAGACACGAAAAATTCTTCAAAAAATCAATGAATCCAGGAGCTGGTTTTTTGAAAAGATTAACAAAATATAGATAGACCACTAGCCAGACTAATAAAGAATAAAATAGAGAAGAATCAAATACACACAATAAAAATAATAAAAGGGATATCACCACTGATCCCACATAAACACCTCTACACAAATAAACTAGAAAATCTAGAAGAAGTGGATAAATTCCTGGACACATACACCTTCCCAAGACTAAACCAGGAAGAAGTCAAATCCCTGAATACACCAATAACAAGTTCTGAAATTGAGGCAGTAATTAATAGCCCACCAACAAAAAAAAGGCCAGGACCAGATGGATTCACAGTCGAATTCTACCAGAGGTACAAAGAGGAGCTGGTACCATTCTTTCTGAAACTATTCCTAACAACAGAAAAAGAGCGACTCCACCCTAACTCATTTTATGAGGCCAGCATCATTCTGATACCAAAACCTAGCAGAGACACAACAAGAAAAGAAAATTTCAGGCCAATATCCCTGATGAACGTCAATGTGAAAATCCTAAATAAAATACTGGCAAACCAAATCCAGAAGCACAATAAAATCTTATCCACCACAATCAAGTTGGCTTCATCCCTGGGAAGCAAGGCTGGTTCAACATACGCAAATCAATAAATGTAATCTATCACATAAAGAGAACCAGTGACAAAAACCACATAATTATCTCAATAGATGCAGAAAAGGCCTTCAATAAAATTCAACATCCCTTCATGCTAAAAACACTCAATAAACTAGGTATTATGGAACATATCTCAAAATAATAAAAGCTGTTTATGACAAACCCATAGTCAATATCACACTGAATGGGCAAAAGCTGGAAGCATTCCCTTTGAAAACTGACACAAGACAAGGATGCCTTCTCTCACCACTCCTATTCAACATAGGATTGGAAGTTCTTGCCAGGGCAGTCAGGCAAGAGAAAGAAATAAAGTGATTCAAATAGGAAGAGAGGAAGTCAAATTCTCTCTGTTTGCAGATGACATGATTGTCTATTTAGAAAACCCTATCATCTCAGCCCCAAAACCCCTTAACCTGATAAGCAACTTCAGCAAAATTTCTGGAAACAAAATTAATGTGCAAAAATCAAAAGCATTCCTATACACCAATAATAGACAAACAGAAAGCCAAATCATGAGTGAACTCCCATTTACAATTGCTACAGAGAAAATAAAATACCTAGGAATACAACTTACAAGGGATGTGAAGGACCTCTTCAAGGAGAACTAGAAAACACTGCTCAAGGAAATCAGAGAGGACACAAACAAATGGAAAAACATTCCATGTTCATGGATAGGAAGAATCAATATAACAAAAATGGCCATACTGCCCAAAGTAATTTATAGATTCAATGCTATTCCCACCAAGCTACCATGACCTTCTTCACAGAATTAGAAAAAACTACTTTAAATTTCATATGGAACCAAAAAAGAGCCCATATAGCCAAGACAATCCAAAGCAAAAAGAACAAATCTGGAGGCATCATACCACCTGACTTCAAACTATACTACAAGGCTACAGTAACCAAAACAGCGTGGTACTGGTACCAAAACAGATACATAGACCAATGAAACAGAACAGAGGCCTCAGAAATAATGCCACACATCTACAACCATCTGATCTTTGACAAACCTAACAAAAACAAGCAATGGAGAAAGGATTCCCTATTTAACAAATGGTGTTGGGAAAACTGGCTAAGCCATATGCAAAAAACTGAAACTGCACCCCTTGCTTACACTTTATACAAAAATTAACCCAAGATGGATTAAAAACTTAAATGTAAGACCTAAAACCATAAAAACTCTAGGAGAAAACCTAGGCAATACCATTCAGGACATAGGCATGGGCAAAGATTTCATGATTAAAACATCAAAAGTAATTGCAACAAAAGCCAAAATTGACAAATGACATCTAATTAAACTAAAGAGCTTCTGCACAGCAAAAGAAACTATCATCAGAGTGAACAGACAACCTACAGAATGAGAGAAAATGTTTGCAATCTATCCATCTAACAAAGGGCTAATATCCAGAATCTACAAGGAACTTAAACAAATTTACAAGAAAAAAACAAACAACTCCATCAAAAAGTGGGCGAAGGATATGAACAGATACTTTTCAAAAGAAGACATTTATGCAGCCAACAAACATATTTAAAAAGCTCATCATCACCATTAGAAATGCAAATTAGAGAAACGCAAATCAAAACCACAATGAGATACCATCTCACGTCAGTTAGAATGGTGATCATTAAAAAGTCAG
This sequence comes from Symphalangus syndactylus, assembly GCF_028878055.3. Taxonomy (NCBI): domain Eukaryota; kingdom Metazoa; phylum Chordata; class Mammalia; order Primates; family Hylobatidae; genus Symphalangus; species Symphalangus syndactylus. The sequence continues at coordinate 114,206,057 of NC_072423.2, read as the reverse complement.
GAAACAACAAATGCTGGAGAGGATGTGGCGAATTAGGAACACTTTTACGCTGTTGGTGGGAGTGTAAATTAGTTCAACCATTGTGGAAGACAGTGTGGCAATTCCTCAAGGATCTAGAACCAGAAATATGGTTTGACCCAGCAATCCCATTGCTGGGTATATATCCCAAGGATTATAAATCATTCTACTGTGAAGACACATGCACACATATGTTTACTGCAGCACTATTCACAATAGCAAAGACTTGGAACCAACCCAAATGCCCATCAATTATAGACTGGATAAAGAAAATGTGGCATATATACACCATGAAATACCATGCAGCCATAAAAAAGGATGAGTTCATGTCCTTTGCAGGGACGTGGATGAAACTGGAAACCATCATTCTCAGCAAACTAACACAGGGACAGAAAACCAAACACCGCATGTTCTCACTCATAAGTGGGAGTTGAACAATGAGGACATATGGGCACAGGGCGGGGAACATCACACACCAGGGCCTGTTGGGGGGTTGGGGGCAAGGGGAGGGATAACATTAGGACAAATACCTAATCTAGATGACTAGTTGATGGGTGCAGCAAACTACCATGGCACATGTATACCCATGTAACAAACCTGCATGTTCTGCACATGTATCCCAGAACTTAAAGTATAATAAAAAATAAAAATTTTAAAAAAAACTACTGCACTGCCAGTCATATAAAAATATAGTTCATACAATTATGTACAGTACATAATACTTGATAATGATAATAAACAATGATGTTACTGGTCTGTGTATTTACAATACTATACTTTTAATCACTATTTTAGAGCATACTCCTTCCACTTATTTTTTTTTAAGTTAACTGAAACAGTTTCAGTTAGGTCCTTCAGGAGGTATCTAGAAGAAGGCATTGTTATCATAGGTGATGGTTCCATGCGTGTTGTTGCCCCAGTGGAACAAAATGTGGAGGGAGAAGACAGTGATATTGAAGATCTTGACCCTGCATAGACCTAGGCTAATGTGTGTGTTTGTGTCTTAGTTTTTAACAACAACAACAACAAAAGCTTAAAAAGTAATAAAGAAATTAGCCAGGCGTGATGGCTTACGCCTGTAGTCCAACACTTTGGGAGGCTGAGGCGGGTGGATCACGTAAGCCCAGGAGTTTGAGACTGGCCTGGGCAACGTGGCTAAACCCCGTTTCTACAAAAAAATACAAAAAAGTTAGCTGGGTGCAGTGGCGGCACCTGCGGTCCCAGGTAATCGAGAGACTGAGGTGGGAGGATCGCTTGAGCCTGAGAGGTGGAGGCTGCGGTGAGCTGAGATGGCACCATGGCACTCCAGCCTGGGTGACAGAGTAAGACCCTGTCCAAAAAAGATAAAAAATAAAAATAAATTTAAAATAAATGAATAGTTTTTAAAATAGAAAAAAGTTTGTAGAATAAGGATGTAAAGAAAGAAAATATTTTTGTATAGTTGTACAATGTGTTTGTGTTTTAAGCTAAGTGCTATTACAAAAGAACCAAGTTTTTAAAAATTTAAAAGTGTACAAAGTTAAAAAGTTCAGTAAGCTTGCCAGGCGCGGTGGCTCATACCTGTAATCCCAACACTTTGGGAGGCCGAGGTGGGCAGATCACCTGAGGTCAGGAGTTCAAGACCAGCCTGGCCAACATGGTGAAACCCCGTCTCTACTAAAGATAGAAAAATTAGCCGGGCATGATGGCGGGTGCCTGTAATCCCAGCTACTTGGAAGGCTGAGGCAGGAGAATTGTTTGAACTCAGTAGGCAGCGGTTGCAGTGAGCCGAGATCGCACCATTGCACTCCAGCCTGAATGACAGAGCAAGACCGTGTCTCAAAAAAAAAAAAAAAGTTACAGTAAGCTACGGTTAATTTATTATTGAACAAAATATTTTTATATATTTAGTATAGCCTAAATGTACAGTGTTTATAAAGTCTACAAGAGTGTACGGTAATGTCCTCAGCCTTCACATTCACCCACCACTCACTCACTGACTCACCCATAGCAACTTCCAGTCCTGAAAGCTCCACTCACGGTGAGTGCCCTATACAGGTTTTCCATTTTGTATCTTTTATACCATATTTTACTGTACCTCTTCTATATTTAGATAGGTTTAAATATACAAATACCATTGTGTTATAATTGCCTACAGTATTCAGTACAGTAATATGCTGCACAGATTTGCAGCCTAGGAGCCATAGGCTACACCAGATAGCCTAGGTTTGCAGTAGGTTTGTGAAAGTACACTATGATGCTTACACAATGACTAAATTGCCTAACGATGCATTCTCAGAATGTATCCCCATCATTAAGCAGCACATGACTGTATATAGACAAATACAGAAATGATAATATATATGTGTGTATACTTGGGTTAGTATATATATCCTAGCTCTGTCTGCTGAAAGGTCTAATTTCCCCACTCACTTCAGTGTTGGCAAGACTTAGTAACTTGCTTCCAAAGAATTGGATATTGAAAGAGTTTTTTTATATGTAGAAATGTAACTTTAAAGTACAGAAACCTGGCAAATATAATCTTAACCAAAAACAAAAGTTAAGATCACCAGTGATGCCATGTTGATACGATGGAACCTCTGATATGATGTGACAAGAAGGTTACTTCATCTCTGTGGTATTTTCCCCCAAAACCCATAACTCCAGGCTAATCATAACAAAAACATTAGGACAGTGGACATCCAAGACTCCAAGACGGTGTCAGTTCTACCAGTTTAGGAAAAGAATTGTACTCATGGATGTCAAAATAGAGGGATGATACACTGGATACTGATGTGGGATTTCATCCCTAAAGGCACTGTTGGGGCATTTCAATACAGCCACAACTGGTATTACAAGTATGTCAAAGTGAAGAAAGGGAGCACTCTCAGGGTTTCTATGCTGTTGGCAGCTTACATGTTTTTCAACTACTGCCTTTCTTACAAGGAGCTCAAACTTGAAAGGTTATACAAGTACTACTGAAGTGGAAGCCAAAGCAAAGGATATACACTGCATTTCTTACTGTGACTTCCTTTGCCCTGGCATCATTCCTTGAGGAATACAGTTGTTATTGAAACTTTTCCTATCTTAATTGAGATTTATGCCTATGATGATAAATTGTATGTGTCAGCTTGACTGGGTTAAGGGATATCCACATAGCTGGTGAAACATTATTTCTGTTGACGGCGTTTTTGGAAGAGATCAGTATTTGAATCAGTAGACTGAGTAAAGAAGATCTGCCCTCACCAGTGTGAGTGGGCATCATCCAATCCAATTAGGGCTCAGACAGAACAAAAAAGTGGAGGAAGGGCAAATTCTCTCTCTGTCTCCTTGAGCTGGGACATCCATTTTCTCCTGCTTTTGGACATCAGATCTCCTGGGTCTCTGGCCTTCAGAGTCCAGGACTTATTCCAATGCACCACTGGAATAAGAACTTATTTCTCACCCCCAGGTTCTCAGGCATTTGAACTCTGAATGAATTACACCATCAGCTTTCCTGTTCTCCAGCTTATAGATAGCATTTCGTGGGACTTCTTGACCTCCGTAATTGTACAAGCCAATTCCCATAAGAAGTATCCTGTTATATATACTTAATATATCCTATTGGTTCTGTTTCTCTGGAGAATCCTGACTAATACAATGCCCAACAAAAAATAACCAGCATATATATATTTTTAAAAAATCAGACAAACTCAAGTTGAAGGACATTCTACCAAATATTTCACCAGAAGTCCTCTAAACTGTCAAAGTCATCAAAATAAGGTAGGACTGAGAAGACCAGAGGAGACTGAGGAAGAATTGTGACTAAATACCATGTGTATCCTGAACTGGATCTTAGAACAGAAAAAGAACATTGTGAGAAAAACTAGTAAAATCTGAACACAGTCTGAAGTTTAATTAATATTAAGGTACCAGTGTTGATTTCTTAGTTTTGACAAACATACCATGGTAATATAAGTTGTTAACATTAGGGAAACCTGATGAGAAGTATACAGGGACCTCCCTGTACTATCTTTGCAACATTTCTGTAAATCTAAAACTATTCCAAAGTAAAGCTTTTATTTTAAAAAATGCATGAAGCAAAAACTGATAGAAGATGAAGAAGAAATAGCCAATCCACGATTATAGTCAGATATTTCAAGACTCCTCTATCAATAATTGATAAAACAGGTAGACAAAAGCCAGTAGAGAAAGGGAAGATTTGAACAATATTATCAACAAGTGACATTATAGAATATGCCACTCAACAGCAGAATACACATCCTTTTCAAGTTTTCATAGAACTTTTAGCAAGAAGGGTCATATCTGGAGTGAATTCATAAAAAAATCTGTCATCTCATCACAGTGGAATTAAATTTGAAATAAATAACAGTATAATATTTGGGAAATCTCCAATATTTGGAAACTATATAACACAATTCCAAACAACTGATGGGTCAAAGAATCAAACGGAAAACTACAAAGTATTTTTAAGTGAATAAAAATGAAATCACAGCATATCAAAATTTGTGGGATGCCTCTAAAGAAGTACAGAGACAATTACAAAACATTGCTTAAAAAAATTAAAGGAGACCTAAATAAATGAAGAGATAGATCAAGTTCATGGGTTGAAAAATATCAGTATCGTTAAGGTGTCCATTCCTCCCAAATTGATATACTATAGCTCCAATGCAATCCCAGTAAAAATTTCAGCATACTTCTTTTTGTAGAAATCAGTAAACTTATTCTGAGGTTCATATGAAAATGCAAAGAACCTAGAATGCTTAAGAAATTTTGAAAAAGAACACAGTTGGAGGACTAATACTACCTCACTTCAAGACATATTATAAAGCTACAGTAATCAAGTTGTTGTGGTATTATCATAAAAACTGACAAATAGATAAATAGAACAGAATAGAGAAAGAGTCCAGAAATAGACCCACACATATAGGGACAGCTACTTTTTGATAAAAGTGTAAAGACAATTCAATGGTGAAAGGATAGTATTTTCAACAAATGGTGCTGGATCAATTAGATATTCATGTGCAAATAAATAAATAAATAAACTTCAATCCATTCCTCATTATATATAAAATGTAATATGCATCATAAAACTAAATGTAAAACCAACAACTATAAAACATATAGAAGAAAGCATAAATGAAATCTTTTACCTTGGGCTGGGCAAGATCACATTGATAAACTAGACTTCATCAAAATTACAAACATCTACCCTTCTTAATATGTTCCTATGGTAATGAAATGGCAAGTCACAGATTGGGAAAAAATAATTACAAACCATGAATCTGATAAACGAGTTGTATCCAGAATATATAAACTCTCAAAGCTCAGTTTAAAAAGATTTAAACCCCAACTTTTAGAAATAGGCAAAAGATCTGAACAAACACACCAAAGAATATATAGAGGCAAATAAGCGCAAGAAAAGGGGCATATCATTAGTCATTAGGAAAATGCTAACTAGAACCACAATGAGACCATTATAAACTTATTCAAATGACTACAAACGGGAAAGACTGACACGACTGACCATACCAGCTAGTGGCAAGGATGTACAGGAAATGGAACTCTCGTACACTGCTGCGAACCTAAAATTGTACAACCACTTGGAAAAAAACTTTGGCAGTTACTTAAAAATGTAAATATACACTTATTCTATGATCCATCCATTCCACTCCCACATATTTACCTAAGAGAAATGAGAGTAAGTGTACATGCAAAGACTTGTACACAACATGTTCATACCAAGAGGAAAAGGAATTCAAACTTCAGCACAATTTAAGACAAAAGTATAGTATTTCTTCAGTGTAGATTTATTAAATGCCTTATAGAACAGGGTCTTGATTTGCTTTTTCTGTTTCTTGAAAGAGCTAATGCAGTTGTTGAAGCTTCTAACCAAGACAGAACTTAAGTAATTGGGAGACTTGGTCCCTTGTTTTCAGGGCTGTGCCTATAACTCCCTCCCCACCTTTGGATATTGCTTAACTATGGCAAAAGGATTTCTAGTTTTTATAACCAATAGTTTTTGTTTGTTTGTTTGCTTGCTTGCTTGCAGATTTGCATAATCATTGATGCTTACTGTCACTGATTCATAATATAAAGAATGACTCCTGTGCTCCATATTTATTCATGTGCTAGAAATAGTGTACATTATATAAACAGTATGAAGTTTTCATAAGCCTTTGTATTTCAAGCTCTTTATTTAAACATTGTTGAAACGTGGCATAAACCTTGTTTCATTTATTTAATAAACTAGAGTAGTATAAAATAATTAAAAAACAGATACTTGTACACAAATGATCATAGTAGCTTAATTTGTAATAGTACAAACCTGGAAACAACCCAAATGTCCATCAATAGATGAATGGGTAAACAAATTGTGGTATATCCATACAATGAAATACTACTCGTCAATAAAAATAACATATTGATACACACTGTGATTGTGGATAAATTTCAAAATAATTGTGCTGTGTGAAAGAGGCCAGACCCCCCTGAAAAAGAATACTCTCTGTTTCCCCTTTACACAAAATCCTAGGAATTACAAACTAATGAATAGTGACTGAAAGCAGATCACCAGTTGAGGACAGATGAGCAACCAGAAGGGCTGAGAAAGAGGGATTACCAAGGCTAATAAAGAAACTTTTGGGGGAAATGTTCATTTTCATGATTATGGTAATAGCTGCAGATGTGTATCCATATATCATGACTTATCAAATTGTACATTTTAAATAAATGCAGTTTATTGTATGTCAATCATACTTCAATAAAGCTGTTTTCTTTTTTAAAAAATGTATGCCAAAAATTTGAAAATCTAGATTAAATATATTTCTAGAAAAATATTAAAATATCAATAATAACACAAGAAAAGATTGACAACCTGAAGACCAATAACCATGAAATAAATAAATAATAAAAGACTCCCCCCACCCATCCCCACAAAGCTTCACACAATAGCAGTTTTAAAGATGAGTTCCACCATTTTCCTTTTACCTTTTACATGGTTAAAAAAAAAAGATACACAAAAAACATTTCATTTAAGTAATCATTATAAGGGGGCCATACTTGTAACTGCAATTTTGGTCAAGAAATAAAACTACGCCAATCATGCTTGAAGCCCTTCCATGTGCCTTCCATAACACAATTGCCTTCTGTCTCTCAAATATAACCCATTAATCTGACATTTATGTAATTCTTTCCTTGTGTTTCTTTATAATTTTATCACCCAAAGGTGTTTTCCTGAACACTACACTTTTGTCTTGCTATGACTGTTTCATATTTGATATGTCTTTAGAGACACTCTTCACTTACAATTTTCCCCTCTATTGCCTTACAGTTCATCCGTTGAAGAATCTGGGCTGCCTGACCTGTAGAGTCTCCCACAATCCGGACTTTGTTAATCACCTTCATGGTGTGGTTCAACATGTTCTTCTGTCTTCTGTGTTTCCTGTAAATCAGCAGCTAGACTCAGGTTCAATCCCTTTGTCAACATAGTAGGTATTGCATTCTTTCACTTGGAGACACATAATGTCTGGATGGGCTCATTTTCTGATGTTATCAGCTGTTGATTATTTTTGCCTGGATCTACTAATTCACTGAAGGTTGAAAAATAGTAATATAATGGTATCATTTCTCTTTTTGAGGTGGAAAAGTTTTATGAAGATTTTGGATTTTAACATTTTATGAGTTTTTATGCATTGTAATTGTTATGCTTCCTGTGGTAGATTAGAAAATATGGACACAATATTTTGCACATTCTCCCATCAAGAAATGAAATTTAGTTCTCCATCCTCATTTAACCTGAGCTGGCCTTGTGACACGCTCTGACCAATAGAATGTGGTAGAAATTAAGTTTTACAACTTCTGAATCTAGGCATAAAGAGGCCTGGCAATTTCTGCTTTCACCCACTTGGAGCACTGTCCTGAGTCCACCTGATCTAATCTACAGGAGGATGAAAGGCCTTTGGAGGAAAAGTTAGGGCACCCCTACCTATATTCCCATATAACCACTCACCATTTGAGCAAGAGCATCTTGGGACATCCCGGCCATGCTTGAAGTGTAACTACAGGAATTAGCTCAGACTAGACCAGCAGAACTGCCAACTATTCTACAAAATTATGAGAAATACAATTGAATCTCATTATTCACAGAAGTTATGTTTTATAAAGTCATCATGAGGACTGAATGTGTAAATACTGAACCATTGCTCCTAGAGGAAATGTAGGGTTAGAGTCCTGTGAGCCTGTAGTCAAAATAGAATCATCAACCAGTCAACATATAACCTTGTTTTATGTATGTTCCTTTAAAGACACCTCCTTTAGTACACTCTTGACTGGTTGAACTCCCAGACAACAGAACTATGCATGCCTAAGCAAAGCTTATCTAACACACCTATTTTTCCTTCGTAAGGCACATCACAGCCTTATTGCACTTAGGAGCACTAACCAGCATTTCAGCAGTTCTCTTGGGGTCCTTTTATTTATTTATTTATTTATTTTGAGATGGAGTCTTGTTCCGTTGCCCAGGCTGGAGTGTAGTGGCATGATCACAGCTCACTGTAACCTCCGCCTCCCAGGTTCAAGCAATTCTCCTGCCTCAGCCTTCTGAGTAGCTAGGATTATAGGCATGCGCCACCATGCCCAGCTAATTTTTGTATTTTTAGTAGAGACGGGGTTTCACCATGTTGGCCAGGCTGGTCTCGAACTCCTGACCTTATGATCTGCCCACCTTAGCTTCTCAAAGTGCTGGGATTACAGGCGTGAGCCACCGCACCTGGCCCCAGGGCCCTTTTAAACAGCAAAATCACCAACAACAAGCACAAAAATGTTTTTTTAAAAGTGACAGTTAAGAGATGACAAAAAGGATACTTGTTTACAGTAAGAGAGATGAAAGCAGACAAAATAGCACATTGTACAGCCTCAGCTAGGAACTTAGGCATCAGAAAACTCAAATTTTTCCACTGCCCTGTGCACGTCCACGAATCACTCCGAGTACTGATTTGGGGGTTAAAATAAATTTCAGCAAGTAGGTGAATTTGTAAGTACGAATGCTTGAATAATAGAATTGACCGTAATACAATGTGTTGTTTTAGGCCACTGAGTTTGGGGTGATTGTTACACAGCAATAGAATCCTGAAACACACAAAGACATCTTTTGCCAGGCAGGGTGACTTAGACTGGGTTCCCTGAACATACGCTCTAAGACAGAATTCTGTCCAATGGTTTGTTGAAGAGTGCTCATAGAAGCTGCTCACAGAAGGCAGTTGCAACTGACATCTCAGCTGATCCTACAAGAAGTCTTTCCAAGTTGTCCCAAATTAAGGGAAGAAGACTGGGCCTTTATATCTCTGCATAGCAATTATTTGCTATGGGATACTCTGTGAAGAGACAATCTTGAGGGAATCAGTTCCCTGTGGCTGAGTGCCCATTTTGTGAGGGGTGCAGCTGTGAATCAGTATCTTCAGAAGCTGAGGGATGGCTGTGATTTCTCTGCAATGGGATCTAGCAGGAACACCACATGTCAGAACACAGGGTGCCTCTTCTGATTGGTTATAGGTCCTGCTGACACGATAGCTTCCTTGCTATCTGGTATGACGAGAAATTTCAGGCTTATTTTATACATTTCCTGTTTCATACCTGTAAATTTTTCAAGCCATATCTCCAAGAAGCCCTGGTTTTTTTTGGTGGGAAACAGTATTTCTTTTGTTGTTGTTGTTGTTCTTTTTTTTGAGCGGGGGGGATGGAATTTTGTTCTTGTGGCCCAGGCTGGAGTGCAATGGAGCGGTCTCGGCTCACTACAACCTCTGCCTCCCAGGTTCAAGCGATTCTCACGCCTCAGCTTCCCAAGTAGCTGGAATTACAGGCACCTGCCACCACGCCTGGCTAATTTTTTTGTATTTTTAGTAGAGACGGGGTTTCACCATGTTGGCCAGGTTGGTCTCAAACTCCTGACCTCACGTGATCCACCCACCTCGGCCTCCCAAAGTGCTGGGATTACAGGCATGAGCCACCGCGCCCAGCCGGCAAATGGTATTTCAAGACCACTAAAAATGCTTATTGCGCCCTATGTCACTTGCTCCTTATGACTAGAAACCCATAGGGAATTTTGTTGTTTGTTTTTATTTCCTTTTTGTTCAAGTCTGGCATTTTTAGTAAAACTGATTGCCTGCCAGTCAACAACTCCTCTCCCTGTGTCATCTATCTCTTTCTACCCAGCCACCAAGCTCCTTACCTAGGAGCCCTCCTAATGACCACCTCTATCCCTCAACTGCCGTCTACATCTTATCTGTGGATGAAGGCCAGTGCCTCATTCATAAAAGATAATTGAAAAGTTTTGTTGGAAAGAGTAAAATCGACTAACGTTTACTTGGCACTTGATGTTTTGTTCCCTGGGGGGCCATGCCCATCTTTTCTGGTAGCCAGAGGCTATTCCTCAGTAGCCAAGATGCTTGAATGGAATTTCTATTCTCCTATAACAAGAAACATGCTCTAATATTGGCAGACCAAAGGGCACCCCATCCAGAACCATAAACTTCCTGGAGCCTGGGACTTTCCCCACTGCAGGGGCTGTAACCCTTGCCTACCCAGTTGTGTTTTCTCCCCCTTCACGAAGGCAACCTGGAAAGCAAAAGGGGGACAAAGCAATGAGGTGAAAGGGCAGTGAGAGAAAAGAGTAAGGCAACAGAGGATATATGAGCACCTAATTATCTATTCATTCACTCACTCTCTCACCAGATAGTTCCTGAACTCCTGCTCTGTTCCACGCCTGGAGCTGGAGGATTGAAGATAAGGAAAGATGAGACAGAGTCCCATGGCCATGAGGAACAAAATGTCAACCAGTGGAAACAGAGAAATTGAACAGGCACAGAGACTGCAGAGTCCAGGGAGCCCAGAAGAAGGCACATTACACAGCCCAGCAGAGTCCACAGGAGTGGTTTGTAGAAAGGGGGAATGCTTATATTGGGGCTGAACTGATGAGGAAGAAGAAAGAAGGAAATGAGAAGCCATACTGGCATTCCCCGCAGATGGAACATGGAAAAAGGTCAGTCAATCTGTTCTGAAAGAAAGCTGCAAGTAACAGAAATATGTGGCAAGTCTTGGGCATCCAACTCCTCTTCATGGGCATTTCCGTAGGTCGTGACCTAGGACTTGCTGGGTTTAGCTGTAAGCATGTAGAGTTTGAAAACCAGAGTGTTTTCACTCACTGAGCCCCAGCTCCCTCAGGCAGCAGGTTTTCTCTCTCTCTATCTCTCTCTCTCTCTCTCTCTCTGTCTCCCCCACCCTCTCTTCTCTCCCTCTCTACCCCCTCCCCTCTCTCTCTCTCCTCTCTCTCTCCCCCACCCCTCTCTCTCCTCTCTCTCTCTCCCCTCTCTCTCTCTCCTCTCTCTCTCTCCTGCATGCACACACAAACACACACACATACACATACAAAGAGAGAATGAGCTCTTCCTTCCCACCCTCCTCCCTGTGGGTACTCAGCTCTTTGGGCTCAAGGACCAGCCCATAGTTCATTTTGTCTCCTCAAGGCACACTTGTTATAGGGCAGCAAGGAGAAGCAAGAAGGTGTCTGAGTGTGCCACACCCCAGTCTCTGTCCCTCTTGATGCCCCACTCCTGATGCAGGGTTTGTTAAACTCAAGTATCACACTCCCAGCTACAGAGATGCTGATGGCAAAAAACAAACAAACAAACAAACAAAAAACACGCAGCAGGACCCACTGGGTAAAGCCACCTGTCAGACTTAAATGAGGGCAGACAAGCTCCTCATCCCTGGCTCTGCCAGAGTTTAATAAAAACCATGAATATCTTCCTAATAAATGGGAAGCCAATTCTTTACAGAGTATGTTATATACAACCTCACACCCCAGTGAGCAGAGCTTCAGAAACACAGGAGACTCTCCAAACATTTATTTAGTTGATTTCCAAAAACTCCACACCCCATAACAGACTCAATACAATTTCTTGTGTCCCTGAAAGTGGCCACTAGGGCACTGAGAAAAGAGTTGCAAGAATGGGTTGCCCCAAGACAGCTGGTGTGGCAGAGGCTGTCCACTCACAGATGGACCCACACTGGGCTGCAGGGGAACTTCTCCCAGCCCCAGACAACTGAGCCAGAGTGGAAGTCCCAGGCCTCACACCTCTGCGAGGACCTGGTAACGCCTCCTTCACTCTCTCTGAGCAATCACCCAGCTGGCTGCTCTCATAAAGTCTCAGGTGGGAGCCCTGAAACCAGAACCATCTAACGCTTGCTTCACCATTGATGATGTCTCTTCTTTGATAGATGTTCCTCCAGATATTGATGAGTCACCGTGGCCCAGCTGGCAGGGCAGCTGGCCCTCTAGCTGGAATCGGTTCACTGCCTCCCTCCCACCAGCCAGGGCACAGCCCTGGTGCAGGCATGGCTGAGGCAGGTGACCAGAGCACCAGGCAGGGGCACTTTCCAGGCCCCAGTCTCCCTGCCATGCTCTATTGTACGGATCTCCAGAGGGCCCGTGGATTCCAACTGGGATTTGCAGAAAAGGCATTGAGAAGCGGTGGGAGGTTGGTCAGAGGAGACACCTAAGTGTGAGACTCAGAAACAGCAGAAGAGTGGAATGGGGTCTGATCACGGGGTCACCAGGATGCCCAGGGGCATCACCAGACACAGGACTAGGATGAGGAAGTCTGTTGAATTCAAACAGGAAGCTTGTCTCAGGTGATCAATAATCCATTTCTTGTAGAAACTAACTTCTGTGTAAACTCCAGGGTATCCTTTGCGACCACAGCCAATGCCCCAGCTCACAATCCCCACCTGGACCCATGTGCCATTTAATTCACAGACCAGGGGCCCCCCAGAATCTCCCTGGAAAAGGAAAGACAGTCACTGTAGGAAAGAAATAGGATCCACATCAGAGCAGGCTAATTGCACTGCAATGCACTGCAGAGCTAGGCACTCAGGGGGCTTCCCCAGGAACCCCTAAGACCCTCCTAGCCTTAGGTATCTATCAATATGAGATCTGAGAATTGACAATTTCCAATAAACCAAAATCATGTACCTACTAAAAAGGCGTGTTCCAAAAAACAGAATATACCTAATGAAATCGTGCCTACTCTGAGACAATAATGAGTCAAGTGCTTACCTGAGTACACTGCCTGTCACACAGAAGGGGCTCAAAACATGGAGCATGTATTGTTGGTGGGACCTGCCTGATTCACCCCTCCTCCCACTCCAGGCTGTGTCAGCTGCTCTCTCCTGAAGGATCAGGTAGGCTGCCCAGGAGAGCCTTGGTGGCTTGTCCTCATGTCCCATTACCATGAATAAGGGTAAATGGAGGGGCTAGGAGATAACCCAGGCCCTACTGGCTGGGGATGAGGAAACTCTGAGGAGACAACTGCAATGCTGAGGCAGCAAGAGGCCCATGAACTGACCTGACAGGCATCCTTCCCTTGGTCATGATAGCCACAGATGGTCCCTTTCTTGACCACTTCATTCCTCATTCTCATCTTTTCCTTGAGCACCTCATTACATTTCTCATGAAGCATAATGCTTAGCTCAGCCTCCTGAAGCTCAGTTACTGTCTTTTCTGAAGAATCTACAGAGAGACAATTTACAACTGAGTGGGTGTGTATAAGTGGGACAGGACAGGAGAACCCCATACCCACTCTGGGTCTCAATACCATGTGTTCACATACAGACACCCTCTTACGCATTGAATATTGTCCCATTTGACAAAGGAAGATATGAGGCCCAGTGTTGACATGGGGAGACAAGGACATAAGATCCAAACCAAAACAGGGGAAATAAGAATAGACAGGAAAGGGAAGGCAAGGCGTTACCACCCTGAGAAACCAAAACCAAGCATCTGTCACTCTGAATACTGGTACTAATAGTGACACAGTATCCTGTACATCAGTAAAGCATCTATACTTTCTAGAGCAGGATCACAGACTGTCAGACAGGTAATGCCCCAAAGGTACCAAATCCAGCCTCTCCCCAAGGATAGGAGGCCCTACACCTCTCTGAAAGGTCTCTGGCCTCTTCTCACACACAGGAAGCTCCCTATGTACCAAGGCAGGTACTTCCAGGGAGGGACAGCTTAAAAGGGCAGACAGCTAGCTCATCACTCCCAGAGTTAAAATCCACCCTAGAGAGAACTCACCATGCCTAGCACCCAAACCCCCAGGTCCTGACAAACCAAAAGAATTCCATAGACCAGTTGTTAAAATTATTCCCTGGCAGCATCTACTGCACCGTCCTCCCTGACTCACTAAAAAAATCTGCCTCCCTGTTCCTCCCTTTAGCTTGTAGATCAACCCCAGGGCCCCAAGCAACATTTTCCCTGGTCTGGGGCTGCTGTAGTCTTGCTTCGTAGTCTCACCTGTTTCATTTACTTTGCCCCGTCCGGTCACCCAGCACTTCGTATCAGCTTGCACCGTGAAAGCCTGTTCAGGGAGGCACACAGGCTGGATGTGCGTGGAGTAATTCACAGGGAAGTCAAGCAGAGCAAGGGCAATGTCATTTTCAATTATTGCAGGAGACGTAAAATATCGGTGGATAACGATGTCACGAACTGGGACCACAAGTGCTGTTTTGGAGCGATGATGCACATTTGTGTCTCCCAGCTTCACTGTGTATTCCAGATGGCTGCAGGAAGATCCTCCAGGGTCTACACTCTGCTTCCACACCTTCCAGGTGCTTCCCGCCTGGTACCATCTTCCTATGCCAGCCAGCAGCTATCTCCCTCTCTCCAAACCACATCCTTCCAGGACCCCTGACCACTTTAGCCGGTGGTCCACAGATCAGCCGCGGCAGCAGCAGCACCCAGAAACTTGTTAGAAATGCAAATCCTCAGGTCTCACCCAGACTGGATAAAAACTATGGGGCTGTCACCCCCTTTTACAGATGAGGAAGAGGAAGTTCAGGGAGGGGGACAGACTGGCTCCAGGTCCCACAGCCTGATCAGGGCCCAAGCTCTGAGACCCAAACACTCACCCAGAGATGCAGTGGGCGGCAGTGAGCACCCAGCGCCTGGCGATAAGGGAGCCTCCGCAGATGTGTCTGTTGCTGGTCTGCAGGCTCACCTGCCAGGGCCACTTCCTGTCTGGGGCCGGCAGTCCTCCAATTATCCTTGAAATCCGCTGGCCACAGGCTGGGGCAGGTCAATGAAAGGAAGGGACTAAGAGTAACGCTGCTGCAGCACCTTCACCAGAGCCAAATGCACCTCCGAACCCTCAAAGCAATGCCTGCATCCCCTGAGGCTCTTCGGAAAATGGCTGTGTCCTCCCAGATCTCAGGGAGCCGCCCCGCCCCTGGACAGATCGTGTCCCCTGAGCCCCTCCTCCTCTAGGGCAGGTCCCCTCCCCCTCAAACCAGGCCAGTTCTCTGCGGCTGGGCATGGCCCAGAAGCGTCACCTGACGTTTAATGCTACTGTCCCTTTGGTCCACGTTGATGATAGTGTGTGTGGGATTGCCAGAGCCTGGTAAGAATCAGACTCACCTGAGGGAAGTAACACCGAAGCGGGGGACACTGCGTTCCCCCTGGACTGGCGGGCCACTGGGGATCCTGGAGCCCCTACGGGTGGCGGCTCCCATCCGCTCGTTCCGGGGTCCTGGCCGCCTGGCCCTGAGGGGAGAGCGGAGGGGAAGAGCAGTGCTACGCCTTCCTGCGCACCCACCCTTCCTGCCCAGGCCTCTTCGAGCCATGGCTGAAGAAGCAAGAACCAGGCCAGGAGCCCCAGGGAGCTGCCGCCCTGGGACGCCATGGATACTGCCGGCGACCTCAGCCTCCGTCGTGGCGCCGCCTCGCAGCGGTTTCCACGCCTGCCATGGGTTCTGGCGGGAACTTGGAGCGCCCGCGAGGGACGAAGGGGCGGGGCTGGGCCACCCGGCCGTCCGAGGGGCGGGGCCTGGGCGGGGCCGCGCCGTGCAGTCCTGACTCACCGAGTCCTCTCTCTCTTCGCAGCTCTCGGTGGACTCAGGGCCCTCCACCTCATCGGGCGCCTCCCAGGCACTCAGCGTCTCCTGGCCTAGGGACCTGGCCTCAGAGTGGCAGCTGTCTAGCCCTTTGTTCACACAAAGATGCGACCACTACTCTACGGCAGAGTTTCCTCCAGCCAGGGCTTTACGGAGTCTCCTTCCCTTACTTGTTTGCAATAAAAATTAAAACTCTTTAACATGCATGTTGCACTTAACATTACTAACCACTGCGTTAGAGACGATACTGCTACCTTTTTGAAAATCAACACCCACATTAGAGACGATACTGCTACCTTTTTGAAAATCAACACCCACATGAGAAAAGGGGCATTGAGACTCTAAAGCAGTAGACAATCCCCAAATACCATCTGTAGAGTTGGAACTGCATTCTTTTAGAGTTTTATATGCATATATTTTAGGGCTCTAGACTTACTTTCCTATTTTGTGTTCCATGGCTTATTCTTGAGCACAAAATGATAATCAATTATTACATTTATACATCACCTTTTTTACTTTTCCAAGCCCTTTTACAGCTCTTGGCATTTTCCTCGCCCAGGCCTGTGAGGTAACTGGGATTGCACCTTTTATACCAGAGACCTGAGGCAGATGAAATTTATTTCCATCTAGGACTAGAAAAACTTGGGTCTGTTACCGCAAGACTGAGAGGCAGAAATCAGCCCGAATGCCTGTCGGTTTCATGGAGGGGAAACGCAAAACCTGCAGTTCCTGAGTACCTTCTACAGGCCCAGCCCAGCCTAGGCCCGGGGTGGCCACACCACAGCAAGCCAGCCCCCCTCTTTTGGCCTTGTGGATAAGTGAGAGTTGACCGTTTTCATTCTGGCCTCCTTTTGCTGTTGTTTGGATGTTTCCACGGATCTCACTTATACCAAAGGGAAAACTCTTCATTAAAGTCCGTATTTCTTCTAAAGAAAAAAAAAAAGAAAAGAAAAAAGAAAATCAACACCCACGTGAAAAGATGTTCAACACTGAGGCAGAACAGATAGACCATGTCCCCGGGAAACAGCAGCTGTGGTGACCGTTCCACAATCAACGCAGTAAGCCGCAGCATTCGCATTGTAATTGAGCTCATTCAAGCAAAGCTATCTTCAGTAAGAAATTTCCCCTGTAGAGAGCATGCGCACTTCGATTTTACCTTTTCTCAAACTGACACTTTTTTCGTTATCATAGTGAAAAGCATGCCCCTGGGTGGAGATTTCAGATGCTGATGAGATATGCGACGTATGAACAAGCATGCACAGCTACTGTGCATGTGCACCCAGAGGACCACCCAGAACATGCTTACTAATAACACCTCTTCCCACTCCTTATAACCATGTAAGACTCCCATAAAGAGAGTCTCCCTAGTGCCAGTCTTCGCTGTCTCGTCCTTATAAGTAGACCACTCTGAATCCTCTCTCTCTCAGGGTGTACTGTCTATTCTGCACTTAACTTTAAAAATATTCTTTTCCCTTTACAATAAATTACTCTATGCTCCATCTCCTTTGCTATGCATCTCTTATTTAAATTTTTTTAAACTAAGAAGACAAGAACCGGCCGGGCGCGGTGGCTCACGCTTGTAATCCCAGCACTTTGGGAGGCCGAGGCGGGCAGATCACGAGGTTAGGAGATCGAGACCACAGTGAAACCCCGTCTCTACTTAAAAAATACAAAAAATTAGCCGGGCGTGGTGGCGGGCGCCTGTAGTCCCAGCTACTCGGAGAGGCTGAGGCAGGAGAATGGCGTGAACCCGGGAGGCGGAGCTTGCAGTGAGCCGAGATCGCGCCACTGCACTCCAGCCTGGGCGACAGAGCGAGACTCCGTCTCAAAAAAAAAAAAAAAAAAAAAAAAAAAAAAAAAAAAAAGAAGACAAGAACCAAAGTATCACAACAGCTGTCAACAACATCATGAGTCAATAACAAAATGGAAATTAAAACCACAATGAGATATCACTACACACCTATCAGACTGGCTAAAATAAATACTAGTGACAACATCAAGTGCTGACATGGATGCAGAGATATTGGATCACTCATACATTGTGGTGGGAATGTAAACTATTACAGCCACTCTGGAAAACAGATTGGCAGTTTCTTATACAACAAAATAAGCAATTACTATACAACCCAGTAATTATACTCCTGGGTATTTATCCCAGAGAAATAAAGATGTTCACACACACAAACCTGCATAAATGTTTATAGTATCTGTACTCATATAGCCAACATCTGGAAACAATCCTGTAATGAACAGAATAATGGCCTCCCAAAGATGAGCACATTCTAATCCCTGGAACCCGTGAATATTTTACCGTACATGGTGAACAAATTGTGATTAAATTAAGCATATTGAGACAGATTATTCTGGATTATCCTGGTGGGCCCAATGTAATACCAAGTATCCTAGAGGGAGGAAAGAGAGTCAAAGTCAGAGAAAAAGATGTGATGTCAGAAGCAGAGGTCAGAGAGAGAGTTTTGAAGATGCAATACTGCTGACTTCAAAGGTTAAAGAAGGGGCCACAAGCCTAGGAATGCAGCAGCCTTTAGAAATTGGAAATGGCAAAGAAACAGATATTCCCCTAGAGCCTGCAGAAGGAAGACAGCTGGCCAACGCCTTGATTTTAGGACTTCTAACCTCTAAACTACAAGATAATACATTTGGGTTGTTTCAAGCCACTACGTTTATGGTAAATTATTACAGCTGTAATAGGAAATGAATACAAACCCAAAATGTCCTTCAGTGGGTGAATAGTTAAACAAATTGTGGTACATTCATTCCACAGAATACTACTCAGCAAAAGATAGAATAAAATGTCAATAGAGGCAACAACTTGAATGAATTTCCAGGGAATAATGCTGAATCAAAAAAACCAATCCCAAAAGGTTGCATGCTGTATAGTTCCATTTATATAACATTTTTGAAAATATAAAACTTGAGAAATGAAAAGCGGATTAGTGATTGTCCAGAGTTAGGGAGGTAGGCATGGTTTTGAAAAGGCAATACAAGGAATACTGTGGTAATGAAATTGTTTTGTGTCTTGACTATGGTGGTAGATACTTACACATATGATTAAATTGGATAGAATTATACATACATCTTGACTTGTACACCCTCATAAATTAGCACAAGTAAAACTGGAGAAATCTGAGTAAGATAGATGGATTGTATCAATGTCAATATCCTGGTTGTGATGTGGTACTATCGTTTCTCAGGATGTTACCACTGCGGGAACTGGGAAAATGGTATAGAGGATCTCTATTATTATTTCTTACAATTGCATGTGAATCTATTCAATTTCATAAGTTATCTCAAAAAATTTTAAGCTTAATTTAAAAAACAACATACTCAATCATAAAGCTTTAATAGGATAAAAATTTGGCCAGGCACGGTGTTTCACACCTGTAACCCCAACACTTTGGGAGGCTAATATGGGTGGATGGCTGGAGCCAGGAGTTCAAGACCAACATGGGCAACATAGCAAGACCCATTCTTTATGAAAAAATAAAAACTAGCCAGGCATGGTGCTACACACCTGTAGTCCCAGCTTCTCAGGAGGCTGAGGTGGGGGGATCACCTGAGCCTGGGTTGTCGAGGTTGCAGTGAGCCATGATTTCACCACTGCACTCCAACCTGGGCAACAAAGCGAGACCCTGTCTCAAAATAAAACAAAAGAAATAAAGATAGAAGTTTGTATACAGTATTGTTATTGTCTAATCTTGACCCCAGAATCTTTACTTTTAAAGTCAATTAGCCTATCTGATATAAATATTAGCAATATATTATTATTATGAACACAAGTTATTTTCATTGTAGAAAAAGAAAAAACAAGCAAAACGAAGAGGAGAATCTCATTATCTTCATAATTGGGCACATATTTTGGAGCCCATTTTTTCATATAACAATATATTCTGTTAGAAATATATTCTGTTAAAAATCTAAAAAAGCTAAAAAATCACATCAGAGTCCAATTTGCCATCTTTTCTAGTCATCTTTAGGTGTACTGAACCAACCTTTGTTTATCTCAAAACGTATTAGAATACTTCTTTTGAAGTAATTGTAAATTATTTCCTTGAAGGAGAAACATCCTTTGCTACAGTCCAATCTCAACATCCAAGTTCTAGATCTTAAGCCATGTCCAGGCAACATTTTTCACAATCTCTACTGTTTTTCTCCTTTGCAGTTGATGAATTCAACCCAATTACAACCATGTTAAAGAACAGACTTGCTTTGTTTTTTTCAGCATCCAGAACCATATGGGAAGCTATGATTACCTCTTCATAGGTGGATGAACAGATTGACCAATAGTTGTAATACAGAGTGATAAGTATCTTGAATGAAAGATATGTACGATATCTTTTGAAAGCCAATTTTTTAGTGACTATCAACATTTAAAATATCATCCGACCTAGTAACTTCTCTGCTGGCAGTTTATTCTATATAGATATCCTTTCAGAAAACATGCCAAGTATGCCAAAATATATATAACAAGGCCCTGGGGAGCGGGGTTTCGCCATGTTGGCCAGGCTGGTCTCCAACTCCTGGCCTCGAGTGGTCTGCTCGCCTCGGCCTCCCGAGGTGCTGGGACTGCAGACGGAGTCTCGCTCACTCGGTGCTCGGTGTTGCCCCGGCTGGAGTGCGGTGGCATGGTCTCCGCTCGCTGCAGCCTCCGCCTCCCAGCCACCTGCCTTGGCCTCCCAGGGTGCTGGGATTGCAGCCTCTGCCCGGCCGCCGCCCCGTCTGGGAGGTGGGGAGCGTCTCTGCCTGGCTGCCCACCGTCTGGGATGTGAGGAACGCCTCTGCCCAGCCGCCCCATCTGGGAAGTGAGGAGCCCCTCTGCCCGACCGCCCCATCTGGGAAGTGAGGAGCGTCTCTGCCCGGCCGCCGCATCTGGGATGTGAGGAGCGCCTCTGCCCAACCGCCGCCCCGTCTAGGAAGTGAGGAGCGTCTCTGCCCGGCCGCCCATCGTCTGGGATATGAGGAGCGCCTCTGCCCAGCCGCCCCATCTGGGAAGTGAGGAGCCCCTCTGCCCGGCCGCCCATTGTCTGGGAGGTGAGGAGCGCCTCTGCCCGGCCGCCACCCCGTCTAGGAAGTGAGGGGCGTCTCTGCCCGGCCGCCCTGTCTGGGAACTGGGAAGCGCCTCTGACCGGCCGCCCATCGTCTGGGATGTGAGGAGCGCCTCTGCCCGGCCGCCCCATCTGGGAAGTGAGGAGCGCCTCTGCCCGGCCGCCCCGTCTGGGAGGTCTACCACAGAGGCCAGACGCAGTGTGGGGGCTGGACGTGGTGGCTCACGCCTGTAGTCCCAGCACTCTGGGAGGCCGAGGCGGGTTGATCACTTGAGGCTAGGAGTTCGAGACCAGCTTGGCCAACATGGCAAAACATATGAAAAATACAACAAACCAACCAACCAACCCAGCAACAACAAAACAGGTCTACCCTGGAGTCATACTCTAATTTTTTCTATTTTCCTCCCTTTCTGATCCTTTATCCCACTTTCTTTTTCTTCCTCTTCCTTCTCCTTCTTCTTTGTCAAAGACATAGAGGATTGAGTTATTATTATTGATCCATACAAAGTCCCTCTCTCATTTATTTTCTTTCATTCCCACCCCCCATTTCTATTCCCGGTCTTCCCATGTGCAACCTTCCTAATATGTTTGATATGCATCTTTTTGTTTGTATGTATTTTTAGAAAATGTTTATTGTTTTGTGTGCAAAAAAAGAAAAAAATTAATAAAAAAAGAAAAAATATATTTTAAATTTTTGTGGGTACTTGGTAGGTATATATATTTATGGGATACATGAGAAAATTTGATACAGCCGTGCAATACATAATAATCACACCAAGGTCAATGGGGTATCCATCATCTTAAGTATTTTTCCTTTGGGTTACAAACTATCCAATTATACTCTTTTAGTCGTTTGAAAGTATACAATTAAATTGTTATTGACTATAGTCACCCTGTCCTGCTATCAAATGCTAAGTCTTTTTTCTTATTTCCAACTATTTTTTTTTGTACCCATAAACCATTCCCTTCTTCCTCCCCTCCACCCCCACGATTACCATTCCCAGGCTCTGGTAGCCATCCTTCTACTCTCTGTCTACATGAGTTCAATTGTTTTGGTTTTTAAATCCCACAAATAAGTGAGAACATGCAAAGTTAATCTTTCTGAGCTGAACTTATTTCACTTAACATAATGATCTCCAGTTTCATCCATGTTGTTACAAATGACAGGATTTCATTCTTTTTTATGACTGAATCGTACTTCATTATGTATATGTATCACATTTTATTCATCCATTCATCTGTTGATGGACACTTAGGTTGCTTCCAAATCTTGGCTACTGTGAATAGTGCTGCAATAAACAGGAAAATGTGGGTAAAAAAAAAAAAAAAAAAAGGAAGGTATAATAATGGTGACTTATCAAATAGACAATATTTAAAAGAACCAAATGGAACCAAGTGAAGAAGCACAATAACTAAAATGAAAAATTCATGAGATGGCCTCAACAGTGGATTTGATTTGGATCAGTAAACTTGAAGATAAGTCATTAGAGATTTTACAATATGAAGAAACAAAAAAACTCAATGTAGAAAAATGAACAGAGGCTGAACATGGTGGCTCATGCGTGCAATCCCAACACTTTGGGAGGCTGAGACGGGAGGATTGCTTGAGACCAGTAGTTTCAGACAAGCCTGGGCAACATAGCAATACCTTATCTTTAAAAAAAAAAAAAAAATTTTTTTTTTTTGAGATGGAGTCTCGCTCTGTTGCCCAGGCTGGAGTGCAATGGCATGATCTCGGCTCACTGAAAACTCTGCCTCCCAGGTTCATGCCATTCTCCTGCCTCAGCCTCCCGTGTAGCTGGGACTACAGGTGCCCGCCACCATGCCCGGCTAATTTTTTTGTATTTTTAGTAGAGACGGGGTTTCACTGTGTTAGCCAGGATGGCCTCGATCTCCTGACCTCATGATCTGCCTGCCTCAGCCTCACAAAGTGCTGGGATTACAGGCATGAGCCACCGTGCCCGGCCACAAAAAAAATTTTTTTTAATTAGCCAAGTATGGTGGCACATGCCTGTAGTCCTAGCTGCTCTGGAGGCTGAGGAGGGAGTATCACTGAAGCCCAGGAGTTTAAGGTTACAGTGAGCTATGATCACGCCCCTACACTCCAGCCTGGGTGACAGAGCAAGGCCCTGTCTCTGAGAAAGAAAGAAAGAAGGAAGGAAGGAAGGAAGGAAGGAAGGAAGGAAAAAGAAGGAAGGAAGGAAGGAAGGAAGGAAGGAAGGAAGGAAGGAAGGAAGGAAGGAAGGAAAGGGAAAGAGAAGGAGGGAAGGAAGGAAGGGAGGGAGGAAGGAAGAAAGGAAGAAAGGGAGGGAGGAGGAGGGAGGGAGGAAGGAAGAAAAGAGGGAGGAAGGAAGGAAGGAATGAAGGAAGGAAGGGAGGGAGGGAAAGAAAGGGAAAGGGAAAGGAAAACGAAAGGAAAGGAAAGAAAAGAAAAGGAAAAGAGGAAATCCAGCCAATCAAGAGGGAGGGAGGAAGGAAGGGAGGGAAGGAGGAAGGGAGGAAGGGGGTGAGGAAGGGAGGAAGGGAGGGAGGAAGGAAGAAAGGAAGGAAGGAAGGAAGGAAAAGAAAAGAAGGAAGGAAGGGAGGGAGGAAGGAAGGAAGGAAAAGAAAAGGAAGGAAGAAAGGAAGGAAGGAAGGAAAAAGAAGGAAGGAAGGAAGGAAAGAGAGAAAGGGAAAGAGAAGGAGGGAAGGAAGGGAGGGAGGAAGGAAGAAAGGAAGAAAGGGAGGGAGGGAGGAGGAGGGAGGGAGGAAGGAAGAAAAGAGGGAGGAAGGAAGGAAGGGAGGGAAAGAAAGGGAAAGGGAAAGGAAAGGAAAGAAAGGAAAGGAAAGAAAAGAAAAGGAAAAGAGGAAATCCAGCCAATCAAGAGGGAGGGAGGAAGGAAGGGAGGGAAGGAGGAAGGGAGGAAGGGAGGGAGGAAGGGAGGGAGGAAGGAAGGAAGGAAGGAAGGAAGGAAGGAAGGAAGGAAGGAAAAGAAAAGAAGGAAGGAAGGGAGGAAGGAAGGAAGGAAGGAAGGAAGGAAGGAAGGAAGGAAAGAGAGAGAGAAAGGAAAAGAGAAGGAGGGAAGGAAGGAAGGGAGGGAGGAAGGAAGGAAGAAAGGGAGAAAGGGAGGGAGGGAGGAGGAGGGAGGGAGGAAGGAAGAAAAGAGGGAGGAAGGAAGGAAGGAAGGAAGGAAAAGAAAAGGAAGGAAGGAAGAAAAGAAAGAAAGAGAGAAAGGGAAAGAGAAGGAGGGAAGGAAGGAAGGGAGGGAGGAAGGAAGGAAGAAAGGAAGAAAGGGAGGGAGGGAGGAGGAGGGAGGGAGGCAGGAAGGAAGAAAAGAGGGGAGAAGGAAGGAAGGAAGGAAGGGAGGGAGGGAAAGAAAGGGAAAGGGAAAGGAAAGGAAAGAAAAGGAAAAGAGGAAATCCAGCCAATCAAGAGGGAGGGAGGGAGGAAGGAAGGGAGGGAGGGAGGAAGCGAGGAAGGGAGGAAGGACAGAACGAAGGAAGGAAGGAAAGAAGGAAGGAAGGAAGGAAAGAAGGAAGGGAGGGAGGGAGGAAGGGAAGGACGGAGAAAGGGAGGAAGGAAGAAAGGAAAAAATGAATAGAGCTTCAGAGAAATGTGGAACACCATTAAGCACACAAACATAAACATAATGGCAGTACCAGAAGGAGAGAGAAAGGAACAGAAAAATATTTGAAGAAATAATGGCTGGAAACTTCCCGGATTTTAGGAAAAACATTAAGCTACACATCGAACAAGCTTAATGAACTCCAAGTAGGATAAACTCAAAGAGACCTATACCCACACATCAGAGTCAAAATGTTGGAAGCCAAAGATAAAGAGAACATGTTGACAGCAGTAAGAGAAAAATGACTCATCACATACAAGGGAACCATAATAAGATCATACCTGAGTTTTTACCAGAATAAAATGGAGGGCTGAAGATAGTGTGACAACTCACTTGAAGTGCTGAAAGAAAAATGTTCAATCCAGAATGTTATATCCAGCAAATCCATGTTTTTAAAATAAAGATGATGAAAGTGAGACATTACTACTGATTTTACAGAAATAAAAAGAATTAAAAGAGAATACCATGAACACTGTACACCAATAAACTGAATAACCTAAAAGAAATGGACGAATTCCTAGAAATACACAATCTACCAAGATTGAATCTTGCCTTCCTTCCTTCCTTCCTTCCTTCCTTCCTTCCTTTCTTCCTTTCTTCCTTTCTTCCTTTCTTCCTTTCTTCCTTTCTTCCTTTCTTTCTTTCTTTCTTTCTTTCTTTCTTTCTTTCTTTCTTTCTTTCTTTCCCTCTCTGGCCCAGGCTACAACCTACTCTGCTGCCCGCGACGCAAACTGCCTGGGACTGCCGGCGCGCGCCACCGCTGCCTGCCTTTTCTCCTTTCCATGCAGGCACGCGTTCACCATCTTGCACACGCTGCTCGCCAGCTCCTGACGCCGAGTGCTCTGCCCGCCTCAGCCTCCCGAGGTACTGCGACTACAGACGGAGTCTCGCTCACCCAGTGCTCGGTGTTGCCCGGGCTGGAGTGCAGTGGCGTGGTCTGGCCTCGCGGCAGCCTCTACCACCCGGCCGCCTGCCTTGGCCTGCCAGGGTGCTGGGATTGCAGCCCCTGCCCGGCCGCCGCCCCATCTGGAAGGTGGGGAGCACCTCTGCCCGGCCGCCCCGTCTGGGAGGTGAGGAGCACCTCTGCCCGGCCGCCCCGTCTGGGAAGTGAGGAGCGCCTCTGCCCGGCAACCCACCGTCTGGGAAGTGAGGAGCGCCTCTGCCCGGCCACCCACCGTCTGGGAAGTGAGGAGCGCCTCTGCCCGGCCACCCACCGTCTGGGAAGTGAGGAGCGCCTCTGCCCGGCCACCCACCGTCTGGGAAGTGAGGAGCGCCTCTGCCCGGCCACCCACCGTCTGGGAAGTGAGGAGCGCCTCTGCCCGGCCACCCACCGTCTGGGAAGTGAGGAGCGCCTCTGCCCGGCCACCCACCGTCTGGGAAGTGAGGAGTGCCTCTGCCCGGCCGCCCCGTCTGGGAAGTGAGGAGCGCCTCTGCCCGGACACCCATCGTCTGGGAAGTGAGGAGCGCCTCTGCCCGGCCACCCTGTCTGGGAAGTGAGGAGTGCCTCTGCCCGGCCTCCCATCGTCTGGGAGGTGAGGAGCGCCTCTGCCCGGCCGCCCCGTCCGGGAGGAAGTGAGAAGCGCCTCTGCCCGGCCGCCCCGTCCGGGAAGAGGTGAGGAGCGCCTCTGCCCGGCCGCCCCGTCCGGGAAGAAATGAGGAGTGCCTCTGCCCGGGCGCCCCATCCGGGAAGAAGTGAGGAGCGCCTCTGCCCGGCCGCCCCATCCGGGAAGAAGTGAGGAGCGCCTCTGCCCGGCCACCCACCGTCTGGGAAGTGAGGAGCCCCTCTGCCCGGCCGCCCCGTCTGGGAAGTGAGGAGCGCCTCTGCCCGGCCGCCCCGTCTGGGAGGTGAGGAGCGCCTCTGCCCGGCCGCCGCGTCCGGGAAGAAGTGAGGAGCGCCTCTGCCCGGCCGCCCCGTCCGGGAAGAAGTGAGGAGCGCCTCTGCCCGGCCGCCCCGTCTGGGAAGTGAGGAGCGCCTCTGCCCGGCCGCCCCGTCTGGGAAGTGAGCAGCGCCTCTGCCCGGCCGCCCCGTCCGGGAAGAAGTGAGGAGCGCCTCTGCCCGGCCGCCCCATCCGGGAAGAAGTGAGGAGCGCCTCTGCCCGGCCACCCATCGTCTGGGAAGTGAGGAGCGCCTCTACCCGGCCGCCCTGTCTGGGAAGTGAGGAGCGCCTCTGCCCGGCCACCCACCGTCCGGGAAGTGAGGAGCGCCTCTGCCCGGCAACCCACCGTCCGGGAAGTGAGGAGCGCCTCTGCCCGGCCACCCACCGTCCGGGAAGTGAGGAGCGCCTCTGCCCGGCCACCCACCGTCCGGGAAGTGAGGAGCGCCTCTGCCCGGCCACCCACCGTCCGGGAAGTGAGGAGCGCCTCTGCCCGGCCACCCACCGTCTGGGAAGTGAGGAGCGCCTCTGCCCGGCCGCCCCGTCTGGGAAGTGAGGAGCGCCTCTGCCCGGCCACCCATCGTCTGGGAAGTGAGGAGCGCCTCTGCCCGGCCACCCATCGTCTGGGAAGTGAGGAGCACCTCTGCCCGACCACCCCGTCTGGGAAGTGAGGAGCGCCTCTGCCCGGCCGCCCCGTCTGGGAAGTGAGGAGCGCCTCTGCCTGGCCACCCATCGTCTGGGAAGTGAGGAGCGCCTCTGCCCGGCCTCCCATCGTCTGGGAGGTGAGGAGCGCCTCTGCCCGGCCGCCCCGTCCGGGAGGAAGTGAGGAGCGCCTCTGCCCGGCCGCCCCGTCTGGGAAGTGAGGAGCGCCTCTGCCCGGCCGCCCCGTCCGGGAAGAAATGAGGAGCGCCTCTGCCCGGCCGCCCCATCCGGGAAGAAGTGAGGAGCGCCTCTGCCCGGCCACCCATTGTCTGGGAAGTGAGGAGCGCCTCTGCCCGGCCACCCACCGTCTGGGAAGTGAGGAGCGCCTCTGCCCGGCCGCCCCGTCTGGGAAGTGAGGAGCGCCTCTGCCCGGCCGCCCCGTCCGGGAAGAAGTGAGGAGCGCCTCTGCCCGGCCGCCCCGTCTGGGAAGTGAGGAGCGCCTCTGCCCGGCCACCCCGTCTGGGAAGTGAGCAGCGCCTCTGCCCGGCCGCCCCGTCCGGGAAGAAGTGAGGAGCGCCTCTGCCCGGCCGCCCCATCCGGGAAGAAGTGAGGAGCGCCTCTGCCCGGCCACCCATCGTCTGGGAAGTGAGGAGCGCCTCTACCCGGCCGCCCTGTCTGGGAAGTGAGGAGCGCCTCTGCCCGGCCACCCACCGTCCGGGAAGTGAGGAGCGCCTCTGCCCGGCAACCCACCGTCCGGGAAGTGAGGAGCGCCTCTGCCCGGCCACCCACCGTCCGGGAAGTGAGGAGCGCCTCTGCCCGGCCACCCACCGTCTGGGAAGTGAGGAGCGCCTCTGCCCGGCCGCCCCGTCTGGGAAGTGAGGAGCGCCTCTGCCCGGCCACCCATCGTCTGGGAAGTGAGGAGCGCCTCTGCCCGGCCACCCATCGTCTGGGAAGTGAGGAGCACCTCTGCCCGACCACCCCGTCTGGGAAGTGAGGAGCGCCTCTGCCCGGCCGCCCCGTCTGGGAAGTGAGGAGCGCCTCTGCCTGGCCACCCATCGTCTGGGAAGTGAGGAGCGCCTCTGCCCGGCCTCCCATCGTCTGGGAGGTGAGGAGCGCCTCTGCCCGGCCGCCCCGTCCGGGAGGAAGTGAGGAGCGCCTCTGCCCGGCCGCCCCGTCTGGGAAGTGAGGAGCGCCTCTGCCCGGCCGCCCCGTCCGGGAAGAAATGAGGAGCGCCTCTGCCCGGCCGCCCCATCCGGGAAGAAGTGAGGAGCGCCTCTGCCCGGCCACCCATTGTCTGGGAAGTGAGGAGCGCCTCTGCCCGGCCACCCACCGTCTGGGAAGTGAGGAGCGCCTCTGCCCGGCCGCCCCGTCTGGGAAGTGAGGAGCGCCTCTGCCCGGCCGCCCCGTCCGGGAAGAAGTGAGGAGCGCCTCTGCCCGGCCGCCCCGTCTGGGAAGTGAGGAGCGCCTCTGCCCGGCCACCCACCGTCCGGGAAGTGAGGAGCGCCTCTGCCCGGCAACCCACCGTCCGGGAAGTGAGGAGCGCCTCTGCCCGGCCACCCCGTCTGGGAAGTGAGGAGCGCCTCTGCCCGGCCGCCCCATCCGGGAAGAAATGAGGAGCGCCTCTGCCCAGGCGCCCCGTCTGGGAAGAAGTGAGGAGCGCCTCTGCCCGGCCGCCCCGTCCGGGAAGAAATGAGGAGCGCCTCTGCCCGGGCGCCCCATCCGGGAAGAAGTGAGGAGTGCCTCTGCCCGGCCGCCCCATCCGGGAAGAAGTGAGGAGCGCCTCTGCCCGGCCGCCCCGTCCGGGAAGAAGTGAGGAGCGCCTCTGCCCGGCCGCCCCGTCTGGGAAGTGAGGAGCGCCTCTGCCCGGCCGCCCCGTCTGGGAAGTGAGCAGCGCCTCTGCCCGGCCGCCCCGTCCGGGAAGAAGTGAGGAGCGCCTCTGCCCGGCCGCCCCGTCCGGGAAGAAGTGAGGAGCGCCTCTGCCCGGCCGCCCCGTCCGGGAAGAAGTGAGGAGCGCCTCTGCCCGGCCGCCCCGTCCGGGAAGAAGTGAGGAGCGCCTCTGCCCGGCCGCCCCGTCCGGGAAGAAGTGAGGAGCGCCTCTGCCCGGCCGCCCCGTCCGGGAAGAAGTGAGGAGCGCCTCTGCCCGGCCACCCCGTCTGGGAAGTGAGGAGCGCCTCTGCCCGGCCGCCCCATCCGGGAAGAAATGAGGAGCGCCTCTGCCCAGGCGCCCCGTCCGGGAAGAAGTGAGGAGCGCCTCTGCCCGGCCGCCCCGTCCGGGAAGAAATGAGGAGCGCCTCTGCCCGGGCGCCCCATCCGGGAAGAAGTGAGGAGTGCCTCTGCCCGGCCGCCCCATCCGGGAAGAAGTGAGGAGCGCCTCTGCCCGGCCACCCATCGTCTGGGAAGTGAGGAGCGCCTCTACCCGGCCGCCCTGTCTGGGAAGTGAGGAGCGCCTCTGCCCGGCCACCCACCGTCCGGGAAGTGAGGAGCGCCTCTGCCCGGCAACCCACCGTCCGGGAAGTGAGGAGCGCCTCTGCCCGGCCACCCACCGTCCGGGAAGTGAGGAGCGCCTCTGCCCGGCCACCCACCGTCCGGGAAGTGAGGAGCGCCTCTGCCCGGCCACCCACCGTCTGGGAAGTGAGGAGCGCCTCTGCCCGGCCACCCACCGTCTGGGAAGTGAGGAGCACCTCTGCCCGGCCGCCCCGTCTGGGAAGTGAGGAGCGCCTCTGCCCGGCCACCCATCGTCTGCGAAGTGAGGAGCGCCTCTGCCCGGCCACCCATCGTCTGGGAAGTGAGGAGCACCTCTGCCCGACCACCCCGTCTGGGAAGTGAGGAGCGCCTCTGCCCGGCCGCCCCGTCTGGGAAGTGAGGAGCGCCTCTGCCTGGCCACCCATCGTCTGGGAAGTGAGGAGCGCCTCTGCCCGGCCTCCCATCGTCTGGGAGGTGAGGAGCGCCTCTGCCCGGCCGCCCCGTCCGGGAGGAAGTGAGGAGCGCCTCTGCCCGGCCGCCCCGTCTGGGAAGTGAGGAGCGCCTCTGCCCGGCCGCCCCGTCCGGGAAGAAATGAGGAGCGCCTCTGCCCGGCCGCCCCATCCGGGAAGAAGTGAGGAGCGCCTCTGCCCGGCCACCCATTGTCTGGGAAGTGAGGAGCGCCTCTGCCCGGCCACCCACCGTCTGGGAAGTGAGGAGCGCCTCTGCCCGGCCGCCCCGTCTGGGAAGTGAGGAGCGCCTCTGCCCGGCCGCCCCGTCCGGGAAGAAGTGAGGAGCGCCTCTGCCCGGCCGCCCCGTCTGGGAAGTGAGGAGCGCCTCTGCCCGGCCACCCACCGTCCGGGAAGTGAGGAGCGCCTCTGCCCGGCAACCCACCGTCCGGGAAGTGAGGAGCGCCTCTGCCCGGCCACCCCGTCTGGGAAGTGAGGAGCGCCTCTGCCCGGCCGCCCCATCCGGGAAGAAATGAGGAGCGCCTCTGCCCGGGCGCCCCATCCGGGAAGAAGTGAGGAGTGCCTCTGCCCGGCCGCCCCATCCGGGAAGAAGTGAGGAGCGCCTCTGCCCGGCCGCCCCGTCCGGGAAGAAGTGAGGAGCGCCTCTGCCCGGCCGCCCCGTCTGGGAAGTGAGGAGCGCCTCTGCCCGGCCGCCCCGTCTGGGAAGTGAGCAGCGCCTCTGCCCGGCCGCCCCGTCCGGGAAGAAGTGAGGAGCGCCTCTGCCCGGCCACCCCGTCTGGGAAGAAGTGAGGAGCGCCTCTGCCCGGCCGCCCCGTCCGGGAAGAAGTGAGGAGCGCCTCTGCCCGGCCGCCCCGTCCGGGAAGAAGTGAGGAGCGCCTCTGCCCGGCCACCCCGTCTGGGAAGTGAGGAGCGCCTCTGCCCGGCCGCCCCATCCGGGAAGAAATGAGGAGCGCCTCTGCCCAGGCGCCCCGTCCGGGAAGAAGTGAGGAGCGCCTCTGCCCGGCCGCCCCGTCCGGGAAGAAATGAGGAGCGCCTCTGCCCGGGCGCCCCATCCGGGAAGAAGTGAGGAGTGCCTCTGCCCGGCCGCCCCATCCGGGAAGAAGTGAGGAGCGCCTCTGCCCGGCCACCCATCGTCTGGGAAGTGAGGAGCGCCTCTACCCGGCCGCCCTGTCTGGGAAGTGAGGAGCGCCTCTGCCCGGCCACCCACCGTCCGGGAAGTGAGGAGCGCCTCTGCCCGGCAACCCACCGTCCGGGAAGTGAGGAGCGCCTCTGCCCGGCCACCCACCGTCCGGGAAGTGAGGAGCGCCTCTGCCCGGCCACCCACCGTCCGGGAAGTGAGGAGCGCCTCTGCCCGGCCACCCACCGTCTGGGAAGTGAGGAGCGCCTCTGCCCGGCCACCCACCGTCTGGGAAGTGAGGAGCGCCTCTGCCCGGCCGCCCTGTCTGGGAAGTGAGGAGCGCCTCTGCCCGGCCACCCATCGTCTGGGAAGTGAGGAGCGCCTCTGCCCGGCCACCCATCGTCTGGGAAGTGAGGAGCACCTCTGCCCGACCACCCCGTCTGGGAAGTGAGGAGCGCCTCTGCCCGGCCGCCCCGTCTGGGAAGTGAGGAGCGCCTCTGCCTGGCCACCCATCGTCTGGGAAGTGAGGAGCGCCTCTGCCCGGCCTCCCATCGTCTGGGAGGTGAGGAGCGCCTCTGCCCGGCCGCCCCGTCCGGGAGGAAGTGAGGAGCGCCTCTGCCCGGCCGCCCCGTCTGGGAAGTGAGGAGCGCCTCTGCCCGGCCGCCCCGTCCGGGAAGAAATGAGGAGCGCCTCTGCCCGGCCGCCCCATCCGGGAAGAAGTGAGGAGCGCCTCTGCCCGGCCACCCATTGTCTGGGAAGTGAGGAGCGCCTCTGCCCGGCCACCCACCGTCTGGGAAGTGAGGAGCGCCTCTGCCCGGCCGCCCCGTCTGGGAAGTGAGGAGCGCCTCTGCCCGGCCGCCCCGTCCGGGAAGAAATGAGGAGCGCCTCTGCCCGGCCGCCCCATCCGGGAAGAAGTGAGGAGCGCCTCTGCCCGGCCACCCATTGTCTGGGAAGTGAGGAGCGCCTCTGCCCGGCCACCCACCGTCTGGGAAGTGAGGAGCGCCTCTGCCCGGCCGCCCCGTCTGGGAAGTGAGGAGCGCCTCTGCCCGGCCGCCCCGTCCGGGAAGAAGTGAGGAGCGCCTCTGCCCGGCCGCCCCGTCTGGGAAGTGAGGAGCGCCTCTGCCCGGCCACCCACCGTCCGGGAAGTGAGGAGCGCCTCTGCCCGGCAACCCACCGTCCGGGAAGTGAGGAGCGCCTCTGCCCGGCCACCCCGTCTGGGAAGTGAGGAGCGCCTCTGCCCGGCCGCCCCATCCGGGAAGAAATGAGGAGCGCCTCTGCCCAGGCGCCCCGTCCGGGAAGAAGTGAGGAGCGCCTCTGCCCGGCCGCCCCGTCCGGGAAGAAATGAGGAGCGCCTCTGCCCGGGCGCCCCATCCGGGAAGAAGTGAGGAGTGCCTCTGCCCGGCCGCCCCATCCGGGAAGAAGTGAGGAGCGCCTCTACTCGGCCACCCATCGTCCGGGAAGTGAGGAGCGCCTCTGCCCGGCCACCCACCGTCTGGGAAGTGAGGAGCGCCTCTGCCCGGCCGCCCCGTCTGGGAAGTGAGGAGCGCCTCTGCCCGGCCACCCATCGTCTGGGAAGTGAGGAGCGCCTCTGCCCGGCCACCCATCGTCTGGGAAGTGAGGAGCACCTCTGCCCGACCACCCTGTCTGGGAAGTGAGGAGCGCCTCTGCCCGGCCGCCCCGTCTGGGAAGTGAGGAGCGCCTCTGCCCGGCCACCCATCGTCTGGGAAGTGAGGAGCGCCTCTGCCCGGCCTCCCATCGTCTGGGAGGTGAGGAGCGCCTCTGCCCGGCCGCCCCGTCCGGGAGGAAGTGAGGAGCGCCTCTGTCCGGCCGCCCCGTCTGGGAAGTGAGGAGCGCCTCTGCCCGGCCGCCCCGTCCGGGAAGAAATGAGGAGCGCCTCTGCCCGGCCGCCCCGTCCGGGAAGAAGTGAGGAGCGCCTCTACCCGGCCACCCATTGTCTGGGAAGTGAGGAGCGCCTCTGCCCGGCCACCCACCGTCTGGGAAGTGAGGAGCGCCTCTGCCCGGCCGCCCCGTCCGGGAAGAGGTGAGGAGCGCCTCTGCCCGGCCGCCCCGTCCGGGAAGAAGTGAGGAGCGCCTCTGCCCGGCCGCCCCGTCGGGGAAGAAGTGAGGAGTGCCTCTGCCCGGCCGCCCCGTCTGGGAGGTGAGGAGCACCTCTGCCCGGCCACCCATCGTCTGGGAGGTGAGGAGCGCCTCTGCCCGGCCTCCCACCGTCTGGGAGGTGAGGAGCGCCTCTGCCCGGCCACCCACCGTCTGGGAGGTGAGGAGCGCCTCTGCCCGGCCACCCACCGTCTGGGAGGTGAGGAGCGCCTCTGCCCGGCCACCCACCGTCTGGGAGGTGAGGAGCGCCTCTGCCCGGCCACCCACCGTCTGGGAGGTGAGGAGCGCCTCTGCCCGGCCACCCACCGTCTGGGAAGTGAGGAGCGCCTCTGCCCGGCCACCCACCGTCTGGGAAGTGGGGAGCACCTCTGCCTGACCACCCATCGTCTGGGAAGTGAGGAGTGCCTCTGCCCGGCCACCTATCGTCTGGGAAGAAATGAGGAGCGTCTCTGCCTGGCCACCCCGTCTGGGAAGTGAGGAGCCCCTCTGCCCGGCCGCCCCGTGTCTGGGTAGAAGTGAGGAGCTCCTCTGCCTGGCCGCTCCGTCAGGGAGGTCTACCACGGAGGCCAGAAGCAATGTGGGGGCTGGACGTGGTAGCTCACGCCTGTGGTCCCGGCACTCTGGGGGGCGAGGCGGGTTGATCACTTCAGGCTAGGAGTTCGAGACCAGTCTGGCCAACTTGGCGAAACATGAAGTATACAACAGACAAACCAACCAACCAACTCAATGACAACAAAACAGGTCTACCCTGGAGTCATACTCTAATTTTTTCTATTTTCCTCCCTTTCTGATCCTTTATCACACTTTCTTTTTCTTCCTCTTCCTTCTCCCTCTTCTTTGTCAAATAGAGGATTGAGTTATTATCACTGATCCATATAAAGTCCCTCTCTCATTTATTTTAACTCCCACCCCCATTTCTATTCCCCGACTTCCCATGTGCAACCTTCCTAATATGTTTGATACGCATCTTTTTTTTTGTATGTATTTTTAGAAAATCTTTATTGTTTTTGTATGCAAAAATTAATAATAAAAAAAAAAATTAAAAAAAAAAAAAAAAAAAAAAAAAAAAAAAAAAAAAAAGATTGAATCTTGAAAAAATAGAAAATCTGAGTAGACCTATAACTAGTAAGGAGACTGAATTCGTAATCAAAAATCTCCCAACAAAGAAAAACTCTGGATCAGATGGCTTCACTGGCGAATTCTATCAAATATTTAAAGAATTAATACCAACCCTTCTCAAACTCTTTCAAACAATTAAAGAGGGAGAAACATTTCCTAACTCATTCTATTAGGCCAGTACTAGTCTATTACTAAAGCCAGACAAACACATTATAAGAAAAAAACTACAGGTGCATATTCCTTATGAACATTGATGCAAAACTCCTTAGTCACATACTAGCAAAATGAATTTAGCAGCATATTAAAACGATTATACCCAACGGCCAAGTGGAATTTTTCTTTTAATAAAACTAGAGATGGGCTCTCACTGTATTGTCCAGGCTGGTCTTGAATTCCTGGACTCAAGTGATCCTCCTGCCTTGGCCTCCCAAAGTGCTGGGGTTACAGGCATGGGCCACCATGCCCAGCTAATCAAGTGGAATTTATTCCTCAAAAGCAAGGATGATTCAATACATGAAAATCAATCAGTGTAATATGCCACATTAATATAATGAAGGGGAAAAAATCACTTGATGATCTCAATTGATACAGAAAAGCATTTGACAAAATTCAACACCCTCTCATGATAAAAACACTCAATAAACTAGGAATAGAAGGAAACTTCTCCAATGTAATAAAGACCACATATGAAAAACCACCATGTAACATCATGCTCAATGATTTAAGACTAAAAGCTTTTCTCTCAAGATCAGGAACAAGACAAGGATGCTTACTTTCACCACTTCTATTCAACATTGTATTGGAAGTTCTGGCCAGAGCAATTATACAAGAAAAAGAAATAAAAGGCATCCAAATTGGAAAAGAAGAAGTAAAATTATCTCTGCTTGCAGGTGCCATGATCCTATATTTAGGAAACCCCAAAGACTCCACCCTAAAACTCCCACAAAAGCCTGTTAGAGATAATAAATTCAGGAAAGTTGAAGGATACAAAATCAACTTATAAAAACTAGTTGCATTTCTATAACTGTGAATGATCAAAAAGGAAATTAAGAAAACAATCCCATTTACAATAGCATCAAAAAAAATAAATTTAACCAAAGATGTGAAATACTTGCATACTGAAAACTGTACAACACTGCTTAATGAAATTAAAGAATACTTAAATAAATGGAAAGACATTCCATATTCGTGGATTGGAAGACTTAATATTATTAAGGTGACGATATTATCCAAATTAACTCAATGCAATCCCTATCAAAACCCCAATGACTTTTTTTGGCAGATATAGAAAAACTATTCTAAAATTCGTCCGGAATCCCAAGCACCCCAAATAGCTAAAATAATCTTGAAAAAGAGAACAAAATTGGAAGACTCACACTTTCTGATTTGAAAATTTACTACAAAGCTATATTAATTAAAACAGCATGGTATTGGCATAATGACAGACATACAGACCAATGGAATAGAGAACCCAGAAATAAACCCTCTCGTATATGCTCAAATGATTTTCAACAAGGATGCCAAGAGCATTCAATGGAGAAAGGACAGTCTTTCCAAAAAATAGTGCTGGGAAAAACGGATATCCACAAGCAAAAGAATAAAGGTAGACCTTTACCTTACACCATATACAAAAATTAACCCAAAATGTATCAAAAACCCCATGTACGAGTTAAACTATAAAACTCTTAGAAGAAAACATAGGAGAATATCTTCATGATATTGGATTTGGCAATGATTTCTTGGATATGACACCAAAAACACCAGCACAAAAGAAAAAATAGACAAACTGGACTTAATAAAAATTGGTAGCCTTTGTGCTATGAAGGACACTATCAAGAGAGTAAAAAGATACCCCACAGAATGGGAGAAAATATTTTCAAATCATATACCTGATAAGGGATTAATATCCAGAATATATAAAGAACTCCTACAACTCAAAAACAAAAGGACAATTCTATTTTAAATGGGCAAATAAATTTGTAAATAAACTTCTTCTCCAAAGAATATAAATAACGGCCAGTAAGCACATGAAAAGATGCTCAACATTGAGATACTCAATCATTAGGGCAATGCAAATTAAAACTAAGGTGAGATAACACTTCATACCCACCAAGATGGTTAATTAAAAAGAAATGAACAGAACAGAAAATAACATGTATTGGAGAGGACATGAAGAAATTGGAATGTCATGCCTTGCTGGTAGGAATGTCAAATGGTACAATGACTGTGGAAAACAGTATGACAATTCCTCAAAAAGTTAAACATAGAATTACCATATCATCCAGTAATTCCACTTCTAGGTGGAAAAGAAGTGAAAGCAGGGATTCAAACAGATACGTGTTCATGTACCCAAAATCTGTGAATATGTTACTTTACATTGTAAAAGGAAATTTATAGATGTGATTCAGGTTCAGGACCTTGAAATGGGGCTATTATCCTGGATTATCTGGAAAAGCCCAATCTAATCACGAGTTCCCAAAAGTGGAGAACGTTTCACAGGGAGATAGGACTACCAAAGGGTCAGAGAGATGTAACATTGCTGGCTTTGAAGATGGAAGAAGGGGACCAGAAGCTAAGGAATGCTGGTGTGACCTCTAGAATCTATAAAAATCAAGGAAACAAATCCTCCTGTTGGCATCCAGGAGGAACTGGCCCTACCTGGCTAATTTTATTTATTTATTTAGTTAGTTAGTTATTTTTGTAGAGTTGGGGTTTTGCTATGTTGCCCAGGCTGATCTTGAACTCCTAGGCTCAAGCAATCTTCCTGCCTCAGCCTCCTGCAGTGTTGAGATTACAGGCATAAGCCACCAGACCCAGCCGCAAATGTTCTGTAACAACCATTCTCAGCTCATGGGCTAAAAAGAGGCGGCCAGATATGGTCTATACTCAAATGTTACCTCCTCAATGAGGCCTTCCTAGGATAACCTCAAAAACTGTGTCCCCCATCCTTCCAAACCCTCCTTATCGTCCTTTAATTTTTCCCATAGTACTTCGCACAATCTAATATACTATGTATTTTGCTCACATATATTAGGTTTTCTGGGGCAAAGATTTTTAAGACTACTTTCCATGGTGAAAATCGCAATTACTTTTGCACCAACTTAATACATTGGGTATCTTCCTCCTTCATAAATTCTTCCTCTTGTAAACTTTGTGTGGGCAGGTTTTTTTGTCTGTCTTGCTTATTGCTGTATTCCCAGCACCTGAAACATGTCTGGCACTTAATAAATATCTGTTAAACGAATGAATGAATCAGTGAGTGAATTAATAAATAAATAGATCCCATATAGCCTAGCAGTTAGGAAAAATAAATACATAAATAGAAATGAAGTGGAGATAGAACACATTGATACCTGTAAGTACTTAGAGCATTGCCTAGCACACACTAAGTGCTCAATGAATATTAGCCACCCTTATTCCTTATTGTAGTTTTAGTTGTTACCTTCATGAGGAGCCTCGAGCATCTGAAAGGTGCAGGCACCAGAGCAAGCAAAATCTCCCAGCCACTATCTGTGTCCAGCCCCCTGCCTCCCTGTCTACTGCATCTCCTCTCCTGGTTTCCCTGCTCCTTCTGGGGCTCCTGGTCTCCCTCTCTGCCACTGGAGCCTGTGTCCCCCTCTGGTTCCCTCAATCTTTGTCCCTCAATTACAGATGGGACTTCTGGACTCTCCACAGTGCCTCAGGCAGAGTCCTCCTTAGATATCTTGAACCCGACTGCCTGCTTCTACTCTCCTCCATTCTGTTCCCCCATTCCACCCCTTCACTTGTTCCAGCATCCAGGCTATTGCCTTAGGATTCTGCTCCCACCCTGAGCCCCCCCATCCCCCCCAACACCACCACATTCCACCTAAGTGCCCATCCTCTAGAAAGCCTTTGCTGACACCCTCCCCAACCTCTTGGTGCCCACAGCCTCCCCCCCACCCCCCACCGTGCTGATCCCTTACAAAGCACTCTCATTCTGCTGGAACCTCTGTGCTGTCCCTATCTCCCCCAAGGCTGACAATTTCCCAAGCTCCCCCTCCTCCCACGATGCCCCACCCAGGAAGCCCAGGGCCTGATCTCTGGCGCCTCAGCTCCTGAGACCCCCCTCCTCCTGCCGTCTAGAAACGTTCCTGGAATCCACCGACCCTCCCCACAGTGTTCCCTCTCTAATCCTCACAACAGTCTCAACCCTACAGTGGAGGAAATGAGTGGTGAGAGGTTAAGCAATTTGCCAGGATCACACGAGGCAGGAGTAAAGCGAGGCTTGAACTCAGGGCCCTGGGCAGGGCTGGGGTGCGGGGGCTGGCAGGGTATCGACCCAGGGTACACAACACAGCAGTCAAACAGATGGACAGAGTTTTGGATGAGCCAACGGCTGAGCTGGGACGAGAAACCAGCGCCTCCTCCCTGCGCGTCTGTCTGCAGGCCAGGGGCTCACACGGGAGCCGGCTCCTGCCCCCTGGCCCAGGGCCAGCCGTCATCCCCATGAGGTCAGCCACGGCCGGCGATTTCGGGGAAATACCAGCTCCTTATTAAAAACAGGCGGTGGTCAGGCCCCCGCTGCTTTCCCAGTAGAAAGTGGAGTGTTTGTTCCAAAAGGAACAAGAGTGGGCAGGGCCTGGCCAGGGCCCTGAGGCGGGAGGCTTGAGCTACAGTACCTGGTCAGGGTGTCCCGGGAGCTGCGGGGAGGGGAAGTGGGGGGACAGCCACACTCCGGCAGTCGCGGGTGGGGGCTAGCAAAGGAGGCCTGTGTGAGGGGCGGGCACAGGCCCGGGAGGGGATGGTCCCACAGCACCTCGAGGCTGCGCCGACCAGGGAGGGGTCGTGGACTGTGACCTCCACAGCTGCACCCCCTCACCCCCGCCCGGGGACAGATCTCAGACAGTGGGCAAGGCCTGAGAAAAAGCAGGCGGATGGCAATAAGGCCCTCCTCTTCCGGGGTGGGCAGCCCCCACCCGCGCCCCTGTGCCCAGAGCCTGCAGCCCCCGCCTCCAGGAGAGCTGCGGAGGCCTCCCCTGCAGGGGGCGCGAGTGGGCCGTGCCTCCCCCGGCCCAGGCCCAGGCCCGGGCCCACCCCGCCACTCTCCGCGCCAGCACAGGCCGCCCTGCATCTGGAGCGAGTTAGGGTTGGCGGCCTGGCGGGCGGCGGCGTGAGCTCATCCCGGCCCGCCCCGCTGCGGTTTCCACGCGGCTGTGAAGGGAACAGAACACAGAAACGCCGCGCCGAGGGCCGGGCCGGAGGAGCACAGGGGAGCGACCGCTCCTCCCGGGATGTGGGTGGGAGTGGGGAGGCGGGAGTGTGTATCACTGGCGCGTCGCCGAGGGAGGCTGAGCCCTGGGAGCCGGCCGCCAGCGTGCGTCGCTGGTGTCACCGTGTGTGGTGGCTTGCGAGGATGTGTGTGTCCCGAAGGGAAAACACTGTGCGTGTGATAAGTCGCACAACTCCCAACACACACTCCTCGTTTTACAAAAGTCAGCAGCCGAGGGCAGAGGACAAGGAGGGCTGGCCAGTGCACAAGCTGGGGCTTGGCTCCCACCCGGGGCCTGTGTCCCTGAGTGGATGCAGAAGCTCTGGACAAACCAGCCCAGGTGTCTGGCAGGGCCCAGGGCCCACCTCCCCAGACACACACATACTCTTCCTGGTCACTGCCCCCCTCACACTCCCCGCAAGGAGCCCAGGCATCTCCTCCTTCAGGAGGAAGAAAGGAACCCCTCACACCAGGGTATTGGCTAACAGAGACACAGCCCACATGGAAACAGGAACACATACCTGGACACAGGCTCACACCAGGGTATTGGCTAACAGAGACACAGCCCACATGGAAACAGGAACACATACCTGGACACAGGCTCACACCTGGAAGCACATCCAAGGGAAGCACTCCTGCTCTTGGAATCCTAGTTGAGAGAGCCCACCAGCAGGCTGTGAGGCAGTGGCAAGGCTTGAAAAGGCTTCTTGGTGAGATGCCCCTTCCCTCTGCCAGGGGCTGGGAACAGGAAGGCTGGCGGTCACTGAACCTTGCACCTTAGGGGCCCCAGCACCTTGTGATGGGCCCTGAGGGTACCGCCCAGTGTGAAGGGCCTCAGAGCCCCAGCACTCCCAAGGCCCGGAGCCAAGGTGGGGATATGGGCACTGTAGAGATATTGGTCACCAGACACTGGGTGGGGAGCTGGGCTGGAGTGGGTGCTTCTGAGCATCCAAGGTTCCCTCCACCCATCAGGCCAGTCCTCACCTTGGGCACTCACCTCAGGGACCTACTATCCCAGCTTCGGGTAGATGTCACCCAGCTGCACTGGAAACTATGGGAGGTAGCCCAGGCCACGCAGCACCTGCCAGCCTTCCCGCCTGGGCTCACGGGGCTGTCATGCTCCCATCCTCCTCTCTTCACCCTACAGCTGGGCCATGGCTCTGAGACAGTGACCTTGCCTGCAGGATGGGGCACATGAGTCTTCCACCCCTCCTTACCAGCTATTTCCCTTGGGCCCAAAGCACAGGATTGCAGAGAGCTGGCGGGGCTGAACTTGCCAGGAGCTCGGGTCCTCCATGTCCCCACCTGTGAGATAGAGAGGACACCCTATCCTGACCAGTCCACCACAGGGTGCCTAAACTGTAAAGGGAAGTGCATCTGCAGTACCCACGGGGGTCTTCAGCTCCCAAAACACTGGGGCAAGCTGGGTGAGGGATGTTATTTAACTGGAATGGCTATGGTTTGCAGAACCAGAGCTTCCAAATTACTTAGCAAAACATGTTTGCTTTTTAATTAACATGTGCTTGAAAAACAATGGTTTTCATTAAAGTGGGTGGGGGAGAGAAGGGACTGTAGGGGAGAATATTTCAAGGAGCTCCAAGTTCCAGGCCAGACTTCTTAAAAATAAAGTGGGAGTCTTGCCCCAAGCTGGCAGAGGCTGGGAGGCAAGAATCCCTGCTGGAGAGCCCAAGGAACAGCCCTACTACCTGCCTCCATCACTCTCTGGCTCCCTGGCTGAGAATCTGCCCTTTTGCTGATGGCTCAGTTACTTACCTACTATTCCCTGGGCCACTCTGGAAAGGGGAGGTTTTTTTTTTTTTTTCTTTGGAGACGGAGTCTCACTCACCCTGTCACCTAGGCTGGAGTGCAGTGTCTCGATCTCAGCTCACTGCAACATCCGCCTCTGGGGTTCAAGCAATTCTCCTGCCTCAGCCTCCTGCATAGCTGGGATTACAGGCACACACCACCACGTCCAGCTAATTTTTGTATTTTTAGCAGAGACAGGGTTTCGCATTGTTGGCCAGGCTGGTCTTGAA
Source organism: Symphalangus syndactylus (assembly GCF_028878055.3). Lineage (NCBI taxonomy): Eukaryota > Metazoa > Chordata > Mammalia > Primates > Hylobatidae > Symphalangus > Symphalangus syndactylus. The sequence goes on along the minus strand of NC_072423.2, from coordinate 114,164,381 downwards.
CTCCTGACCTCAAGTAATCCGCCTGCCTCAGCCTCCCAAAGTGCTGAGATTACAGGCATGAGCCACCGCGCCTGGCCGGTGTGGTCTTTTATAAAGCAGTCTTGGCAGTCAATGAATGAGGTCCACCAGGCAGATAAGCAAAAGGAAACAGCATGAGTAACAACCTGAAAGCGTGGGCCTGGAAGCCACTGATGTCCAAGCCCCAGGGAGATTGGGGCAGGCAGGCTGAGCTGATGCCAAGGACATAAGGGTGGAAGGGAGGACGACCTCACATGGAGCAGAGGGGATATGTGAAGAACTGGCCAGAGGAAGCGGAGGGCTGGGAGACTGGAAACAGGACGCATTCCAAAGCCTCAGGGCTTGCTCCCCAGAGGCTGATGGGCAGGACTGCAGGTTCAGTCAGTCCAACAGGGGGCAGCGTTGACTCCGTCATCCAGCACGGAGAAGGCACGCCATCAGTGTTCAATAAATGCATGTAGAAGGGTGAGAATGAAGAGATGATTCCTCCGAGTCAACCACACCTTCTCCTATTTCTGGCCTTTTGGGGTCAGGGTTAGCACCAGCGTGCAGCTTGAGATCAGATGTCAACATAGGGTTGGGACACATTTCACCCATTCACCCATGCAGACCGAGGGAAGATGGAGGGGAAGCTTCTGGGGAGTGAGGGCATCCCCAGGGGTTGGGTCAGATGACCCAGAACCCCCAGCTCCCGGCAGCCCGCCCAGGACCCTGTTTCTCATTTGAGGCCTTCTTGCTTCCCCCAACCCACACCCCCACATGAAACATGCCTGCCTATACTTAATTCATTATGCTCGGCTGGGTGGGAGGCCTGGCGAGCGGGGTGTTTTTTTCCCCTGAGCTCAGACATTCCTCACTTTATTATTCTCCACATTTCAAAGCAGCTGTTGCCTCCCCCAACTGCCCCCAGCCCGAAGCTCAGAGTCCAGAAGGGGCCTCTCCAGGGCTCAGAACACCAGAGTCCCCAACACCTCCAGCCTGGCACAGGAGGGAAATTAAGGCCAGAGATGGATGGGGTAGCACCCCAGGGAGACCTGCAGGGCTCTCCCCCAACAGTCTGCACCTGAACTTATCCTCCCCTAGGTGCCCCAGTCACCCTCCCATAACACTGTCTTCTTGCCTCTCTGCACCCACTCTGTTCCACCCTCCACCCAGGTGGCCAAAATGGTCCCTTCATAACACAAACACAACCCCTGCCTCCCCCACTGGAGCAGGTGCTGGAAGAATTATCAAAGTCCCTGCCCTGCTCAGGCCCCTGGCAAACTGAGCCCTCACTGAGTCAGTGGCCTTACAGAGGGCAAGGCCCATCCCTAGAAAATAGCAGGGCCAGGGTCAGCCTAGTGAACCACCAAGGGGCCAGCCAGGGGAGAAACAGTTTTGGAGACTCAATTTCAGAGAGACGGGGAGGCCCTAGACAGATTTATCTCCTGCATCTGAGAGCTGCCCATGCAGAGCTTCCTTAGCAAGGTCTAAGATCCCTGTTGCATTTAAGCAAGCAGCAGCTTGGTCAGACTTGCCCTGGAAAAGAGGTTGGAGGAGGGACTTCGGCCCTAGGAGAAAATGGGGCAGGGGCCCAAGTGGGGCAGGCAACCCGGGGGCCTGGAAACTTAGTCTGGATGTCCCTGTCAGCACTCCGGCTGTCTTGCTCACACTCACCCTATCATTGGGCATACCCACTCAGGCCTGGGGCTTGCAAACGGCAGCATTCTCGAGTGCCCAGGAGGGTAGAGGTGACTCTGTAATGTGGCCCTGCAGGGTTCTTGAAGTCCACTGCAAGCCTGGGAGCCGAGAGCCCTCCCATACGTCCAGCTCTACTCTCTGAAACACCCCAAGGACTCCATCACTATAAGAAAGGCCCCCTCTTGAAGAGGGACTGCACAGAGCCTGAGTCAGCCCTCAGAGCAAGCCTCTTTCCAGCAATAGAGCTGTCCCAGCCTAGAGCTTGGGATCCGGCCATGTCACCCTCTTGAGGGCTCCCAGCCCAGGGCCCCCCACTGACCCTGGGCCATACAGAGGGAAACCTTGCTTGCCCTCTCATCCCTCAGCGTCAAGATCCATCCACCCTTCCCGAGGCTAGAAGCCATTGAACATTTGCCTTCCTGCCACCACCATCCCACACCTTGTGCTGCACCTAGGGATGAGAGGTCACTGCCATGAGCTTCCCCACCTCCAGCTGCAGGCCCCAGAGGTGGAAACAGGTATGGACATCCAGAGGTCTGGGGACACTCAGAATCTCAAGATCCCAGATACTCCAACAAAGAGCTGAGGCATCTTCTCCCTTGTGCCCCACCACCCCCTAGCCCTGACCTCACAGCACCTGCTTATGTCAGAGGCTCATCAGCACCTCCCTGCCAAGTTCCCATTCCCCACTCCATCCCAGTGGCAAGGCTGGGCCTCTGTTACTCATCATAGGTCGGCACAGTTAGCACCTGAAAATTACACTGATGGAGGGAGGGAGGGAAGGAGGGAGGGAGGGAGAGAGGGATGAAAGGAGGGAGAATGGATGGATGAATGGATGAATAAGCTGATTCAAATGAGCCTTGGGCCTAGCAAAGATCTGAAAACTACATGATGGAGGGAGGGAGGAAGGGAGGAAGGAAGGGAGGGAGGGAGAATGGATGGATGAATGGATGAATAAGCTGATTCAAATGAGCCTTGGGCCTGGCAAAGATCTGCTCCATTCAAGGGTCTTTATCCAGGGGTTTTGGGAAATGCTGACCGCAACAAACTGAAATTTCCTCAAAAGTTAAAAACTGACTTGTAAGGTAAGCTCTTATTTTGCCAAGTAGAGATATGGAAAACAACAGCTACCGTCCTCATTGTTTTTGTAAACAGAAGGATATTCTCAAGGCAAAAGAAAGTAGGCAGGATGCAATCTTGGAAGAAAGATGGGCATTGAAGATGCATAGATTGGGCTTCTGGAAAATATACAACATAGGACATTTTTTCAAAACTTTCTTGGGTATTGTGATAAGTTGGGCCTTAGGGCTTGGAAATGCCCAAGTGCTTCCAATCTCCACCAGGGTAAGAGCCCCTTCTGCAGCCTTTCTGGCTAGGATTGGTTCCCCTCTGCTTGCATATTCCTCAGGACAGAGGGCTCACCCCCTCTCCCAGTTAGCTCAAGAGCTGACAATGCCATTCTAGAGCACCTTTAAACGCTTCCAAGCCTACCATGGGAGAGAGGTAAGGAGACCAGGAGCAGGGTATGATGGCAGAGGTGTTGAGGGGAGGGAAGACCAAGGCTTCCAGCCCCAGGGTACAGGTGTGGTAAGGAAAAGGGCGTACTCACGTTCAGCTGGACCAAAGTAGAAAAATCAGGAAGCTGCCAAGACCTGAACTTTCCCAAGGGGCACCTGGAAGTGCAGAGTCTGGAGTCTGAGTCTTCCGGCTGCCCCATTCCACCCCAACTAGCCCTCCAGAAAGGTTCTGATGTGCACCATGGCCACGGCCTCGGTAGATATGTGAGGTACCCAAGCCCATAGACCAGAGCTGGGGGTGGAGAGTGGAAGAAAATGGTGGAACCTCAGGAGTCCTCAGGCAGGCTGGAGAGGAGGGTGCACGCAGGAGCCCTGCCCAGACCTGACCTTCGAGGGCCTTCTCTGTCCAAGAGGCCCTGGGCCCTGGCTGCTGAGACTGGAGGGGCCCGCTGGGTGATCCGGCCTGGGGGAGTGTCGTGTGCACACAATCACACACACACGCCACATTCCAGTTGTGCTGTGTCAGCATTTGGGCAAACCAGGATTGTGCGGCTTTGGGAGGGCAGGGAACAAATAACCCCCAAAAGTGGGTGAGGGAGGGACTGGGGCTGGTTGGAAGGAACTTGGGAGAACCCCAGGGAACCACTTCTGTGCTGGGTCACCAGGTTCAAGATCCGGGTTTTCCTGCTGTGCTCTGAGGTGACTGGATCAGCATTTCCCCTGTTCCCAGGCAGGCCCGCCCTCTCCCTGACCCCACAACTCTCACTACTACCCATGGCCTCAGGACCAACCACGGAGGACACCCCAAACACCCCCTTATGCAACACAAAGAGCTCCTGTCACACTGCTGCCTGACTTTTTTGGCCTCTCCTCCCCTGTTCCATACATTCCATCACCCCCAACCTCTCTTAAGGCCTCCATCAGCTTTCCATAAGACTCTCTGCCACTGAGTGCTTTGAGCCCTACAGTCCACTTTCCCACAGCTGCACTGATTTCCTTCCTTCTTGTGGCCTGGCAAAATTTTCATCCAATGCCTGACTTCTGCAAGATCTCACCTGACTTCTTTCTATCTCAGCCTGAATTTCTGGCCTTCCTGGCACCGCTACTCCATGCCATCTCATTCATGTCACAGTGGTAACCCCAGGATCCCTGGGGATGATGTCTGTAAGACAGGATGCAGGGTGTGGCAGGCTAACAAGAACCACGGGCATCCATGCAGGAACATCCGAGCAGCGGAGGGATGGTTTGTTCTGGGACCATCACGGGCCCAGCTCTGATAATCCTCTGTCCCTTATGCTCAAGTTCTAGATCACCAAACTCTACCCTAAAGCTGTGAGTGTCAAGGGCCCATCAGAACCTTGTTCCTGCAATGTCACTGGACCTTCTGTGTTAGGCTTTGCAGTTTCAAGGGGACTGCCTGGCCCTGCCTGGGGTGCTGAAGCTGAACTCTGCCCCTGGACTACCCCACTGACCCTCTGATTCAGCCTGGACTGAGAATGTAGTGGTGGCTCCTCCTGCCACCTTGAGGAGACCTCAGAGATCAGGCCCCAGGCCAGAGGAGGAAAGTGAGGCATAGAGAGACCCCAGAACAGACCCCAGCATTATGGGGCATATGACAGGGCACTTGAGGCATGAGGGGTATCAAGGTGGCCCAAGGGCAAACCCCTTGCCCCCTCCCACCCCTCTCCACTGGCCACAGGGCCATAGGCTGGACCACCCTGCTTGAGGGGGGAGCTGGGACCAGCGTTTATGCCACTGTGGGGAGGCCACAGCCTGCCTGGCAGTTCCACCTGCCCAGCGCCAGTGCTGATTCAGCAGAGCCCCCCCAGCACATAGGCACTCAGACACAGGCACACACACTCACGCACACACACACTCACGCACACACAGTGGCAAACACACATGTACATATGCACAGACAAATGGGCACCTACACACTCACAGACACACATATACAACACACATACAAACACAAGCCCACATTCACAGACACAGATCCACAGGCATACATGCACAACTGTGGACCTATACACACATACACACGCACATTTCACCCAGCCAGGATGGGAGGATGCTGAGTAAGGAGAAGGCTCACCTCTGCAGCTGAGTCCCACCTTTAGGTGCCTCCACCCCATCCACTCTGATGCCTGCACCCACAGCCAGTGACCCAAACCCAGGAACACGTGGTCAGCAGAGCCACATATGAGAGGTAAATGGCGCCAGGGTAGCAACATGGCCATGGCTGGGCCAGAGGCACATTCTAAGTGGAGCTGAGCTGCAACGAGTGGAACCAAGCTGCCCCTGCCAGGGCTCATCAGACAACAGCCCCAGCCCTGCCCTCACCAAGGGGCCCCCAACCCGTCCCCTCCCAGCCACGCAAGAAGACTGGGGGCTGGGAATTGCAAGATGCTCCCTTCTACCACCAAGCCAAACCAAGTGGGACAGTAGCTCCCAGGGACTAGGGAAGCCTGCAAGAAGGACGGTATGTTTGGGGAAGGCCTGGGAGTACTGCGGGCCACCCTGGAAACCAGAAGGGCGGGCATTCTTGAGAGAGTGGGATGTGTATGCCTGAGGACTAAGACACATGCAAACTTGGATGCAGAGCACTCCTTGCTGGAGATGACTGAGAGCAGGTGCAATCTGTGCTCAGGACGCCAGCCCAGGGTAGGCATACCCAGAAAGAAAATGCTGAGACCACTCAGTCCCACGCAGACTTCTGAAGGGGAGCTCAGCACTTCTAGGCTTGGTTTTCAGGAGCAAGGTGCACCAGACAGGCGGGAACTGGGGACTGCCCGGGAGAGTGTCAGCCGCTTCTGGTGGTGCCCTGCCCTGGAGGAGTCTGGAGGTGGAAACTGATTGGGATCTGCTCCCCTCTATGTGGGTCCTCAGTCACTCATGGGCCAGGAAGCCTGGCCAGAGCCCTCCAAGATCACACACGCACATGAAGATGCCCTCGTTGGCCAAGTGCACTGCAACGGGGCACAGGGCGTCTTCATCTGCCCCACCAGCTGACAGACTGTGCACCTCTCAGTGCTGTGGCGGTAAACTGTGAAAGAGCAGATTACGACTCCTTCCCCTGAATCAGATCTGAGGCTGGAGTGGACTGAACCAGAAAGCCTTGAAATCTGTCCATGATGTTGCTGAGGATGTTTTCAAAACAGCCCTGGAATCTGACCACTTACGACCATCATCCCCGCCAGTACCCTGGGGCCAAGCGTGCATCTCCTCTCTCCTGGGCCCTCCTCACTGGCCTCCCTGCTGCCCCTGTGGCCTCCACAGTCTCTTCTCCACACAGCGGCCAGAGTGGCACTAAGACAACATCTCCCCAGGGCGCATGCTGCCACCCTCCCTGACCTCTCTGACTCAGGACCTGTCCCTCTCCATGGCACTTTCTGCTCCCATCACCAGGCCTCTGTGCCCTCTGCCAGGACGTCTTCCCTCAGATGCCCACACAGCCTCCTGAAGCAGATGCTGAGGTGCCGCACAGGAATGTTCCAGCCCGCCTAGGGGCGCTGCCCAGCCAGTGACAGATGGGAGTCTGTAGATAGTCTGCCTTCCTCATCCCTCAGTGAGACAATACCACCATCTCCCGGAGGTTCCCAGCAGGGCTGAGACCCCTTTGCCCATAGTGTCATCTGCTCTGCGTGCACCCCTTTGGGGGGATTTTCTTCCTTCCCAGGCCCCCCATCCCACCCCTCTCCCATGCTCCCTGGAATCACCTTCCAGGGAGACTACTTGCTGGTAGTGCTTGATCTGGTCCTTGTCTCAGGGATTACTTCTGGGGGAGCCCAGCCCAAGACACTTCATCTCTCCCTTTTCCCTTTAGCAATAACTCCCCATTTCCCCTCCCCCAGCCCCTACTATTTACTTTCTGTCTGTATGAATTTGACTACTCTAGGACCCTTAGATAAGTGGACTCTACAGTATTTTGTGTGTGTGTGACTGGCTTATTTCACTTAGCGTAATGTCCTCAAGGTTCACCCGCATTGTTGCGTGTGTCGGCATGGCCTTGCTTTGTCAGGCTGAGTAATACTCCCTGTGGATAGACCACATTTGCTTACCCACTCACCCCTCCACGGACACTTGGGTTGCTTCCACCTTTTAGCTACTGCGAATAGTGCTGCTGTGAACGTGGGTGTGCAAATACCTGTTCAAACCCTGCCTTCAAGTATTTTAGGTACATGCCCAGAAGTAGAATTGCTGGTCATTTGGTCATTCTATTTTGTGGGAAGCTGCTATGGTGTTTTCCACAGTGGCTGCACCATTTTACTTTCAAATTTCAACAGTGCACAAGGGTTCTAATTTCTCCACATCTTCAACAACACTTGTTATTTTCTGCTGTTTTTTTAATAACAGCCATCCTAATGGGCGTGAGGCTGTATCTCATTACAGTTTTAATTTGCATTTCTCTAATGATTAGTGATGTTCAGCATCTTTTCATGTGCTTATTGGTTATCTGTATATCCTTTGGTTTTTTGTTTTGTTCTGTTTTGTTTTTTTGAGATGGAGTGTCGCTCTGTTGTCCAGGCTGGAGTGCAGTGGCGCAATCTCAGCTCACTGCAACCTCTGCCTCCCAGGTTCAAATGATTCTTTGGTCTCAGCCTCCCAAATAGCTGGGATTACAGGCACCAGCCATCATGCTAGGCTAATTCTTGTATTTTTGTAGAGATGGGGTTTCACCATGTTGGCCAGGCTGGTCTTGAACTCCTGACCTCATGTGATCCACCCGCCTCAGCCTCCCAAAGTGCTGGGATTACAGACGTGAGCCACCACGCCCGGCCTGTATATCCTCTTTAGAGAAATGTATATATACAAGTCCTTTGCCTATTTTTTAATTGGGTTGTTTGGGGGGTGGTTGTTGAGTTATAGAAGTTCTTTATATGTTCTAAATATTATCTTCTCTCCTTTAAATCTTTGCTCAACTATTTCCTGCTCAGATAATCCTTGACCTCATTATTTAACATGTCACCCACCTCCCAGCTTACACACACACCACAGCCCTCCTTGCTTTCAGTCCTTCTCTGCCTTTAGCACCATTGGATACTCCACTGTCGGTATTTGTCTGGTTTGTGTGAGTTCTACAAGGGCAGAGGTTTCCACTGCCTTCTCCACTGCAGTGTTCCCAGCACCTAGAACAGAGCCTGGCACACAGTCGGTGCTCAGTAAATGCTGAGAGAATGAAAGGAGGATGCAACAGACTCCTGTGACACACTCACCCCTCACATGCTCTCTCTCCCACACACTGCCGGCAGCCCCCATCCACACACACTCACTCTCACACACACTCAGGACTCCCCACACCACACAGCCCCTTGGGCAGTCTGATCCATGCAGGCCTTCCCAGTTGCTCTCACCCCACCACATCCCCCCTGCCACGCAGACACGCGCATCCACACGAGGTCATGAAAAGGCGCCCCCTGGAGCTGCCCTGACTCCTGGGTCCTCCTGGCCTGCAAGGTGTTTCCCATCCAGTGTGGCCCACTCCCCACTCAAAGCCTTTGATCTCCGCCACATTTCTATATCTGGGGTCCCCAGCCTCTCTGCAGGGCTTTGCTCTCTCTTCACATCAAGCCTGCATGAATCTTCTCCTCGAAGAAGCCTCCCCTCTCTATTTTCATCAGGCTCCAGGACCCAGGGGAGGGGCCCTGGCCCCAGAGCAGGGGGTGGAATGGGGCAGGGGTCTGCAGGTGTGTACACCTCCCTCCACCACGCAGGGATTGCATGCTGTCTTCTGCTGAGGAGCCCGGGGCTATCCCCACAAAGCCTCTACCTCTGACCTAGAGCCACACTGCTGGCAGAGTGGCTCAGTTTCACCATCGGAGTCAGGGCAAGGGGTCAGCTCTGACAATCTGGGGACAAAGTTAGCTCCTACACTGCCACCCATTCCCAATGTCACTCAGGCAAGGCCATTCCCTGTGCTGGGCCTCAGTTTTCCCACCCGTGACAGGGTGGCTCTGGGTCAATGCCCCATGGTCACCCAATTGGTGGACATGCAGTGAGACAGCTCAGACAGTGCTCTCAGGCTCCCAGCGGCCCGCATCCCTGTGTTAGCGGCTCCAGCATGGCTGCCTCCTGCAGAAGGCCGGGTGAGGAGCAAGCGCAACGGAGAAGCACTCGGCCTCCTCCAGCTCAGCATCCACGGGCCACAGAATTCACATAGGCAAGCCAAGGGCCACAGAGAGGGAAGAAGGAGAAAGGGAAAGAAGGAGGAAAGGGAAGAGGGGAAGGAGAAATATGGGACAAAGAGGGAAAGGAAGGAAGGAAGGAGGGGAGGGAGGGAGGAAAGGAGGGACGAAGGAAAAAAGGGGCAAGGAAGAAGGAAAAGAGGAAAGGGAGAAAGGAAGGGAGGGAAGAAGGGGAGCAAGGGGAGGAAAATGAGAGGGAAGGTAGGAAAGAAGAAAGGAAGAAAGGGAGGGAGGTGGGTAGGAAGGGAGGGAGGGAGAAAAGAAGGAAGAAAAAAGAGGAGGGGAGGGAGGGAAGGAGAGAGGGATAAAAGAGAGGGAGGAAGGGAAGGAAGTCAGAAAGGAAGGCCGGCAAGAAGCCATTTATTCATGAGGCCCATGGGGTGGGGACAGAGCTGCCGTCATAGGTAAGCACAGCCTGAGAGGGGCCAGAGATGGCAACCACGCGGAGAGGTCCGAGGGTTTTTGCAGGAGTCTTGATAAGGCTCCCCTCCTTCCCACGACTCCAGGCCGCTGGTGTCAGCATCACACATGGGAGATGAGACGTCCCTGCACAGCCTTCCCTGGGCTTCCTGAGAGCAAAGGCAGTGCAGATTACAGAGGAGGAGGGAGACGGAGGCAGCAGGATGTCAAGTGAGCACTGCAGCCGGTGGAGTGTGGGCAGGTGGCAGCAGCGGGCTCAGGAGAGAGTGGGTGCCTACCTGGGCACAAGGCTTAGCTGGACATGATGTGCTTCACGAATGCTGGAAAGAAGAGGAGAGTGAGTGGCAGGGGTGCAACACGGGGCAGCCATGGCTGGGAGCCTGGGTCCCAGCACTCCCCTCCCAGAAGACCCCTGGGCCCACCTTCATAGTTGATGCAGCCATTGGAGTCCTCTTGCCCAGCCATCAACTTCTCCACTTCGTCTTCTGTCAGCCTCTCACCTGGCAGGAGTGGGAGGCTGAGTCAGCACCGTGCGTGCAGAGGCATGATGGGGTGGGGGCACCCACTGAATCCCTCTAGATGGTGACTCAACCTCTCCAGTATTCCCACAGCCAGCACTGTTCACAAGACCTTGGCCATCACCCCATTCCTGAGGCCAGGAGAATCAGTGACAAGTTAAGAAGGGGCCTGGGGTGCAGTACGTGCTGTCCTCTGTCCCACTAGGCTGGGAGGGGGTCCCTCCACCAGGACGAAGCCAGGCCTCCCTAGAAGCAGTCTCTTGGGGCAGCCCCTTGAGGCTAGAGGAAGGGCCCATGGGGTGGAGTTGGGGACCTTGGGAGAGGGTGGTGGAGGGAGCCAAGAGACCACCCGCTGCTCCCCAAGTCTGGCATTCTCCTGCCTCCGTACTTCTATGCGCTGCGCTGGCCCCCCTTCAAAGTGCCAGCCACAGCTCCCCCTTCTTACCCCCATGTCTAGACACACACACACACACACACACAGAGAGAGAGAGAGAGAGGAGAGAGAAACCAGCCCGGAGCTGAAACAGTAGGCATTCAAATGTTTGCTGCAGGAAAAAATCACTTTGAAGAGGGACCCCCTGCTGCAGGCAGCTGATGGTAGGGGTATAAGTGGGAAGGTACACAGGGCCCCACAGAGGTCAGGATCCCCCCAGGGGGCAGGCACTCGACCTGCTTGACCACTTAGGGCTGTGGCCCTGGAATTTGACCTTGGAGTAATGACCACCAGGACGGTGGCCTGGAGTCGTGGGAAGGAGGGGAGCATATCAAGACGGCTCCTTCCTGCCCTGCTCTGTCCCCAGAGCTGATGTCATCCCCCTTCTGTGAGCTGCACCAGCATGCTTGCTTTATTCTCCTCCTAAGTAACATTTCTGTTGTCTGCCATTGAGGCTCCCTAATTATGTAACTCTCTGCATTTCACCGATGGGTCACAGGCCTGGGGGGCAACAGAGTGGTTTCTCCCAGGATGTCCCTGGAAGGAGTGGGGGTAGGGGAGGAGGCTGCCCTCACCCAGCGTGGCCAGCACGTGGCGAAGCTCAGCACCCATGACAGTGCCATTGCCCTCCTTGTCGAAGACCCGCAGCCCCTCCACGAAGTCCTCATAGGTGCCTGTGTCCTTGTTCTTGGAAATGTGCTGGAGCATGGGCAGGAAAGTTTCAAAGTCCATCATCTTGGTATTGAGCTCTGCAGAGAAATGGTCCCAGGTTCCAGGGTCTAAGGCTGGGGTGGGCACACCCCTCCCCCATGCCTGACAATGAGGAGCTATCCCCACCTCTCACACAGTTCTGCAACAGTCTACACCAGTTCTCACAGCAGTCTACACCAGTTTGCCATTTAAAAGCAAACTACCATCGCGAGGCACTTTACAGTCTACTGAGCAATGCACTGTTTCCATAGCCCTTTGCTATTCACGAAGGGAGTTTGCTGCCCTGAGCCACCATGGAGGGTTTTGTCCAGAATCCCTTGCCTACTTTTGGGAAACAGTCCTCCCCTCGTGGCATTTTCTTATAGACCTCACCCTCCACCACTTGTGATTGGATCAGGAGCAGCTAGGCCAATCAAAGACCTTCCCTGGGACTTTTGAACCCTTGGTGGGGGCTTGGGCCTCACTCCTTTTTTTTTTTAGCTTTAAAAGTTTATTCATTTATGTATTTATGTATGTATGTATGTATTTATTTATTTATTTATTTTTAGACACAAGGTCTTCTTGTTCTGTCACCCAGACTGGAGTACAGTGGTGTGATTATAGCTCACTGCAACCTCAAATTCCTGGGCTCACAGGATCCTCCTGGCTCAGCTTCCTGAGTAGCTGGGACCACAAGTGCATGCCACCATGCCAAGCTAAATTTTTAATTTTTGTAGAGATGGAATCTCACTATGTTACCCAGGCTGGTCTCAAACTCCTGGCCTCAAGTGATCCTCCCAAAGCACTGGGATGACAGCATCCCACTGCCCACTGCTGTCACTGCTCGATCAGCATGGATCCAGATGCTCCAGCAAACCATTACTGCATGTCACCTGGTCAGCATGGCCCTGTGACTGGCCTCGGTGCCCTTACCAGGACAATGGGAGATGTCAGGAAAGATTCTCATGCTATCCCGCAGGATGGATGGCAGCCCACCCAGGCAGTCTCCCCGGGACTAACACTATGGGGGCTCTCGGGCAGGCGCACTACCTTCCTGTCTTGGCTTCCCCAGGACACGGAGCACTTCCGCCTGTGTGGGGTTCTGGCCCAGCGCCCGCAGGACATCCCCACACTGCCCATAGGTGATCTTCATCTCACACTTGGGTGTGCGGTCGAACAGCATGAAGGCTTCCTTGAACTCTGCCAGGAGAGGGCAGTGAGCCACAGACACTCCCAGGGTCAGCCTACCCCACTCTCCACACCCCTGGCAGGACCCTCAGACCAGGGAACCCCAGCCCATCCTGCAACCCCTGGGCTCAAGACCCCTGCTCACCTTCAATCTGCTCAGGTGTGAACTCGATCTGAAAAGAGACCCCAAAGACTCAGAAGCCCGGCTTGAAAGGTGGGGCCACGCCTCCTCCTGGGCACTCGGTGGCCAGCCCAGAATGTCAACTGTCTCAGCCTGTCCCATTCCAGCATCCCAGCCTGCACCCTCAGGACCTCCTGCAGTCCACCTTGATGCCCTCCTGCCTCCTTGCCCCCCTCCACCTGTCCAGCCAGAAGGCCTTGAGTCTGTGTGCACCCAGCCCCTGATGCTCGGTGGACCCTGGCGGGGGTAGCAGTGAGGAGGGAGGCCACGTGCCCAAGGCCTCAGGCCAGCGTGGGCCTTACCTGATGCTCCCGGTTCTGGACAGATGTACCTTAAGCCACAAGCCCCAGTCAGGCTGGCTTTGCTTGGGGCCTGGTGGGCAGGACTGTCAGCAAAAGTGAGATAGGAGGGCCCAGGGTGGCAGGAGGAGTAAGGACAATGGTACAGGCCGAGGGCTTGTGGCTGGAAGCATCCAGGGTGAGCTCAAGTGTGCATGTGTGTGTGTGAGTATGCGTCTACATACGTCTGCCCTCACAGAGCCCCCTAAGCCCTCAAGACCAGGCAATCACTCACCAGCCCCACTATACCTATTTCTCACATACCCTGTCTGTAGGTCTCTGGGAAGCTCCCATACCCCAGGACAGCACAGGGCCAGGGCAGTGCTGCTGAGTGTTTGCTGAAGTCACATTGGGGCCACCTTGATTGACGTCAATCAAGAGGCCTCCTGGGATCCAGTGTCCCCCTCCTCACCGGATACCAGGTCTATTTTTATCACTGCAGTCACTCGCCCCAAGGTCAAGGTCACACGAGGGAAAGGAGGTTGGGGGAGGGGCATGACTGGCGTCTCTCTCACGGTTGCTGCCTCGGGGTCCCACCAATCTCCACAGTGCATGCCGGCACAGAGGGACACCCTGTTCAGGGCCACCCTACCATGACTGTCCCTCCTGGCTTCTGGCTTGACCCAGTTTGGGGAAGAACAGGTTGTCATTCCTGGCTCCCCGAGAGCTCTCTCCACCAGGAAGCCTGCTGAGATTAGGGTCTCTGGGCTCCTGGCAAAGGCTCCCTGCCCTTTACCTGCAACCTGGGGATGGAGGAAGAGGGCCCATGAGGGGTCTCATTGTCCCCACCTCTCAGAAGGGAGTCTGCGCCAACCTCAGGCCTGGCGAGAAAGGACAATGCCACCATGGGCTGTGGCTGTGGTCACAGCCTCACCATGAGGCCTGCAGAATGCAAGCCTGGGACCTGGGTGGCCAACTCCAGGTGCATATACTCTGAATGGTTCCCAGCAGCCCTGCAAGAGGGGACTTGCTGTTCTGATTCACAGCCGAGGAAACCACGCCTCAGAGCAGCGAAGAACTTGGCAACTAAAATGGAGCAGAGTTGGGATTTGAACCCTTGCCTCAAAGGACATGGTAGGTGTCTCTGGGAAGGGCTCATGAACAGGAGGCAAGACTTCGCCAATGGAATGTAGGTCTTGCTGGGCATGCAGGGACGGCAAGGGTTCCACAGGGCTCCTGAGGAGGCAGCCAGGGCAGCAGTGGTCCCAGCCAAGAACAGGGAGCAGGCAGGACACGGGGTACGTGCTTCTATGCAGATACCACAGGTGGGAGGCATGGCTCCCTCCAAGTTTAGACTCTGAGAAAGACTTCTCAGTTGGGGAAGGGCTCCTGGGGCCACTGGTCATAGCTCTATGACCAGCTTCCTGCACAGCTTTCAGAATGTCCCTGGCCAGCTGACGCTTCAAGTTGCCCACCTAAAAGCTGAGGCCTGGAAGTGCTCTACCAGCTCTGGGCTCGGTGACTTGAATGAGACCCAGCCTGGACAGGGGCCCTGCTTCTTCTTACTCCCCATGTCATCCACCCTGGGAGCATGTATGGACTGGGGACCCTCAGCTGAACAAGGAAAATCCCTGCCTGGCTCCAGCTGGCTCCAGGATTCCCCAAGGATGAGAAGTCCAGGAAGAACGGCAAGTGAGAGTCCATTTCCAAAACCACTAAAAAGACAGTCCAGACTCAAAGCCCAGTCCAGACTCCACCCTTAGTTCTCAGCAGCACCAGAGGAGTCCTGCAGAATGTCTGACCACCATCCCTCCTGCTGCAGCCCTTCTGATGCCTGAAGCAGTCAGGGCTTGTCTGACCTCTGCACAGAAGCTTCCAGCGTCAGCTCAGTGCTCACTTCCAGAGCCTGACCTGCCTCTGGCTAGGTGCACTCTGGGATCCACTCACTTGCCCTGCTCCTATTGCCACCACCCAGCTCCCATACCCACCTTGATCTTGGAAGCATCAAACTCGACCTCCTTAGGGCGCTCAGGCTCAGGGGGAGGTGCGGGAGCTGGAGCTGCCTTGGGGGCTGCCTTGGCATCATCCTTCTTGGGCTCTGGCTTTTTGGGGGCCATTGGGGGCTGTAAGTACAGACAGGGATGTGGAGAGAAGAATGCAGAAAGCAGGGTAGGTGAGCCGCCTTGCCCAGGCCTTTATCCTGCCGGGATACCTCCTGACCCCAGCCCCACCCCTGCAGTGCACAATAGGGACAGGGCCATAAAAGGATATGGCTAGGCTCAGGGGCTATTTTGGGGCCTGGGGAGGGCATTGTTCAGGCTCAGGAATGGGTAGGGGAGGAGGGATCTCCATTCCTCCCAATCACCTGTTGGGAAGGGGGAGGGAGACAGGGGGACAAAGGCCACTGCTTAACACACACATACACACACACTCATCTGCACACCCGCACATACCCACACAGGGCCCTGCTGCCCCTCTGCAGGTCCATAAGTTGAAGAGGTGAAGAAGGGTGGACCAAGTACGTGCTACATGTTGTGTTGGGGTCAGAAGGACTGGGATGACCTAAGGGCACCTCTGAACTTAAGCTCTCCAAAGTCCCCTGTGTCTGTGTCTATGACCGTGTCCGTGTGGGGGAAGGCGGAGGTCAGCATGTGTCTGTGCGCGTTGTCTGTGTCTGTGTCAGGGTGTTTATGTGTCTGTGGGTCTCTGCGTGTCTGTGTTTGTGTGGAGGGGGGTCTGTGTACACCTGTGTGTGTTGTCTGGGTGCCTCCGTGGCGGGCGGCTCTGTGCGTGCCTATGTGTGCTCTGTATCTGTGTCTATGTAACGGATGGCCCGGGTGTCTGTGTTTGTCTCTGTGGGTCTGGGTCTTTATGTGTGTGTGGTGTGTCTGTGTGTCTATGTGAGCGTATCTGCGGGTGTTGCTTCTGTGTGTTTATGTCTGGGTGTTTACATGTGTCTGTATGTGAGTGTCTGGTCATGGCAGGCAGCTGTAGCCCTGGCTATGGGTCCAAGGGTCTCCAGGAACCCCCACAAAGGGCAAGAGAAAGGATGCTGCTCCCTCTAGGGCAGTCGCCCCAGGCCAGTTCAGCAGCCTCCCTCTTCAGCCCCTGCTGGCCCTGGGACCAGTTTCTCAGCTTTCACCCTTGGATTCCTACTTCCTCTCTCTACAACCCCCAGGGATGCACATTTCCCTACACACCCCAGGCCTGGCTCCCCACTGCACCCTCTGCCTACAGTGCCCTCGCCCCCTCTGCCTGACACATTCAAGGCTTGGCTCTACTGGCCCCCTTCCAGAAAGCTCTCTCCAATGCTATTCCACTGCCTCGTGTTGCCCCCTGCCGACCCTTTTGGCAGGGGCTCTGAGAGGGTCTGCCTCTCTGAGGAACCCCAAGCTGCCAAGCAGGGTCTGCCCCAGTGCAAGGATGCTCACCCCCCGTTCCTACCACTCAGCACCCACCTCCAGGGCCCATCCTGCAGTGCCCGGCCCTCAGGGTCCATCCCAAGCCCAGCCTTCAGCAGATGACAGTGACGGGACTGCCACTTGGGGAGGTGGGAAGGCTGAGGTGGCACAAGGCTCTTCCCGCATGGGGACGCCAACAGTGGGGACATCTTGCAAACACATTGGGCTCTGTCCCTTGCCCAGCATCTGCGCCTGGGGGGTGGGGAGGAGGTGCTCCTGGTTACTTTTAAGTGCCTGGAGCCTTTGATAGAAACTTCAAAGCCAGTGCCCCCCACCCCCAGGGATTTCCCTGGTGCGGCGAGGGGCTAAGCCTGAGGCTGAGAGGGTGCAGTGGGGCCCAGGGCCTCTACCTGGCATGCCCTGCTATCTTCCTACTGGGCCCGGTCCCTCTCATCCGGTCACTCCACCTCACAGGGAGGGACAGCAGTCCAGGGTTGGGGCTGGCCCGCTCCTGCCTGGAACACGTTCTGCCTCTCATCTGGAGGGCAGAACACCCACATCTGGAAATCTGACAACATCCGGGACTGGCAGGGGGGCAAGTTTTTCACTTTTCTTCCAGATGTTTGGCAACAGTATTGAGAAAGAAAGGGGTGGGGGGGAGGGTCAGTAGAGACGAGCCAGAAATACCACAAGAGGAGAAGACAGCCAGAGGGCCACGCAGAGGGGTCCCGGGGAGGCCCCACCACCCAGGCCTGCCGACCCTCAGGACAACGGGCTCTGGAAGTCACACGGGAGCCCCAGCCACCCACAGACGCCACCAACAAGACCAATTTCCTTGCGTTCATCGTGAGGGAAGCAGAGGGCCAGAGCAGAGGACATATACAGGGCCCTCTCTCCCATCTCATTTCTTTCATCCTCACACAATTACCACCCCTTGGAAACCACCCAACATCGGCCCAAACGGGGGTAAGCCAGTGACAAGAGCATCCTGGGCCTCAGTGTCCAGGTCTGTGATCTAGGATGGGCAGGCTCATGCAGCCAGCCAGAGCCACATAGTGCCACCTTCCTCCACCTGCGTGTGGCAGGGTCAAGGCAGTGGCTTGGGCCCCTTCTGTCACACACAGGGCAAACGTGGTCCTACAGCAGGGACAGGGTGCACAGAGCCATCCTCACTCCCTCATCAGGACCCAGATGAAGGCTAGGGCCAGGATGGTGACTGCCTGAGCTCTGATTCTGGGCATGCCCCTGCTGGCTTGGGAGCAACAGTGCCCCAGGGCTCACCCATAGGCCCACCCTCAAACCTATAACAACTGCCCGGCCCCCAGTAGGCACTCTTCAGGACCAGCCAGAGCCCTCCCAGGCACACCGAGGCCAGGAGCAAGGCAGGGGGTAAACAGGAGGCATGAAGGTGGGCAGGGAGTTGGGGGTGGAGGGAGGGAGGGTGAGCAGCAGTGGGCGGTAAGAACAGGCCACACCATGCCTGGCACTCCCC
This sequence comes from Symphalangus syndactylus, assembly GCF_028878055.3. Taxonomy (NCBI): domain Eukaryota; kingdom Metazoa; phylum Chordata; class Mammalia; order Primates; family Hylobatidae; genus Symphalangus; species Symphalangus syndactylus. The sequence goes on along the minus strand of NC_072423.2, from coordinate 114,146,380 downwards.
TCTCTCTCCCACATCCCAACCTGAGCTTTGTGCCCTTCAGGAGTCAGCCTAGCAGGCAGGATCTGGGCAGGGCCTTGGGGGCCTGGAGAGCCAGGGCTGGGGGTCTGGGTCCTACCGCTTCAGCTCCCAAAGCTCTGATGTCTGAGCTGCAGCCCAGTGTGCTGCAGGCTGGCACACGCCATGTCCCAGAGCCCTCTCAGGCAGCCACCTTACCTTTCTCTTCCCCCAGCCAAAGGGAATGCAGGGAAGATGTGGGCCCTGACTTCTGAGGAGCCTGTGGACTGAGGCAGGAAAGCCCGGCCACGTCAGCCTTCTTCTGGGCTCTTGTTACCTGGCGTCTTCCGTGCGTCCGCCTTCCTATGAATGTCAGCTGTCACAGGAGGGAGGAAGGTTCTGTTCTTCCACAGCTACATTTTCCCAGGACCTGGTACACCACAGGCATTCAATAAATGCTGGATGAACAAATGTTCCAAATATCTCAGTTTACCCACCTCTCACAGAGGTGCTGGAACCCCTTGCTAAACCCTGTCCTGGAGTGGGCCCGGAGAAATGGGGAGATTTGCCAACTGACTGACAGGAGCTCTGGCGGTGCAGAGGGCACTCTGGGACAGTAGTGCGGCCAGCAGCTGCCTCCAAGCCCACCCACCACCTCCCCATGCCCACCCCAATTCAGGCGTGCTCTTCACAGACTAAAGAGGTGAGGGTGACCCCTGTGGTGCAGGCAGTGACTGGACCACGACCAGCCAGCAGGGGGCGCAGAAGGGATGGGAACCGACCTTTGGTTCCTGAACTCAAACCCCAGAACCCAGGATCCCAACCCAGACCCCAAATCAGGAACCCAGAACCCCAAGCTCAGACCCCAGACTCAGGTCTCACAATTTGAGTGCCAAACTCAGAACGCAGAACCCAGATTCCAGGACTAGACCCCACTGTGGAGTCCTGGCACCCAAACACTGACGGAAGACTCCAAGACCCAAGATGGTAAACTCGGACCTTCAACCCAGACTCCAGACCCCAGACCCCAGACACAGGACCCAGGATTCTAAACCCAGACCCCAGATCCAGGACTCAAGCCCCAGGACTCTAAACCCAGAATTCCAGGACTGCAAACTCAAACCTCAGACCCAGGACCCAGGACAGGGGCTGACGGATTTCCAGATCAGCATGGCCCTGTGTGGACAAGGCCAGTGGGAAGGGGCACCGGGGGGTCACGCTTTTGGCAACAGCGGGGGTAGCTGCTTGGCAGACCTCCCTGGTAGCGTTCAGAAGGGCATGAAGAATGTCCATCATCCTGTCAGAGCCAATTTGGGGAGCTCAGACTATGGTTGCCACGTGGAGGGTGGGCAGAAGGAGGTAAGGGGCAGCTGTCCCCTGGGCCCAAGAGCCAGAGGCAGGGAAACAGGGTCGGGCTCCCCACGTGCCCTGGTCCCCTGGGCCGCAGGCTCCACAGGCAGCCCTGGCCCGCCCTGGCCCGCCCTGGCCCGCCGGTCCCGCCCCTCCTGGCCCACAGCCTCTGGGCTGGGACACAGGCCCACACTTCCCGGAGGAGTCGAGAACACGGCCTGGGCCAGACCCAGAGCCTTAGAAGTAGGTCAAATGTTGCCGCGCAGCAGGTCCTGGGGACCCTGTCCTGGTGTGGGCAGGTCCGTGGGCTGCATTTCACTTACCAGGGCCCACTTGTGTGTCCACATAGATGTGAACCCACAGCTACACACTGGACACCCATGAACACAGACCCCACGCGGGGCACCTAGGTCCCTGTCCAGTTGCACAGATGGGGAGACCGTGGCCCCAAGGAGGCAAAGGCTGCCCAGCAACTCTGACTAGAGGTGGCACGAGGCAGGTACAAGGACCAGCAGAAGGAGATAAATTTCTACACCATCCCATGGCCCTGGAGCCTCAGATGAAAGTCTGACTCCTAGGAGGACTTCCCAGCAAAGCCACTCTGCCACTAACAGGATGGGGCCCACCTCCCAGAGGCACAACCCCGGGCCTTGAGAGATGGAAAAGAGTACCCAAGGGGGAGGCAGTAGACTTCCTATGCTCCTGTGACCCAGGCTGGTCCCTGCTCCTCTTGGCCTCAGTTTTCCCCACCTGTACCATGGCCATGGGTGGGGCAATGTGATTCCACGTTCAGAGGACAGTTTCTGCCCCAAGTCCCAGCGCATCCTCACTACCCCCACACCACACACAGACAACTCTGTCCTCAAGCAGGCCAAACACAACCCTCAGGCCCCTCCCTCTGCCCACTGTGCTGACGGGGACCAGATGCTCCAACCTTGTGGTTCTAGGGGTGGGGGTGGCAGGGCCCAGCGGGCTGGCAGGCAAACCCTGGTTTTGGCCCAGGGACCTATAATCAGCTCCTGCCCCTCTGATCCCGGCCCAGGACTGACGCTTAGGGCTGTGGTGTCCTGGCCGGCTGTGGCCACGGCCGCTATATTTGGGAGCCCAATTCAGCATGAGGGAGGGGTGGGCAGGCAGAAGCCTCTAGGGACCCAAGCCTCATGGGGGACAGGATGGGGACAGCATTGGCCAGGCTTGGTCCATTCTGGACGAAGGGCATAGCCCTGACTTCTCAGGGGCCTGGACTGGGGGACCTCAGCCCTACTCTCAGCAGCTAGTCTCAGGAGGGAGATTGAAAATGTGTCTGGAGATACTGCACCCCTGTTTAGTCCAAAGAGTGAGCATCAGTTGGGTCTGTGCATTCTGGGTGCGTGAGATGGAGTTTCAGGCTGCCAAGGGTTCGTGGGAGCTCTAGATGGGTGAGGTTTGGGGTACCGGGGTCTGGGATGGGAGGAGGGGTGCCAATGTGCTAATCAAAGGAGCTGAGAAAACAAAGGCCTGGGGCTTGGGTCAGGAGGAATGGAGCAAGGTGCAGCCCTGAGCCCCAGCTCCCCAGGTCTGCCTGCTGGTCCAGCTTCCAGACAGGGGCCCGGCCTCTCCCCCCAGCATGGCCTGTGGCCTCCCTGAACTGCCCTGGACATTCCCTGCTACTGGGCCAAACCCTGTACTCTCCCACCAGCAGCTTCCCAAAGAGCAAATATTTATTGTCCTTGGAAGAAAAAAAAAGACTCCCCTTTTAGGATCGGGGTCTGGGAGCTGCTACTGAGGTTTGCAGGGGCTCAGCAGCGGCCTGAAATGACCAGAAACCCCACCTAGACGGGCTGAGGAAGAAAGGAGGGTGCTCCATGAGCCGGCCTTGGAGGAGACCGCGAAGGCTGCCCTGGGTGCTGGGCTGGGGCTCTGCCCAGCGCTGCACCCTAGGCCACATTCCTCCCTCCCCCTGCCTCCATTTCCCCAAGGCTTCCCCAGAATAGGTCTGAGGACATGCAGACACTGCCACACGAGGTGTGAACGTGTGTGACTGGACGGGTGTGGATAGTCTATGTGTGTGTAACCATGGACAAGAGGATGAGGCCACATGTGTGATTGTGTGGGAGTGTGTCGTCTTGCGTGCTTCCACGTGTCACCCATGGGCACGAGGCTGTGACTCTGCGTGGGCATAAGCATGTCTGCATGCTCCTGGCTCTGTGTGCGTGTCTGTCTGCGAGCCTGTTCATCTGTTGGCATGGGTGGGGAAGGGGCATGTAGACAGAACCTCTGTTGAATGGCCAATTCAGTCAAAAATGCAAGTAAATTTAGAAGGGGGAAAAAAAAACCCGTCAGTCAGACGAGGAGTCTGAATTGAGTGGTTGTTTGAGTGGATGGACCGACTGTCTCAGGCAAACAGTTCAAGCTGGCTGGGAGGAAGAACCAGCTCCCCTGGGCCATCACGGAGAAACTGGAGACAGGGACCCTTGGCCATGGCAGAGGTGAGACACAGAGACTGAGACAGAGATGGGAGGATGGAGAGAGACAGAGAAAGAGAGAGATGGGTCAGTCAGAAACAGGGGGCAGAGAGGGTTGGTAGGAGGGTCAGGGACAAATGTTGCTCCAGGAAAGGATGTAGCTTCCTGGAGCCTGCAGACATGCCCGCATGCACACCATCATGTCACCCCTCACCTCGGCTCCCAGCCAGCATAACCCAAATTCATTCCCACCTCTCACCCATCCTCAAGCAGCTCCAAGTGGACAAGAAGTGGGCACCAGACCAGGATGCAAGGAGAGAGGGTGGGCATGGGCACCTGGACAGAGGGACAGGATGACAGATGAAGAAGGCAGTGCCGAGGACAGGGACGACAGTGATGGAGGTGAAGACAGGAGGGTGACAAGAAGGCCACAGTGGTGGTGACAGTGAAGAGGGAGTGCTGGCTGGGAGGACCTCCCTGACCCCTTGCAGACCCCACTTAGCCATGGTGGCCCCCTACACCCAGGGCTCTCCTCACTCTGCCCCCGCCAGAACCAGCTGTGGCCTTGCCTCCAATGGCCATACAAAAATCCTCTGTGGCCCAGGGTGTGGATGCTGCAATAAAAATGGCCCAAGCTCCCAGCCAGGAATAGTTAGGGTCAACTCTGGTACCTGCCTGTGTGAGTATTTATATATCCACCCTCCCAGTGTGGCTGTGTCTGAAACACACACACACTATCCCCAGGCAGGCTAACCCACCCCTGATGTGTGTCTGCCTGGAGATACCTACGGGCCCCTAGACACTTCCTACTCCGCCTTTGCCTAGTCCCTTTCCACCAGTACTGGGACAGCAGGAATCACACTGAAATGTGTGTGTGTACACGTAGCTTCCTGGAGCCTGCAGACATGAACTCAGGAACCCTGGCCCAAGGGAGCTTGGCCCAAGAGCAGGCACGCTGTACCACACACCTTTACCACATATCCTCATGCTTCATAGAAACCTTTGCATGCATGTCCACGTGCCTGTGCACACATTTCCACACTCCTTTGTACACATATGCTTTTGTACACATGTATACACACATTCACATGCCTTTGCATACACATCCATGCACTCTCCCACATACACCTAATGCACCACATCTTTTAGCTCACAGGTATAGAAAGAACACCCAGGTATAATTTCCAGGCAGAAATGAGCACTGGGAAGGAGGAGCAGGGCTGAAGGCAGCAGAAATCAGGGAACCCTACCAGGCCTGCCTGGCACGGTAGTGTCCGCATCTGTTTGTGTGTGAACGTGTGTGTCTGAACATCTGGGACCTTTCCACTGCCTCCTCCCACCCCACCCCACCCTGTTCACAGAAGGGGAAACAGAGGCCCAAGCAGAGTAGCTGAGCGGGGAGGTCAACGTCCTGGTTTGGGGCTTTCGAGCTTCAGCATCTGTGTTGTTCTTGGCACATCCGGGCCAGATAAGGACGGGGTCAGAGCTTGGCTCTCGTGGGAAAGGACTCTCTGGAAGGCTCCCGACCCATTCCTTTCCCAGATCTTGGACCCCAGTGCAAGCAGAGGGAAGACAAAAGGGAAGGAGAGATGGCTGGGAGACAGGCAAGCTCCCATCAGGTCGGCCTTGAGGGCTGTGGGGAGACCACAGCAGGTTCAGAGACTCACGGGTACCCAGGAATGTGTAATAACCCCCTCAGACCAGCACAGGAACCCCCAAATGCAGAGCCTAGAGCAGACGCGTAAGGGTGAGGCCAGGAGCCCAGCTCTCTGCAGCATTTGGCCTTGGAGCCCTCTGCTCCAGGGAGCCTCATGCGGTTTTAGAGCCAGGGCTGAGGTAAATGCCTCTGTGCCCCAAAGGTCTGGAGCTGGGTTGGATGAGAAACTGTTCTGGGGTGAATGTTAGGAGACACTGGAGCATCATCCTCCCATGCAAAGCAGATGAGGGTACAGGTCCTGGGATGGGGGTTGGGTTGGCTGGGGACAGAGAACTCAGTTCTGGTGCTGGCCCCTTCACTGACTCCTGGAACCTCTTCCCCTCTGGAGACCTCAGGGTTCACACCTGCACAGTGGGGCGGGAGTTCCCTAAAGGTGGGCTCAGCAGGTGCACGGTCCTCCCAGTGCAGTCAGGGTAGGGCATCCCTGGACCTGAGTGTCCTCCTTCCCCACTGCCTCAGCCTGTGCCCCTGGCCAGGTCTCAGTGAGGGGCAGAGGGCTGGAGCTTGAAGCCAAGACAACAGGGGAACAATTGGCTGGAATTCTGCATAAACAGAGGGGCGCATCCAAGGCTCAGATGAGCTGGGAGGAGCTGGGGAGTTCCTGCGCCCCGAGGGAGCCCGGCCTGACAGTGAGCGCATCCATCCAAAGGGAGGCCCTGACTTCGGGAGTCCTGGTCTGAGAGCATAAGCAGGACAGCCTCTCTGGGGGATTTAGCAGGGGATGCTGTAGGGCCCCGAGACCCCTCCCTCAGCCCACCCCCAACCAGCATGCTCATGGCCCCTGCCCCACCTAGAATCATTGGAGATACAGCTCCCAGGGGCAGGAAAACAAGGAGAAACCATCATTGATTGTGGCTGCCAGGAGCCGCCACCACCTCTCAGGCCCCTCCTCGCCTGACCTTGGGGTCCACAGAGAAGACATGCCAGTCTCCCCACTCCCACGGTCTCACAGCAGCAGCTGCAGGGACAGCCAGGCTGGTCTGGGATGGGGGTCCAGGGTGGGTCCTCTCTGCCAGCGCCAGGTTCAGCTCCTGTCTCAGGGTTAGGCTCCAGCTCAACCCCTGGGGCTGCTCCCTGGCTTTCTGAGAAGATGCCATCAGGCGGATTCCATCTCATAACGTTTCTTGGAGGAAAATGTTCTGACAGTGAGTGTTCCAACAACGAAGGGATCTGTCTCTGATCCTGGGACCTGCTCATGAGGAAACTGAGCCTACCCATGGCAACTGACAGACAAAGAGGTAAGGGAGCAGGGTGTTTGGAGTCCACAGCTCTGGCCAATAGGTGTGCCCTCCCCCAGAGATGGAGGCTTCTCAGCAGAGCCACAGAGATAACCCAGCCCCTGTCCTCAAGGTCTCGCTGTCTGTTGGGACAGAGGCAGCAGCATATCATGCCGTGCTAAATTTTCTAGTCAAACCAGGAGGTCTGAGGTCTCACTCTGCTGGGAGTTGAAGGGTGCAGATCCAGGAAGGCTTCAGAGAGGAGGGGGCCTTTGGAGGGCATACAAGAGCCACCCAGGCAGAGAAGGGAAGGACAAGTCAGATGGCAAGAAGTGCAGGGGCAGAGGCCAAGAGCTCATGGAGGGTTCAGGGAATGGGAACACAGGGCAGTGGGGCCAGGCAGGGAGTTGGCTCCCCCAGACTCTCGAGTCTCTGCATCACCCAGCTGAGCCCAACACACAGTAAGGTGCATGCAGGGGCCACGGAAGGCAGGGCTGAGCTTGCAGAACACGTTGTTCTTCCTCCTCCTCCTCCTCCCCCCCCCTTCCTCCTCCTCTGTTTGCGAGGTCATCACTTCCTTGCCCCCCTCCACCCTCAAGGAGCCCTGTGTGGTTATGCTTGATTGGGAAAATTGATGTCGGGCCGCTGAGTTGAAGGGCAGGGGTGGTCACCCTTCCATCTTGAACCCAGCTCTCCTCGTTGGGCCAGGAGTGGCTTCCGGAGCCAGCTGTGCTGAGAGAGGGTGCTGCTGTGAGGACAGGATGTACTGGATGGCCCTGAGTTCAGTGCTCCAGTCCCTTGCCTCCATAGCCCCCACACCAGCTCAGGAAAGGAGTGCAGTGGGACTGGGGGAAGCCTAGACCACTGACCTCCCCAAAAAGGTCATGACTAGTCCGGGAGGCAGAGAGGCCCCAGAGATAGAGCAGAGGTCAGGGCAGGCAGGAGCTGGGTGTGTGACTGTGCAGAGTTCTGACCTCGCTGGGCCAGACCAGCTGCCAGTGTCCCCTCCAGCTTCAGGGAGGCATCTGAGTTATGCCTAGCCACCTCCCGTTATGCCCAGAACCTCCTCCACACTGGCGACCCACCTGTGCCCAGTGAGAGCCCTTCGGCCTCTTCCAAAGAGGCTCACCTCAGAGGGCACGGGTGTCGGAAGGCCTGGAGACTTGCTCTGGATGAGCGGGGTGACCTCTGGCACGCCATTGCCCTTCTCTGGATGTTGCTTTCCCATACACAGTTTTATAAACTTCCCCAAGTGCCTCCCCTCTCCGGCCAGTTCAGCCAATGTCCACGGTGCCTCTGGGCCAGGCCCGGTGCAGCCTGCAGGATGGCCGGGCAGACACAGCCCTGATTCCAGCCCTAGAGACATTCCCAGTGTCTGCCAGCTCATTGCCTTGCCCCAGCCAGTGTCCCCTGAGGCACTTAGAGTGAGAGGAAACTGAGGCCCAGAGATTTGGCCCGGCACGACCAAGGACCACCCACACAGAGGGTTCCTCCAGGCCTAAGAGGGCAGGAGTGTCAGGACTAGGGGTTCTCCACTCAAGGGCTCCAAGCCACAGCCCCCGGCAAGGACCCAGTGTCTGAGCTAACCCCCTCCCCACCACCTCCTCCTTCTTGGCCCCCTCCTCCCTTCAAACCACAGGGCCCAGCCGGCCTCTGGAACGCGTGCCCGGGACCTCGGTGATATTTTGAGTTTAAGAAAACTTTGCAGTCGGCAGGAGCTCTTAAAGGTTATAAATAGCAGCAGCGGGAGCCCATGCCGGGAGAGGCGGAAACACGTGTCAAACACGCCTGGGAGGGGGTATTCCAAGGCACAGACCCCCCCACACATACACTAGGGACGCACTAGGCTTCTGGGGATTTTACAACCACTGGAGCGGGAAGTCACACTCCACCCAGAAGGCATCTGGGAAACAGGACCCGCTTTGGCCCCCCAACCAGTGTCCCCAGTGGCTGGCCAGGTTGCCCGGGCATGTGGGGGCACTGTTGAAAGGGAATCTGGTGGGGAGGCCTTTCTCCTACCCCACTCCCTGCCACCATGCCACCAGGGATCTCCCTCAGAGCTGCCCTTGGGAACAGCAGGGCTGGGGGTGGATTTGGAGAGAGTCCACTCTAACCCCTGTCTGTGGCAGGGAGAACTGAAGACCTGAGTGGGGACAGAACTGCTTCCAGGTCATGGGAAAGCTGGGCAAGGTTTGGATCCCCAAGCCACAGTTCTTCCCATCGAACACTGCTGCTGCCTCCCTTCCATTTCCAGGGACCACAGGACGGTGCTCTAACTCACCTAAAGAAAGCACAGAAATGGGCACAAAGGTGACAACATGCAACACTGAGGGATGCAGACCTGAGGGCCCCATCCCTCAGCATCCAATCCCAGTGCTTCCCCTTCCAGTGAAGACCTCTTGCTGAACAGATGAGGAACAGACCAGAAACTTGCCCTACTCCAGTGGGATGCACACCCGTGCTCACGCTGCCAGGGAGTGGACTGTCAACAACCCAAGGCCAGGGATGCGGCCTCAGCAAGGACATCAGCTCTGCTTTGGACACAGCAGTCTCAGCCTTGCCTTGAGGGTTGTGCGATTTGAGGACATGCCCTCAGGAGCCTAGTCTGAGGAGACACCCTTCTGGGGCCTGATCTAAGAGAAATCAGTTTTGACGGCCCCATGGCCATGGGAGGAACCCTTCAACCTCCACCACCTCCCTGGATTTCCCAACTGCTCCACAGTGTGCATGGGGCAAGAACTGTTACTCCACTCCAAATACCTGGAAACTCAAGCGTGTCTCAGGCTCCCACCCACCATTCCACTTATGCCTCACTCATGCCCCACCTGCTGCCCACGGCTCCCAGCAGGTCTGGGGGCGGCAGCCAGCCTTGGCATCCAGGCGTTCTGAACCTCAGGGAGCCCCAAAGGGTTTATGGGGCTCCCAATGAATGGGAGCCTGTTGAGCTCGGAGGGGGCCGGGCCCGAGTAAACATGGCTGGGTCTGAGCTGCCATTCTCCCCCTGCCTCTTCCCCAGGACCCAGGACCAAAATACAACTTCCTGTCCCCGGAGCTGAGGGCCAGACTTGCCCCCCAGAGCCCTGGGCTGGGGCCCACAGGAGGAACACAAACTGGCAGGCCCAAGGCTCGAGGGGAGAAAGGCCTTCAGGTTTTCAGACTCCCAGGTCTGCTTGCATCCAAGACCCAAGTGCTTGGGCACTTTACAGATCCCTTTGAGCCTGAAACTGCCCAACTGTTAACAACAGATCAGGAAACTGGGGCCATGAGCAGGAAGGTGTCTGGCTCAGGGCTCCACAGGTCAGAGCAGAACAGGCCCCAGCCTCCTGCTTCCCTGGCCAGTGAGGACCGGGCCTGTGGGCAGGGTAGGGCAGTGCATGTGGACTCAGGGGAGGGAGAGGCTCTGGCGGTCGAGAGCCAGGGCAACAGGGAGGCTTGACAGAGCACAGGGGAACTCTCCCTCCTTTGGGCACAACTGCCCACTGACCCCCGCTGGCCTGGTCACAGAATGGCCTACATGTCCCGGGATACCCCCTGGAGCAGTGCACTTCAGAGTAGCTGGGGCAGGAGCCCCATCAGTGCTGTTTGTCATAGTTTCACTATGTCCCCTGGCCAGTCCATTCTGCTCTTTGGTCCCGTTTTCTCCACCTGGAGGCCAGGTATCACCAAGCTCCCTGCCTCCCTGTCTAACTTGTGAAACAAAAAGTACTTTGGAAACTCTAGTGAGTGGTACCCTCCCTAGGAACCTGGAAGACCCAGGGAGGGGGGCCCTAGGAATGTGCCCAATGGCTGGGGGTGGTTGGGGCCAGCTGCCTCACATGCAGGGCACTGGGGGCTACGGCTGGAATGTGCTGAGTGGCAGCTGCCACGTGAATCATTATACCTCGTCAGGCTGAGCCTAGGACTTCCAGACACAAACCAGCTCAGACTGGGCTCAGGCAGAAGGGCAGCCTCCAGCCGGGTCACAGGGCCTGGGGGTGAGGTTTCTGGGATCTTGCAGGGTCTCTGCCTCCCTGTCTGCCCACATCTTCATCCTGAGCAACCAGCCCTGGTTCTGAACACGGCTCGTTCTACAGACCCACAGAGAGAGGTCATCCTGCCCACAGACCCCTGCCTTTGAGACCTGTGACGGCTTAAGCAGACCCTGGGCCTGGAAGGGCCTGGGAGGCAGATACAGAGGGCTTCCTGACTGACTCCTCACCAGGAGTCAGATATGAGGTGGCTGTGGGGTTGTAGGGGTCAGGACATGGGCTGGAGTGGAATGACGGGCCCCCCATCTCTTCCGTCTAGGAGCCACTGGGTACCCAGTGCTGGCAGATCAGGCCTTCTTGGGCCTCAGTTTTCCTGCCTGTGACACAGGCAAGAACCACCTCCAGCCCCCCTCTGATTTCTCTGGGTGCCTTAAACTTGAGTAAAGTCACTAGTAGGGGCTGTGTTCATACCTCGTGGCAGCCTGATATTCCTGAGATGTGGAAAGGACCAGAGGGTCAGACAGGGACACAGAGACTAAGAGAGAGACGTGGCAGGGCAAGGAGAGGACTACTGAGGCACACACACACACATGTCTGGCAGCCTGAGTGGGCCCGGTTACCTGGCAGGCAGACCCATGGATGCTGAGGGGAGGGCCCAGCCCTGGGCATCTGAACACTGGCACACTTGGATCTGCCTCTGTTGCCTCCTACTCCTGACTAGGGGCGTGGGACAAAGTCCTGGGCCAGTGTAGGGCTTGGTAAAAAGTAATTAATTTTCTTTTCAAGTGGAAGCTCTGACTCAGGCCTTTTCTTGTCCCCAGCAGCACTATCCTTGCTTAGGCCTGAGCCACAGAAGCTGCTCAGGGACTATCCATGGCCTCCCCGTGGCCAACTTGAGTCTGCTCTGCAGCTTTAGGCCCGACTTGGAAGGCCCGTGGGCTGCAGGTGAGTGGGGGCCAGGGGAGCCTGGGGGCCTGAGCACAGCTGGGAGGCCCAAGTCTGTGGTTTCCCTGGGGATGAGTGTCTAAGTACCTGGGCTGTGCTATGGAGCAGACAAGACATGCCTGCATGGAGACACATCTGTGGACCTGGTGTTATGACAGCAGGGGGCTTGTAACCATGAGGCCAGCAGGGACAGAAGGCCCATACCTCTAGCTCCTTGGGAGCCTTGGGAGTGCTCCCTGGCTGGGACAGAGCCTGCTGGTCCCAGGTGCCCCCATCGTCCCTCCCTTCACCTTCCCGAGAGGCAAGAAAGACAGGCAGCCATGCTTCTGCTGCAAGGGGAGGGGGCTGCCCAGCCAGCTGCCATGGGAGCCTCCAGCGACTCAGCCGGGTGTCAGGGGGTGTTTATGAGCAGCCGAAATGGCTGTAAAAGTGGCACCTCGCTTCACTTATGGCCTGGCCATCCCCTCCCCTACTGGCCTCTTGCCTCAAAAAGCTTCCAGAGGGGCCTAGAAGCCGAGAGAGTTCTGGGGTTGAGGGCTGGGTGGAGGCACAGCCTGGGGTCAGAGTTCAGCCAGGGGCTAGAAATCAGATTGGGATAAGAACTCAGCCCGAAGTTGGGGCTCATCATGGAGATAGAGGTCAGTCTGGGATCAGGGCTAAGCTTGGATGCAGCCTGACTTCGGGGCTAGTGTTGGGATGAAGCACTGGGGAAATATAAGGACTCAGAAATAGATGTGAGCCATTAGTCCCAGAGAACCCCTGGTCTGGGCAAGGGGTTTTCTGAGGGCGGGAGGCCAGGCTGCATTGCTCAGAGAGCTGAGCCTCTTGCCTTGCTTGTTGGTGTCTGATGCCCACCCTGGCCCCAGGGTCTTGTGTACCTTGGCCAGAGCCCTACTCACAGTGGGATGGCTGCAGCAGAGGCCTGTCAGCCTGGGGCTGCCACACCAGCAGCAGTGGGGCCAGAGTCCGGCCCCTACTGCAGTTCTGAGATCCAGTGACCACCCTGGCTCCTCCTCCTAGGCCCCAGTCTGAGGATTAGAGACAGGGACTCACTCCTACTCCCCACCCCCAGCCAGGCCTTTTCAAACCCCATTGAAACTAACACTGACCTGACACTAACCAGAAACTAACTCTGAGCCCCTGGGGCCTGCTTGTCAAAAAGGGCAAGCTGACTCTGCCAGGTGCTTGGGTGCTACCAGTTAATGTGTGACACCCCCACCCTCATGGTAGCACTTTAACCAGAGGCCTGAGGGTGAGAGAGATGATCTGTGGCCCCACCCACAGCTGTGGAATGTCCAGCAGGGGACTCTGGGGTGAGGCACGTGAGTTATGGCAAGGGGAATGCCCTTAAGGGGCCCAGCACCCATCAGATTCCTCTCCACAGCCCACCCTCATCCTCCCAAGTACAAATGGTATGTTTCCAAATCTCAAGTTTTCCCTGGTGTCAGATCTGAAAAGAACTCCTCCTCTCAGCCTCTAGTTTTATCTCTCAGTCCTTCCAATCCCTCCATTAATGTTCTTTTCTCATCACCAAGGGGGAAAGCAGGGTGGGAGATCAGTGGTCACAGAACCATAAAACTTAGAGACACTTAGAAACAGAGGCATAGGCCGGGTGCGGTGGTTCATGCCTATAATCCCAGCACTTTGGGAGGCCGAGGCAGGAGGACTGCTTGAGCCCAAGAGTTGGAGACCAGTCTAGGCAACAAAGTGAGACCTCGTCTCTACAGAAAAAAATTGTTAATTACCCAGGTGTGGTAGCTCATGCCTGTGGTCCCAGCAACATGAGAGCCTGAGGTGGGAGGATTGCTTGAGCCCAGGAGATCAAGGCTGCTGTGAGCCATGACTGTGCCACTGCACTCCAGCCTGGGCGACACAGCAAGACACTGTCTGGAAAAAAAAAAAAAAAGTGCTGGGTGTGGTGGCTCACACTTGTAATCTCAACACTTTGGGAGGCCGAGGCAGGTAGATCACTTGAGGCCAGGAGTTTGGAACCAGCCTGGCCAACATGGAGAAACCCCATTTTCACTAAAAATGCAAAAATTAGCCAGGCGTGGTGGTGCACAACTATAATGCCAGCTACTCAGGAGGCTGAGGCCAGAGAATTGTTTGAACCTGGGAGGTGGAGGTTGCAGTCAGCCGAGATCGCACCACTGCACTCCAGCCTGGCCAACAGCCCTGTCTCAAAAAAGAAAAGAAACAGAAGCATAATAAAGCTGAGACCATTAAAATATAACACTGAAGAACCACAAGTGTTCTCTAGGTGTCCATTCTGGCACCTGGGCCTCCGTCCCAAGGAGCCTACATACCATAGGAGGCAGCCCTGAAATCACAACCTCCCTCCCCAGTAATGGAGGATGTGGGCACACAAGGAGGGAGGGGAGTATCCTTTACACCAGGCAGAGGAGTATGATCCTGGCAGAGGAAGCAGCAAGAACAAAGGCAGGAGAGTGGATGTGTGAAGAAGGCCAGGAGTCTAGCAGACAGTTACTGTTAGGGAGAGTCATTTTTGGAGGAGACTGCCTCAAATAGCACAGCCCTTGAATGCCAGAACAAGAAATGAGGGCAGTGGGCACAGAGAAGGGAGGCAGCCATAGAAATGCATGGGGAGGGCCAAGGCTGGTGGCTCATACCTGTAATCCCAGCACTTTGGGAGGCTGAGGCAGGTGGATCACTTGAGGTCAGGGGTTCGTGACCAGCCTGGTCAACATGGTGAAACCCCGTCTCTACCAAGAAATGCAAAAATTAGCCAGGTTGGTGGTACACACCTGTAGTCCCAGCTACATGGGAGAATCACTTGAACCTGGGAAGTGGAGGTTGCAGTGAGCAGAGATCATACCACTGGACTCCAGCCTGGGTGACAAAGTGAGACTTTGTCTTGAAGAAGAAGAAGAAGGAGAAGGGCAGAAGGAGAAGGAGAAGGAGAAGAAAGAAGAAGAAAGCAGCAGCAGAAGAAGAAATACATGGGGAATGCACCTGGGAGTGCAGTCTGGAAGCTGGATGGGCTTGAGCCAGCAGAAGGGTGGCTGCAGCTGGATCCTAGGCCTTAGGGCTTGGGCTTGGCAGATTTGCACTGAGGGTTGGAGGGCAGGTTTGCAGGCTCTGAGGAGCTCAATATCCACAGGCTGAGTCTGGAGAGCCCCTGGAGCCCATGGGCCAGGATGCCCACCCTCGTGGAAACTAAACAGTAAAGTTAACATTGCCCTTGAATCAGCTGGCCAACCTCTCCATTTTGCAGATGAGGAAACTGAGGTCCAGACAGCCGAAGAGTAGTAGTGTCCAGGACACACAACTGGTAAGCGGGCAAGCACAGGCTGTTGCTTAGTCCAGACTCATTTCCCAGGGCCTCATGCATTCGCTTCCTCCGCCATCCTTAAAGCCCTCCGCTCCACGCATCCCCAGCCCCTCCCTCTGCCTCAGTTTCCCCACTTGGTACCGGGAGGTAGTAGGTTTGGGGTCGAAGGGCCCCTCCTCTTAGAGCTCCAGCGTGCCCTCCCCAGCCAAACATAGAAATCCCGCCCCGTTCAACCCCAACGCCCGCGGACTCCTCCTTGCCTTCCCCTAAGTCGAGGGTCCCAGGCGGATCCGAGCTGGCCGATAGCTTTTGGGAGTGGGGGTGGGAACGGGGGAGGGAAGTGAAGCCTGAGACTGGGTGTCTGGATTGAGCCCCAGGTCTGGCAGCCTCGAGCCTCCGGGGTTGGGGCCGGGCAAGCTGGAGAGGCTCGGCCAGCAGCCGAATGGGTCGAGACTCGGAGACCCGGACCCGAAGAGACGCTGGGCAGGGAGGGAGCGGGATGTGTGGCTGCAGACCTGGGCGGGGGTCGGGGCTGGCCTAGGGCCGAGCGGAACGACAGGCCTGGGATGGGACGGAGGGCAGGGGACGAGGCGAGGGTGGGGCTGGACGTGGGGGAGGGCGGCAGCAGCCAAGCCGGGCTCGGGGCTGGCAGCCGAGCCGCCTCCCCAGGGACCCCGACCCAGCCCCAACGGGAGCCCAGTGGACTGACAGAGTCGCGGCCGGGGGCGCGCGGGGGTACCAGGCAGCCTCCCCAGGGGATTCGCCCATGAAGAACGAGGGCTTGCTTCTCGGCTGAGGGTCTCTATTCGCCAGCGGGGGCCGGATGATCAAGGGGGAAAAAAAATTAAAAAGCCTGTGCTTTCCAGAAGAGAATGAAGCGGCGGCGGCGTCCCGGGTTCCCTGCTCGGGTCTCGATGTTACAGCTGCCCCCGCCCCGTCTCCCCAGCACTCACATCCCGCCGCCGTAAGACCCCGGGCCTCGGCCTCTAGCGCAATGTCCCGGGGCGGGGGGTGGAAGGCTCCTCTCGGCCTCTCCACACTCCCGCGTCGGCGGCTGCGGAGGGGGTGGGGGCGGGAAAGGCCCGGGAGGGCGCGGGGGAGGGAAGAGGCGCCCGGCCGTGGGGGGGAGGGGAGCGGCAGACGCCGAGGCGAGGGATGCGCGCGGCGGGCGGTGGCTCCGAGCGGCGGCCGGGCGGGGGGCGCTGGAGGCCAGGCCGGCCAGCGGGGGATATCCCGAGAGCTCCATGAAGTCCCCCCGGGGCCGCGGACGGGGCGCTGGCTTGGGGAGGCTGTCGGGGGGGCCCCGACATCCATGGCAAGGCGGGGGCCGCGGCGGCGCGCTCGGAGTAAGTCGGGGCTGGGGACCCGCGCCGAGGGGAAGTGGCTGGAGTCGGGGAGGAGCGACTCCGGGCCTGGCCGGAGCAGCCAGGCTGCTGTCTCGGTGTCAGTCGGCGGCGCCTCCTCGGAACCCGGGGGAGTCGCCAGCCCCGCGCCGCTCGGCTCGGTGGCTTTTTTGGAAACTTGCAAATGTTTTCGTAGAGAGAAAAGGGGGAGGGAGGGAGCGAGGGAGTGACCGAAACGGAGCTTGGGGCCGCTGGAAGAACTGAGGCCAAGGCTGGGGGAGCTAGAGACGGGCTGACAGGCAGACCGACAGAGCGTCGGGGCCGCTGCGCGCCCGAGCCGCATAGGCGCAAGCAGGGCTCTGGCCAAGGATGGGGAAGGGGTGCGGGAGGCGGCTGCCGAGGGGCTGGGATCTCAGGAGGCCGAACGGCCGGGGGCTGGCGGCCGGAACACCCAAAGGCTCAGTGTGACTGCAAAGTTGGGATCGCATCCCCTAACTGCACGCCCCGCGCGGCTCAGAACGCGCCCCCTGCCCAGCCCTGACTCCCTACGGGCGAAAGCCGCGGAGCTAAAAATAACAGTCCTGCGCGCCCCCCGCAGACCGCGACCCCGACCCCTCCCCCCACTGGGCGTGGGGCGAAGCCACAGCTCCCATTTCCCCAAAAGAAAAAAAAAAAGAAAGAAAGAAAGAAAAGGCGGCGCGGGAGGGGGGCGGGGGGCGGGCCGGGGGCGGGGGGCCCGGCCATATGGATGTGATTTCTCCGCTCCGAGGCAGACGGGCCGCTCCGCAGCGCTCGGCGCCCGCCCGCCGCCCGCCTGGCCTCCGGCTCTCCCTCCCTCCCTCCTGTCCCTCCCTCCCTCCCTCCTTTGCGCTGCTCGCTCCCTCGCTCGCCCTCAGCGCATGGGCCCCGCGCCGGGCCCCGGGGCCTCGGGCCGCCGGGACGCCGGGGTCCCCTAGGCCGGGGCGTGGGCGGGGCGGCCGGCCTGACGCAGCTCTGCACCCCCTACCACCACCAGGGCCGGCGGCGGCGGCTGCCCCGAGGGACGCGGCCCTAGGCGGTGGCGATGGGGACCGCCCGGATCGCACCCGGCCTGGCGCTCCTGCTCTGCTGCCCCGTGCTCAGCTCCGCGTACGCGCTGGTGAGTCCCCCGCTGCCAACACTCCGGGACAGGCTGCGGGCTTACCCTGGGGTCCGCGGGATAGGTCTAAGGCACGCAGTCTTGAGTTCCCCCAGTAGTTCGAACTTTGGGTGAGAGTCCCCTCTGATCCAGGATCCTGGGTGCCTGCTTTCCCTGGGATGTCTGGACTGTGGGTTCCAGCTGCCTGAAGCCTCCCTATTTCTGAAGCCTCGTTTGGGGTCCCAAATCTGGAAATTTGTGGTTGAGGTTTCCCCATCCTCTGCTTCTGTGAGCACCATGGCTGTTTCTCCCTGGAAGATGACAGTGTGACCCAACAGAAGGCTGGGCTTTGGCCCTGCTGCGTACTCCCACAGACTTTGCTTTGGGGACCTCTGTTTTCTGCAAGTTTTGTTGCAGTCCCGGACACAGGGAATGTAGGTCTGAGGTCAGAATCATCCAGGCAGGGGGTGGGATTTAGGGGCCCCCTCCAGCCCTCACACACACACATGCACACATGTCTGGCTTCACCCAGGGTAGAAGCTGTTTCCCCAAGGAGGTGGGTGTGGTGTGGCATGGAGGAGGGATGGAGGTCCCTGAAGGAGACTGACCTCACAGTGCACCCCTGTAGGAGAAGCACAGCATATCCTGTGGGAAGTGAGGAGACCCCTGGGAAGACTGTCACTCCCTGAGAGTGACCTAAAAGCAGAATGGTAGGGAAGGCTAGAGGGAGAGGAGAGACAGACAAAGCCGGGTGGGGAGGAGAGATCCCCCCAGCTGGAGGGGTGGACAGACTAAGAACAGCAAAGAAAAATAGGGAGAGACAGGCAAAGGCAGAGAGCTAGAGACACAGAGTGGGCAGCACCTCCTCCTCCTGGGCTGGGGTCTGGGGCCCACTTTCTGGGAAGGGGACTGTCCCAGCCCCTCAGTCCTATTCCACAGCAACCCCATCCCCTGGGACCAGCCCTTTCCTGAGGAGGCTGTCTGCCTGTGCGCCTAACTTCAAAGCCCCTTCTCCCTGCTCCCCAGTGGGGGCATCTGCCTGCTAGAGAGCAGGGCAGTCAGGCAGCCTCCTCCTTCTGACCAGCAGCAGCTCCCTACACAAGGCAGAGCTCCAGGCAGTTCTAATGAGCCTGGGATTCCTCTGCCTTTGCATGATGCCTGTGTAAGCCTGGGCTGTCCTTCTCCGTGCCTCAGTTGCCCCATCTCTAAAAAAGAGGGCCTGGAAGAAACATCTGCCTGAGAATCCCATCATCAGAGGCTCTCCTTTCCTCTGTGGTCCTCAGCACTTCCCACTTACCTATGCCTACACCCTCACAATTCTGGCCCCAGCAAAGGATCCCCACCAAAGATAGCCCCATACAAGTCCTTGTGGATGGGGAAACTGAGGTTCAGAGGAGCTCAACACCCTCTGCAGAGACACTCCAAGTACTGACGAATGCCAGGGGATAGAACTACCACCAACCCCGTCCCCCGGAGTTTGGTGTGTGACGGTCTGAGGGGTAGACAGGGTAATGGGTGTGGGTGTCCTGAGAGTAAATCTATGTGTCAGAGCAGGGCTCTGTGGGACTCTGGGCATGGTGTTCTTCTGGGTCTGTGTGACTGTGAGTGTCTGAGTCCCTGTGTGACTTCATGTGTCTGAAGCTGTGGTGCATGACTTGGAGGTGCAATTGTGTGTGTTTGTGTGTGCCTTTGTGAGCGCCTGTGCACCCGGGCCTATTGTTTTCTTATGTGTATTTCATAAATGCTTCTGTAGGGCTTTCTACTTGCCACGATTCTAAGCAATTCACATACATTAGCTAGTCTAATCCTCCCAACTACCCTCAGAGGAAGGTTATTGTCCGCATTTTTAACTGGACCGAATCACACAACCACAATGACCGTTATTTATCTCATGCCAAGCCCTGTGCCTCTATGTGTGTGTGGAGTATGGGTACCCAGAGCCCCACTGCTCTCCAGGGAAGCTGAGATATATGCAGAGAATCTTCCTGGCTTTGCCCTGGCCCATGTCTGAGAGTAGAAGGAGAGATGCCAATGCTCGGTCTGCCCAGGACCTTGTTGGGGCATGTGAGTTCACTGGACACTCCCTGGCTTTGGGGCCAGAAGATTGGGACTGAAGGGCAGGGGCAGCCTACTCACCCATCCAATATCCTATGGGCCCCCTGGACTCATCTGGGGCCAGCAAGAAGCTGGCAGCCTGCCAGCTCCCTCTCCTGAGCCCAAAGGGCTACTGCCCCCCTTTAGATCTGCACCTATGCCCCTCAAGCCCACCAACCTTATCTCATGGCAGGTCACCAAACCTGTATGCTACCTACCCAGCTGGTCCCAAGACCAGGCTCACATCTCCAGTGACCTCACATTTGGGGGGCCAAAGAGCATTCCATCAGGAGGACACTGGTTGTGGCCAGACTCAGCTGGTCCATCTTCTGCTGTACAGGAAAGAGTTACCTGGGAGCCTGGGGTCTGGGGCGGGGTGGAGTTCAGAGGAAGTGATGGACCCACAGATTGTGAGGAGGAGGCAAAGGGGCACTCTTGTCCTTGATGCGTCCTCCTAAGGATGTCCCCAGCATGTACACATGTGGAGGAGAAACTGCAACAAGAGAAGCTGGAGCTTAGCATGGGACAGGCCTTGAGTGTGAAGATGTGACCACTGGGTAGGACTCACAAGAGACTGTGGTGTGGACTCACAGGCTGGGAGTGTGTGGGACCTTTTCCAGCCTGCTCTGGGGGCAGGTTGGCCATGGTGCTTGCTTTCTTTTTTTCTTCAGACAGAGTCTCACTCTGTCGCCCAGGCTGGAATGCAGTGGTGCGATCTCGGCTCACTGCAAGCTCCGCCTCCCAGGTTCACACCATTCTCCTGCCTCAGCCTCCTGAGTAGCTGGGATTACAGGTGCCCGCCACCATGCCCAGCTAACTTTTTGTATTTTTAGTAGAGATGGAGTTTCACCATGTTAGCCAGGATGGTCTCGATCTCTTTACCTCGTGATCTGCCCGCCTCGGCCTCCCAAAGTGCTGGATTACAGGTGTGAGTCACCACGCCCGGCCGGTTGCTTGCTTTTAAAGACAGGAAGAAGCCAACGTGTACAGAACAGTGGCTGTCCCCAGATTCTGAGCTAGAAACTGTCACAGATTGTTTTCTCATTACATCCATTCACCCCGTGATTTCTACGCGAAAGGGCCCTGAGAATCACACAGTGAGTCTGTGGCACAGCAGGATTTGAACCCAGATCTTTAGACCTTTGCACTGAATTCCTTCCTCCAAAGCAGCACGAGATTTGCTGCTGGCAGGAGATCCTCATGTCTCACTGTGGATTTTCTCTTTCTTTTTCTTTCTTTTTTAAAAATTAAATCATGGCCGGGTGCGGTGGCTCACGCCTGTAATCCTAACACTTTGGGAGGCCGGGCGGATCATCTGAGGCCAGGAGGTCGAGACCAGCCTGGCCAACATGGTGAAACCCCATCTCTACTAAGAATACAAAAATTAGCCACGCGTGGTGGTACGTGCCTGTAATCCCAGCTTCTTGGAAGGCTGAGGCAGGAGAATCGCTTGAACCCAGGAGGCAGAGGTTGCAGTGAGCTGAGATCACACTGCTGCACTCCATCCTGGGCGACAGAGACTGTAAAAAAAAAAAAAAAATTAAATCCTTCTGTTATTTTGTTAATTTTTAACTTCACAACTGATATATGAATATGTTCTTATAAAAGAGTCAAACAAGTCTGTAATCCCAGATACTTGAGAGGCTGAGGAGGGAGAATTGCTTGAGCCCAGAAGTTCAAGGCTTCAATGAGCTACAATCATGCCACTTCACTCCAGCCTGGGTGACAGAGTGAGCCCCTGTCTCTGAAAAAAAAGAAAAAAGAGAATCAATCAATAAAAATTAAACAGAAGCCCTCCTTGATCACTCCCAAGCCCCAGTTCCCTTCTAGGGAAAACCATTTTTAGCAGTTTGGGTAGAGGGGCATTCTCCTTCCTCTTTCTGTGTGTTTCCAAATGGTACCTCTTTGTGTACATATCAGGTAGATAGTTTTGTCATTTTCTATGTGTCTGGCTGGTTGTTTTTAAATAAATGCCATCGGTTTCTAGATAGGGCTCTGCCACATACATATTTTGACGTAAAGATCTTAGAGATCTTCATTTCAGTAAATATGAATCTATATTTTTAAGTGCTACACAGTATTCCAAAACATGGGACTCATTAAGTAGTCCATAGGAATGTACATTTAGATCATTTCTGCATAATTTGTGTGTATGTCTATGTGTGCGGTGATTCCAGATGGTGGCAGGGAAGCTCCTTGAAATGCCTTCTAGTGTCCCCATGTGACTATTTCCTAGTAGGATATTTCTAGATTTTGTCATTGCTGGGCCTGAGAATATACACATTTTTTATTTTAATAGCATGGCCAAATTGCCCTCTAAAAAGCTTGTGCTGCTTTATACTTATACAACACCAAGACCAACCAGGAGGGCCTCTCTCCCCACGCCCACTATCTCATAGGATGTTAGGAGGATTCTTTGTGTTTCACCTTTGCTTGGATAGGTGAAAATGGTGTCTCTTGTCATTTTAATTTGCTGATTACCAGTGACTTCTGGGCTTTACAGTGAGAGCTTGCTCAGGGCCATTAACCATCATTCTATGGGTTATTTGTCTTTTTCGTATTGATTTGTTGAAGCTTTTTATATCACCTGCCCTTAAACACATTCACCTCAGCTCTTGAAACGGCTTATGGACAGAGCAGTAGGAGGGGGGCCAAGCCCTCCCAGGAACTTGGGTTTTCTTCGGAATGTTTTAATGAGGCGTCAAGTAGCCTCCCTCAGATTCCTGTTGTGGGCCTTCTGGGGACACTCCCTGGTCCAGCCACCACATCAGGAAGGCAGCTATTTCAGAAGGAGAGTCCTCAGGAAAAAGAAAAGGTGGGGTGAGGGTTTTGCAGACCTCTGAAATTGTCTGCAAAATATGGTGTGACTGGGAGAAGGGCGCAAAGTTTTGCTCAGGTTTGCAGAAACATCAGAGACCTTCAAACCCTTAAAAGCCCCAACTCTGGGGCCAGTCTTATGCCCGAGGTGAGACCTAGTGGGATCCCATTCTGCTGAGCAGGCGATGGCTTAGATTAGGCCATACTGTTCTTCTGGGCCTTGATTCCTCAGCCCAGGTAGGGGCTGCTTGTGAAGATCCACCAGGTCGTAGCAGCCAACTCCGCTATCCCAGGCTCCATCCCACTGCCTGCCCCGAAGGCGGCCACGCTGGCTGGCCAGGATGAGAGGCGTCACAGTGCCTCTTCCCCCCCCCAGCCCCTCCCAGCCCCAAACACAGGCAGCCTGTTCAGGAAGGCCTGGCGAAGGGGAGGAAAAGTCAGCACTTAACAACGGTGGCGGGGCAGGACGAGGAGCCTGCTCAGGCCAGCCGGACAGAGAGAGGGTAGCAGGGGTGGGGGAGCAGTCCCAGCCAGCTGGCACGGGAGACATCCAGGGGTGCCAGCATGGGTCCCAGTAGTAGAACCTGGAGGAGGGCTGTAGGAAGGCCAGGAGGTCACGAAGGGGTCTCCTGTTAGCCAGGGTTTTCTCCTTCTGGCTGTGCTGGAGGCATCAACGGCCTGGTTCCCAACACCAGAGCCCAACTGTCCTCTACCCAGTTACAGCTGGGGACAAGCCGCCATCACCGGCACCTTTATGTCTACCCACCTCCTCCGCTCCTAAATCGGCTTTGGGGAGGCTGCCTTAGGGGATCTGCAAAGGGAGACTTGCTTAATGCAGCAGCTAAAATCCAGGATTATGGAAAGATGATACTGTGGCTGGTGCCAGGGTACCCGTGTGGCTGGGCACTTCCTCATCTCTTTCCCTTCTTCCAAGGCTGCTGCTTCAGTGTCAAGTGGATCTTAACTCCATCCCTGGCCCTCCTCTATCTAACTGTGACTCTTGGCCTCAGTGTCCCTGTCTGTAAAATGGGGATATGGTAGCAGGTGCAGGAGGCATGGGTTTTAAAGCTCCTTGCTGACCATGGGGAGGATGTGCTACAGTGGGGGGTATTGAAGCCAAGCACTGTGATGGCTGGGTTGGGGGAGTCAAGTCAGCCCTAATCAGGACCATAGGAGGAGTGTTGGGGGGATAGGGACACCTGGTGCAGGGCTGGGTGGCCTGTAAGTGGTGAGTATGGACTAAGTGACCCCTGGCCACAGCCCAGCCCCAGTCCCTCAGTCCTCACCCCTGAGACCCAAGATCTGCAGATCCGCTGGATCTAAGGGGATGCAAGCCTGAGTCCTCTGCACCCTGGCACTGAGCCGAGAAGACAGGAACTCCTCAAGGGACAGAGGGTTGGAGGGGCGGGGAGAAGGGAGTAGCAGACAGGGGGCATGCCAGGCTGAGAAGAGTTATAGCTGTCAGCATTTCCCCTTCATCCCCAGGAGATAAGGCCTCCTCAGCCAGGGCAGAGGCAGAGGAAGGAGTCCTTTTTCCTCCTAAGCTCAAGCTTGGGGCCTCTGTCAGTAACCTGGAATCCTAATGTAAGTCCAGAGTAGATCCAGAAATGCAAGGACCCATTGGGATACCCTTCCATCCCAAAAGCTTGCCAGGAACACCTTATCTAGCAGGTCCTCCTGTAATCCCTGCCCCCAGTCCACCCTGGGGCCCCATCTCCCATCCGCCCCTCACTGTCACCCGCTGGACTCAGCCATTTACCCAGATAATCTCCCCCAGCCACCTTGGGTCCCTGGCCTGGCTGGGAGCACCCATGTCACCAGGCAGCAGGGGTGCACATGGCGGGGATGTGACTTGCTGCTGCTGCTGCTCACAGTATCAACAATAGCAACCAGCTTTTCCTGAGCTTCACCCCTGCACAGGCTTGTTGTGAAGTACTTCATTTAATCTTCACAACAGCCTTATTTTTATTTATTTATTTTTTTTTTTTGAGATGGAGTTTCGCTCTTTTTGCCCAGGCTGGAGTACAATGGCGCAATCTCGGCTCACTGGAACCTCCGCTCCCGGGTTTGAGCGATTCTGCTGCCTCGGCCTCCCGAGTAGCTGGGATTACAGGCGCACCACCACACCCAGCTAATTTTGTATTTTTCAGTAGAGACGAGGTTTCTCCACATTGGTCAGGCTGGTCTCGAACTCCTGACCTCAGGTGATCTGCCTGGTTTGGCCTCCCAAAGTGCTGGGATTACTGGTGTTAGCCACCGTGCCAGGCCAACAACAGCCCTATTATTATCCTGATTTTACAGGAAAACTGAGGCACACGGGTTAAGCAACTTTCTCAGACATGAAGCTAGTCAAGGGTGGAGGTGGGATTCACATTGTGGGGCTGGTGGCAGAATCTCCTTGAAGAGGAGGGCACAGCTGGAGGGAGGAGTGAACAGGAGTGGGGGCATTCCAGGCACGGAGCTGTGAGCTGAGGTTTGGAGGGGTAGTGCACTTGGTGTGGGGTTGTCCTTCTCTTCTTGGGAAAGTGCTTCCTTAACTTTAACATGAGTTATTTTTGTTGCAATGGCTGTGCTAACAGATAAATAGGTCCTAAAGTTCAGGGAGGCCAGAGGTGGGGCCACCACCCCTATGGATGAATGAAGGAGTGTGGGAGCCATGCGTGCTGGAAGCACATATCTTTCCCTCTCTTGAACATCCCAACTCCAGAAAAAGGGGTGTGCTGGTCAGCTTTCGGTGGTCAGGCTGCCAAATGGCCACTCAGTTTTCAACCCATGACTGCCTGCCTGTAGTCTAGGCCATCAGGGGTGACCCCCAATCATATCAGTAGGCTGGTCTGTCTGTTGGGAGGCCCAGTGAGTCAGCAAGTCTCTAGGGATGGGTGGGAGCCTCTGTCAGTCACTCCAGAGCTCTCCATCAGCTGGAGAAAATACAGCACAATGGGCTTGTCTTGAGAGGGGTGGAGGTGGCAGAAGAAGAAGGATAGTGGGGAGGGGGTAAGACAACAAGATGGCAAAGGCAGTGTAGATGGTAGTTGGGCAGGTAGCAGTATTGGTGATGGTGCTAATGTTGCCTTGATGATGATGCTGGAGGTGGTGGCAGTGGTGCTGGTGCTGGGGATGTACCAGTTGTGATGGTGCAGATGGTGGTGATGGTGGTTATATTGATGGTTACAGTAGTGCTCATGGTGGTAACGGTGATGCCAGTGGTGGTGGTAGTAGTACTGGGAGGGACTGGTGATGCTGGTGTTGGTGTTAGTGACAGTAATGATGGTTATTGATGGAGGTACTAGCAGCAACGATGGAAATGGTAGTTAATAGGTGCTGTAAATGGAGTGGGGTGGGCAGGGATCAGCCCCCTCACCAGCATGGATCCCCCATGT
The DNA here is from genome assembly GCF_028878055.3 of Symphalangus syndactylus. Classification (NCBI taxonomy): domain Eukaryota; kingdom Metazoa; phylum Chordata; class Mammalia; order Primates; family Hylobatidae; genus Symphalangus; species Symphalangus syndactylus. Next base: position 114,120,702 of record NC_072423.2, on the reverse strand, counting down.
CAGAGGCACAGGGAGAGCTTCAGGTTAGTCTTGGAGGCCCCTGGATCCTGGCAAGTCCAACTTGCCCTCCCTTAAGCCATCCCATCATTCTGTCTACCTCTGCCCCAGCCAGCTCAGCCATGGCTGGGGAAGCAAAGGGACTAGGATAGAGGAGCTTAGGCCAGCCGCCAGCACGTGAGGATCTGCTCCAGCCCTTCCTGGGGTCCACAGTAGTGGTCCAGCCGAGATCTCAGGGTCCACCTCAGCCCTCAGAGACACCAGAAGCACGGGCCACCCACAGACGCAAAGGCTAAGGAGCTGCCGCTTCACTCACAGACGCACACACGCCGCCCTATGCCCAGAAATACATGTGCACGTGCATGCTTACAAATACGTCCGGCTCGCGTCCCTCACTGACGTGCTGGAAAGTCTCCATGTGAGAACGCGCACGGACGGGCACACACAAGTGCACGCGCCGGCCACTCGAGGATGCGCCGCCACTCGCGCGCGCACGCACAGGGACGCGCACGCGGCTCCGCTAAGTGGAACCAGCAGAACCCGAGGCCGGCCGAGCCAATTGGAGACTCCTTGGCCCTGGAAGTCCTCGCTGCTGCCGCCAAGAGACGCGGTCAATTAACTTCTCCCTCCAGCCAGGCTCTCTGACCCGGCCTGCCCGCCCCTCCCGCCGGTGCCCGCCCCATCCCCGACCCGCCTCCTTCCTCCTCTGCCTCCTCTGGGTCCTCCCGCCCTGCACAGCCACGCTCGGACTGCAGGGCCCCCGCCCCGCCTTGGCGCGTCTGAAGGATGCGGCTCTGCCCCGGAGCTGAGGAGACGTAGCCTTTTGGGGGAGGGATGGAGGGGGGCGTCCCAGGGGACATACCCTTGCCCAGGGGTCTGAGGAAGCACGGCCCTGAATTAAGAGGGATGGGGCTGAGGGCTTCACAGCCCCGCCCTGGGGAGGTTTCAGAGACCGCCTTAACCTCTGCAGGTCACATTCACGGGAGTGGCTGGGCTAGGCACACCAAGCTGCTCCCGACTCCTTTTCTCCCAAGTCAGAGGACAGAGGCTCAGACCCCTCAGCAGCCACCTGCTCAGGGTGAGCCTCCACCCGCATGATATTTCATTTCCTTTCTTATAATGAGGCCAGTGAGTCCCGGTGGGTGGCAGCCAGGGCCCAGGGTGTGCAGGTTGGAGGGAAGGGAAAGGACATTCCGGGCAGAGAACAGCAGGAGTGAGGGCCTGAGTGTCATCAGAACTCCGGAGTCTGGATGGAGGGAGCTCCCAGATAAGCAGTAGAATGAGAGGGACTCCCACCCACAGCCAGTACCAGAGTGCCCAGCCCAACCCAGGCGGCGTGCCAGCAGTTCCTCCATCCTCTCTTTCTCTCTCTCTCTCTCGGGATTGTAAGGAGGGGAGGCATTGAGGCACTCACCATTCACTGGGGACAGCATTGACTGAGGAGCTGGGCCAAGATAGAAATTGGTGACTCCCAAGGCCCCCCAGGGTGCCAGGACTTGAAGGACTCCAGGCTGGGTTTGTCTCCCCAGAGTTCACCACTCCTTATCCACCCCCCACCCCCGACTCATGTCCCCAGCAGGCAGCCAGGATCCTGTGTGGATCCATCCTGGGACATTCCATTCCAGTCCCATGTACCCCTGGGGAAAGGACTGGACAGAGAATATCAGTAACTGCAGCCTACAGGGTTACTGGCGGGCAGGCAGGAGAGAGTCCCCGGTTTTTCCCTTCGATCAGGCAGGCCCTACCCCTCAGAGCCACAGCTTCGCATCTGTAAGGTGCGAGCTCCATAGAGCAGATTCCCCACATGCAGGGGAACTCCCACCTTCCCTCTAGAGTCAGGGCCTTTTGAAAAGGGGTAATCCCTCCGGGAAATTGGGATGTCTCTGGGACCTGCTGCTGCGCCGGGAAGTCCTGCCTGTGGTCTGACCTTCGGCTTGGCAGGTGGATGCAGATGACGTCATGACTAAAGAGGAACAGATCTTCCTGCTGCACCGTGCTCAGGCCCAGTGCGAAAAACGGCTCAAGGAGGTCCTGCAGAGGCCAGGTGGGGGTCAAAGGAAGAGGGTCTGGGGATGAGGCCAGGTGAGGGAGGGTCAGTCAAGGGCGGGACCCAGGATACAGAGCCAGGTGAAGGCTCTCTGTGGGGGCGAACTCAGGTAAAGGGGGCCAGGCCGAAGTGAGAACCGAAGTGGGGTGTGTGGTGCAAGAGTGGAGTCAGCAGGCTCAGGCATCCATGGCTTGTCCTAAGTCTTGAGCTCAGGTCCCTGTGTTGCCCACCACCAGCACTCAGACTGATGGCTGTCTGGTTAATCTCATCAACCGAAGAGGCCCAGACCCCAACTGACTGAAGGAGAGGAGCAGCTTCCTCCCCTGACAAGCCCTTAGGGTTCCGCAGGGGTTGAGGCTGGTGCCCGCCCAGAACACAAGCACACAATGACAAACACATTCTGTGGCACACAGATTTTGCTCACACTCACAGAGACTCACATGGTCTCTGCAGTCACAGCCCCACCAGTGCCAGCCCCAGCAGTGGCTCCCAGTCACATCGAGATCTAGGGGGTCAAGTGGGCCCCCTCACTCTGGGTCCTGAACCCAGCCCCTCTTCTTAATTGTGAAAGCCTGGAGGAGCTCTCTTTGCCCCTCATCATCCACCACGGAGCCTCTCTCTTCCTACTGTACCCCGCCCTGCTACCCACATCCCCACACTGAGGCCCGAGGGTGGAGGCAGGAAAATGAGCACGGTCATTCTCATCCCAGTCCAGGCTGCCTGCACTCAGCTTCCCATCATTGCCACAGACCTGACATATGAGGACCATGGGGGCCTAGCTTGGGCAGTGGCTGAAGGAATACAAGTCAGAAAATGAGGAAGACTTTGTGGCTAGGAAGAAAGACCTCTCCGGCCTGGGCAACATAGTGAGACCCCATCTCTAAAAAAAAAATTTAAAAATTAGCCAGGTGAGGTGGTGCACACCTGTAGTCCCAGCTATAGGGGAGGCTGAGGTGGGAGGATCACTTGAGCACAGGAATTTGAGGCTGCAGTAATTCGTGATCATGTCACTGCACTCTAGGCTGGGCAACAGGGCGACAGAGGGAGGCCTTGTCTCAAAAAAAAAAAAGAAAAAAAAAAAAAAAGACCTCCATCATCTCTCCAATGAGAAGAGAGGCCAGGCTCCATCACAGATTAGGCATCTCGGCGGCCACTGTGGAAGCTGTGAACCACATACTTGAGGATCCAGGGCAGGGGATGGGGTGGTCTTCTCTGTCCACTCTTGACTGTACCACCTTGCTCTTGTCTTCTCACCACCAGCTTCTTTACCTGCACAGCACTCAGGCCAGACTTCATTTTCACTATGTAACCTGTCCATTGACATCTCCACCCACTCTGTCTGCTTTCCCCGTGCGCCCCCTGGTGGGGCCTTCACTGCTGCGTGGCCTTGGCCCCCACTCCTGACTCCTGGGTGGGAGGATACCATCTCTGCTCTGTCTTGCGCAGTTTAGTGCTCACCCCACTAGCTGATCCTGCACTCCCATTCCAACCCTGGGGGACAGTCTCCACCTCCTCTTATTACTTCGCCTGGCAAGCACTTTACACTTTGTTAAACACCTCCTCACCCATCGTCTCAGATCTCCCAACAGCCTGGGTGTCAGCAGGGCAGGAGACAACCCCCCCATTGTACAAAAGGGGAGTCTGAGGCCAAAGAGTACCCCGGGTCTCCTGTTGTAGCACAGCTGACAGCCATCATTACCACCCTGGTTTCTCCAGCCGACATAATGGAATCAGACAAGGGATGGACATCTGCGTCCACATCAGGGAAGCCCAGGAAAGATAAGGCATCTGGGAAGCTCTACCCTGAGTCTGAGGAGGACAAGGAGGCACCCACTGGCAGCAGGTACCAAGGTACGTCTCTGCTTCCATGCATCCAGCTGGCATGGGCTTGGATCCGCCCACCCCCATTACACTGTCCCTCTCATGTGAGCTTATGCTTCTTGGCTCTTATAGAAAGTAAAAGGCTGCAGCCCCATCCCCAGGCAAGGGGCTGGGAGAAGACAGAGTCTAGTGGGAAGGAAGGGGAGCTGGATGGCTCAGGCCTCAGAAAGGGATGAACAGAGAACTCGCCAGCACCACGCCAAGAGTGGACCCAGGGCTACGGCCCCACCCATGGAGAGAAAGAGAGATGACAGAGAACCCTGGGGGACAGAGAGGCAGGGAGAGATACACAAAGACAGACAGATAGTGATAAAGAAACGCAGGGAGAGACAGTCACAGAGACAGAGGGGGCCAGGAGGCACACTCTGAAGTCTGGGCTTAGTGTGTCAGAGGAGGTATATGGGGACACATAGTGGATAGGGCCACAGAAATAGAGCAGGAGAGGAGGGCAGTGGCAGAGGGTGGGGCCAGAGGCAGTGGGACAAGGAGGGGAGAAGAGAAGGGAGGGAAGCAGATGAGGAAAGGCAGACAGAGCCCAGGCTTTGGCCACAGGGCCGGTTTCAACCGGCCGGGTGGGCAGCAGATTCCAGATGGGCCACATCTGGGAGGCTGTGGTCACCCTGTGGCTCCCTGGGGACCAGAGGGAATTGTGGGCCTGGCTGGGTGGGGCTGGGAATATGGCGCCCAGGACAGAGAGCCTTTCACCAAGCCAGGGCGGGTCCAGCCATCAAGGCAGCCTGCCAGGGTGGCTGGAGAGTCCTGTGGTTGGAGCCCTACAGAGGGAGAGAAGGGGGCTGCAAGCTGGGAGTGGAATGTGGAAGATCCAGAGGCTGGGGACCCTCCAAGGTCACTTAGCCTCCCTGCAGTGAGGCTGGGGCTCCAAAGTGGGATGTCACCCTACTTTGAATCCCACCATTAGCACTTAGATTTGGGGAATCGATCTCCCCCAGCAGTGGCCGTGGGAGTCTCACAGCAGGTACTCAGGGCAGGCATTGAGTGGTGGTAGAAGCATGGGCCAGTGTGGTTAATCCCAACTTCCCAATAAGGAAATGGAAATAGAAAGACTGGGGACACCTGTGTGAGGTCAGCAGCTCCTTGGAGTCCAGCTGGCACTAGAAACCAGACCTCCTGCCTCCTGTCCATGATCCCAGGGGAAGGGGCACACAGGGAGCCTCCCAGCTGAGGGAGAGTTAGTCTGGGTACTTGCCCTTCTTCAGAGACACCTGGAAGGTGGTTCCAAGAGCAGAGAGAAAGGCGAGAGGCCTGGCCCGGGGCTGAGTACTTGAAGAGGACAGGGCCCTGTGTTGTATGACCTCAGCAAGTTGCCTACCTCTCTTGGCCTCTGTCAGCCCATCTGGAAAATGGGGCCAGTGCCCGTACCTGTATCGCAGAGGCCATAGTAAATTCTATGAGGCCAGGTGGGTGCAGCGCACAGAAATACATTTTCTCCAGAATGCTCCAAAGCCTGAATTTTCCTGCTTGGGGATACACCTGTCCCTGCAGGAACCAACAACCACTGATGGGCCGGGTGCGGTAGCTCATGCCTGTAATCCCAGCACTTTGGGAGGCCCAGGTGGTTGGATCACCTGAGGTCAGGAGTTTGAGACCAGCCTGACCAACATGGAGAAACCCCATCTCTACTAAAAATACAAAATCAGCCAGGCATGGTGGCGCATGCCTGTAATCCCAGCTACTCGTGAGGCTGAGGCAGGAGAATCGCTTGAACCTGGGAGGCGGAGGTTGCAGTGAGCTGAGATCACACCATTGCACCCCAGCCTGAGCAACAAGAGCGAAACTCCGTCTCAAAAAAACAAAACAAAACAAAACAAAAAAACAACCCACAGATGTATTCATCCTTCTGGGTCACTAATCATGACCTTGACTCTCCCTTGGTATCCCCTATCCTGTCTCTGGGCACAGGGCGCCCCTGTCTGCCGGAATGGGACCACATCCTGTGCTGGCCACTGGGGGCACCAGGTGAGGTAGTGGCTGTGCCCTGTCCGGACTACATTTATGACTTCAATCACAAAGGTGAGGCCTGCTGGAAGGGGTGGGGATCACAAGGAGGCTGAGACTTGGAGCTAGGGGTTCAGTGTCTCCAGACCTCCCTGCCGGCCCTGACCTCCCATGGACCTGCAGGCCATGCCTACCGACGCTGTGACCGCAATGGCAGCTGGGAGCTGGTGCCTGGGCACAACAGGACGTGGGCCAACTACAGCGAGTGTGTCAAATTTCTCACCAATGAGACTCGTGAACGGGTGCGAGCCTTTCTCCTCCCCAACCTGACCGGGATAAATTCACTCCCACCCCACGGGTGACCCCTGACCCAGCCCTGACTCCTGACATTGACTCCTCCAGCAACCTTACCCTGGCCTCTTGCTCTTTCCCCGATGCTCACCCTGGGTCCCAGGGATCTGACTGTGTCTCCCCTCGCACAGGAGGTGTTTGACCGCCTGGGCATGATTTACACCGTGGGCTACTCCGTGTCCCTGGCGTCCCTCACCGTAGCTGTGCTCATCCTGGCCTACTTTAGGTGGGCGGGGCGGGGCGAGAGGCGGCGGGACATGGTGGGGGTGGGGGCGGTGGCCGAGGTCTGATGCGACCCCCTCCCTGCACCCATCACCCCCGGCGGGTGTCCCTACCTACGGCGCACAGCCCAGCTTCTTGTCCACCCGCCGCGCGTCCCCGTGCCCCCACCCACGGTGATGTCGCGCGACCCGCAGGCGGCTGCACTGCACGCGCAACTACATCCACATGCACCTGTTCCTGTCCTTCATGCTGCGCGCCGTGAGCATCTTCGTCAAGGACGCGGTGCTCTACTCTGGCGCCACGCTCGATGAGGCTGAGCGCCTCACCGAGGAGGAGCTGCGCGCCATCGCCCAGGCGCCCCCGCCGCCTGCCACCGCCGCTGCTGGCTACGTGAGTACCCCTCCGCCCGCCGGCTCCCGGTGCCGCCACTGGCCTCGTGGGGCCCCGCCCCGCCCCGCCCCCCTCCAGCCGGGCCCTCGACCTGCCCGCCTCCTGCCCGCGCCACTGGCTTCAGCCACTCAAACCCGTCTCACAGGGTCCCTCGCAACCCTCAGCTCTGCCGCCAACCCTGCTGCCAAGGGCTCTGAGTGTCGCACACGCCCCGCGCTGCCATCAAGGCTCCTACCTCAACCCAGTACCCCCTAACCACTCTACCTCTTCACTTTGCCTCCTGCCCCTGACAGCGCACCCCACTGAGAGAGCCCCCCAAGCCGAGCCTGCCCCTTCCTGGCCTGTTTGGCCGGCACCACTTGTCCCCTCCCGCCGCCCCAGCCCCCAGCCCAGCCCTGACTTCCGGGAGGCAGGCCCTGCCCTCTGACTAACACCAGCCGATCTCTTAGGCTGGCTGCAGGGTGGCTGTGACCTTCTTCCTTTACTTCCTGGCCACCAACTACTACTGGATTCTGGTGGAGGGGCTGTACCTGCACAGCCTCATCTTCATGGCCTTCTTCTCAGAGAAGAAGTACCTGTGGGGCTTCACGGTCTTCGGCTGGGGTACGCGGGCACAGCGGGTAGTGAGGCGCCGGCAGGGGTGGGACTGTGGGTGACAGGGAGAAGGCAGCCCCTGGGGGGAGGCGCCCACACAGCACATCCCGCCCCAAGTGGAACAGCAGGAGAGAGGCCCGTCGCCCTTCTGTGATCCTGACCCCATTCCAGGCTCAGGGAACAGCAGGGCTTGGCCAGGGATCAGGTTCACCTGAGGTTAGATTCACCTGAATTGAGGCTCAGCCCAGGAGAGGGAAAGGAGGGACCCTCAGGCCAAGATTCAGCTCAGGATCAGAGTAGGATACTGGGTCAGAGGTCAGCCTGGGGCTGGAATTGGGATCTGGGACCCTCCCTCTACCCTGAGCCCCATGGACTAAGCCAGCATCTATTACCCCACCAATCCCCTTGCTGGGATGGGGTGCGGGGCTGCCCACACCATTGCCAGCCTCAGCAGGCCTGCGGGGTCCATGGCTCAGAGCCGTGGACCCAGCACCTCAGCATCACCTGAGCTTCACAGCACCTCTGCAGAATGGGTTGCTGGAGCCGTGCACTCCTCCCAGCCCCCCACAGGCTCTGGGATCCAGTTACCGATAATTGTCCATTATTGTTGGCAGCTGCAGAGCTTGGCTGGGCTCCGGGACAACTGGCCAGACTGCAGAGGGGTGGGTCGGGTGGCTGGAGCCCTCTCCGCACTCAGCACCCAGAGGCCCACAGGTCAACAGCCACCGCCTCCCTACTTCTGGACATACATCCTGACCCTGACCTCACCATGACAAGCCCCAGAGTTGGGGAGACCTGGGCCCAGTCCCAGGAACTGATGCAGGCTCTGGGGCTAGGAGGTGTCCTAGTGGACTGGCAACATGCAGATTGGGAGTGCATAGAATCCTGGGGCACAGGAATGTCACAGCTCTTTTTCTTACCCTAAATCCAGGTCATACCTTATCCCTCCAAGGGTGTACCAGGCCTAGAGTCAACTTGGTGGTGTGTGGTCGGGGAGGACCTGGGGCTCCCTTCCCAGAGGCACAGCTCACCCAAATATACCATGTGCCCCTTGAGCTGGTGCAGGCCAGGACATACTGACACACCAAGGTCTCCCTGTGGCCTCTGCTTGGGACAAAACCTCTCACCCCATCCAGTCTCATCCATGAGGGCTAGGACCTTTCAAACCAGGTTGTGGGGGGTGCTGTGCTGGGGCAAAAAAAAATGTGGAAAATAGGCTGTCTCCCCATGGGACCTGCAAGTCCAAAGCAGTGCCCTCTGCAGAGGGAATGGACAGGGCATGGATCAGTTAGTGATACCTTATTATTATATTATACCTTGTACCCCACATATGTGCGTATGACGTGGAGCCAAGATGGGGGCAGAGGCTGAGCTGGGTTTTGAGGGCTGGTGCCCCAAGGGGAAGCTGTTAGGGCACCACATGGCAGAGTGTGGCTCTGTCACCAAGTGGACCAAGTGCCGAGGGTCAGGGGTTCAGGGCAATGGTGGAGTAAGCTGGGGGTCATCGAGGATGAGGGGGGATGACCTTGTGGACAGCAGCCACAGCCCTGCACACTGTCCCCCTCTGTGCCCGCAGGTCTGCCCGCTGTCTTCGTGGCTGTGTGGGTCAGTGTCAGAGCTACCCTGGCCAACACCGGGTAGGTCCAGGTGGAGAAGGGGCCCAGGCAAGAAGCACCCCTGGGTCCCTTTTCTTCCAGGAAGCATGTGAGAGGGCCTCCTGTACCCTGGCCTCAAATGGCCCAGCCTCAGAAGTTCTCAGTCCAGCCTCGAGCCAGGAGCACCCTCAGGGTCACAGGAGGCTACTTCCAAAGAGGCCTGTGAGGGTGGCCTCAGGCCTGGCCACACCCAACACCCCTGCCCTGTGTCCTCAACAGCTAATGTCAGACAAGACCAAATCTGGGCCTCTGTGGGCAATCTTAGGATGGGAACAGGATGGATGGGAGCTAATGCCTCAACCTCCCCCAGGTGCTGGGACTTGAGCTCCGGCAACAAAAAGTGGATCATCCAAGTGCCCATCCTGGCCTCCATTGTGGTGAGCAGGGGTGGGCTGCTGGCCACAGGGGTGGGTGGGATGTGCGCCTGGGCCCCCCGGAACCAGCCCCTGACAGGGACCTAGGAGGCTTCCCTGGACCCCAGTGTCAGAGCCACAGAGGCCAGAGGACCAGCTGATCCACACTCCAGCCCAGAAAGGAAAACCAAGGGCCCAAGGAGCCACCCAGAGATGCAGTGACAGAGCAGAGCCTATGGCCGTGGCTGCCAGGCCTTGCCCTGCCCCACTAGGGTGCAGCCTCCAGACGCAGCCCCCTCACTCCCACAGCTCAATTTCATCCTCTTCATCAATATCGTCCGGGTGCTCGCCACCAAGCTGCGGGAGACCAACGCCGGCCGGTGTGACACGCGGCAGCAGTACCGGTGAGCCCACCATGCCTGCCATGCCCTGGCTCCTCGGGGTCCCTGAGTCCCGGTACCATGTACCCCAGAAAGACAGTGGCCCCATGAACGAGCCTGGGGCAAGGGAAAGGACCCAGCGTCTGACTCCCTGGCTGTCCTCACCCACCTGGCCTGCCCAGCAGTGATGGGAGGCCCTAGGAGCACCCCAAAGCCAGCCTGCCCACTGGTACCAGGCCCTGCACTAGCGCTGGAGTCTGTGAGGGTGCGAGGAACTTGAACCTCTCCTCAAAGAGTTGGTTGCAGGGAGTCTGAGGAACAGGTAGGCGGTGGGTGGCCCCAGGAAGGCCGCAGCTCAGCTGAAACATGAGGAGTGGACTGTGGGACAGTGAGGTTTGACCGTGGAGGGGAGCGCTTGCCAGCTGAGGGCTCCACAGGTGCGAAGGGCCCAGGGACAGGGGGACTGTCATTTGAAGTCCACTCCGGGACACCGCTGAGAACCAAGGGGCCCTATTAGCACTTAGCCAGGAAAGCAGCCATGCAGGTGAACTGGGTTGTCCTCCCGTGGTGACTGGAGCCCTGGGCCCCTCTGAGCTTCCGGAGCCTGGGGCTGGCAGGGTGGGGGGTGGCACGATGCTTGTTGAAGGGGAAGTGGCTTGGCCCTGACCTACCTGCCCCGCTGGCCCAGGAAGCTGCTCAAATCCACGCTGGTGCTCATGCCCCTCTTTGGCGTCCACTACATCGTCTTCATGGCCACACCATACACCGAGGTCTCAGGGACGCTCTGGCAAGTCCAGATGCACTATGAGATGCTCTTCAACTCCTTCCAGGTGCGCAGTGCTGGCCCAGGCCTGGCTGAGGGTGGGAGGGGTTCCAGGGGCAGGCCCTGATTCGAGACACCCCTCTTCACAGGGATTTTTTGTCGCCATCATATACTGTTTCTGCAACGGTGAGGTAAGCAGGAGACAGTGTTGGCATAGGGCAGGGTGGGGCAGATAGCCCAGAGGCTTCCTCAAGGCTCATTTCTCCATTCTTCCACCCCGTTACTTCTTTGTCCCTCCAAGAACACCCCTGAGGACATGCTGAAAGCAGAGAAGTCTTTCCAGATGATGCAGGCTCAGGATGTGCTAGGATGTGGGGACTCTTCAGTCATGGCATAGCCAAGTGTCTTCCCAGCCCCATGGTTCAATTATCTGTGACCCAGATTGGAGGACTCAGCCACCTTTGGGGCAATTTGAGCCTTGTAGATTCTGGGTGTGTCAGTTGCCTGCAGCCAAGCACCCTGTTGTGAGGATGGGATTTCACTTGGCCTTGGAGTTTCCCAGGAGTCCCCGATTCCCATTTTCATTCCGTGCTGGGTGTCCAGGGGCCGGGATGGGGCATCGCAGGGGTTGGGAGACACACCTGACTGCCGCACCCTTACTGCCCCAAGGTACAAGCTGAGATCAAGAAATCTTGGAGCCGCTGGACACTGGCACTGGACTTCAAGCGCAAGGCACGCAGCGGGAGCAGCAGCTATAGCTATGGCCCCATGGTGTCCCACACAAGTGTGACCAACGTCGGCCCCCGTGTGGGACTCGGCCTGCCCCTCAGCCCCCGCCTACTGCCCACTGCCACCACCAACGGCCACCCTCAGCTGCCTGGCCATGCCAAGCCAGGAGCCCCAGTCCTGGAGACCCTCGAGACCACACCACCTGCCATGGCTGCTCCCAAGGACGATGGGTTCCTCAACGGCTCCTGCTCAGGCCTGGACGAGGAGGCCTCTGGGCCTGAGCGGCCACCTGCCCTGCTACAGGAAGAGTGGGAGACAGTTATGTGACCAGGCGCTGGGGGCTGGACCTGCTGACATAGTGGATGGACAGATGGACCAAAAGATGGGTGGTTGAATGGTTGCCCACTCAGGGCTGGGGCCAAGAGGAAAAACAGGGAAAAAAGAAAAAAAAAAGAAAAAGAAAAATGAAAAGGAAGCGGTGTGTGGCTTCCTGTAGCTCAAACTGGGGACTCATTCCAAGAGGGCGGGGCTGGGAGCCAGGGAAAGCTGTGGGGGGAAGGCCATGCGTCATGGAGGAATCCTCAGGTCTCACTTCAGAACGGGGAGGGATCTGGGGCCTGTGGTATCATACAGCAGAAAGGGCCCAGAGAGGCTCAAGTCTACAGGGGTCACACAGCAGCCAAGTGGACCCATGTGGGAATCCAGCCTCAGCCTCCGTTGCCGCCAGCTGTGGAGCTGCTCTCCACACTTGTACCTAGGCCCCATGGGGGACCCAGGCTCCTCTGGGCCAACTCTTCTGACTGCTGCCCCCATCACTGCCACCCAGGGCTGCTGGCAGATCCCTCAGGTCCCTGGCCACACCCCCAAGGCTACGGCCCTGCCACAGAGTGGACCTTTCCTGGCTGTCCGGTGGCCACTCAGGGAGCCCTCCACACAGGAGCCTTAGCATCCACCCGTGACCTGACATGCCTCTGTGACTGAGGTTGCAGGAGGAGCACCAGGCCAGCAGGTGAAGGGTGGGGCTGGGTCCCTGCTCTGGCTCAGGACTTGTGGGGAGCCAGGAGTCTGAGCCCAGAGGGCTGGCTGGGCAGGGGCCTGCAAGGTGGGACACATCCATTCACTATGCATCTGGGACAGTCACTAAGTGTCCTCACCTGACACCCACCTACCACCTTACTCACCCCCCTGGACCCTGCCCTCTCCCACCTTGGGCCATTCGTGGGCCCCAGAGTGGCACAGAGCCCCTTGGCCCAACACCCTACAGCGTGGAGGACTGACCCTACAGCGTGCCCACCCCGGGCTGTGGCCTGAATGAGCTTCTTGCTCTTGCTCCAGCCTGAACACGGCCCCGCACGAGCCCTGCCCTGCCTTCCCATCTCCCACTCAGCCCACCTTGCTCTTCTCCATGGACTCAGCATCCAGGAGTGCACCCCATCTCCAGCAGCCCACACACACCCCACAGGGCATAGGGGAGGGGTCAGGAGGCCCAAGACAAAAAACTCAGGTGGGCGTTAGGAGGTGTGGGTGCCTACTGAGCAGCCTCAGGCCCAGCCCTGCCTGCCCTTCCAGATGACGGACAGGTCCAAAGGCTGTCCAAGGGCCTGGTGCACCCATGGAGCTCCATGCAATGGTTGAGGGAGGCATAGGCCAGTCTTGAAGGGCTGCAGAGCCAGGCTGGGAGCCATTGGAAGTTCAAGAGGGAGAGCAACAAGGTCTGAATGTTTAAAAAGTCCCCACATCAATGTGGAGACGAGAGGAGGCTGCACAGGGGTTGGAGAAGAGGTGGCCTGGCAGGAGGCGGGTGGGCTGGCAGGGAGATGGTGACAGGGAGGGCAACAAGAGTTAGCTGGGGGAAGGAGACCTCAGCAGGGCAGACCCTCATCCTCCTCCCCAGGGATGTCCGATGCCACTCTCTAGGGTCTGAACGCAAGTTTCTGAAGTAATAAGCCCATGAGGCCCACTCACCCAGAAGCATTCAGACTGGGCACCCTGCAACAGGGCTGTGGCTTCCCCCTCAGACTGGGTGCCCCCCCCCCAGGTGGAGGTAGGCCTCTCCTCTCAGATTGGATTGCCTCTAGGACAGGGTTTGGTCTCTTCTTACAACCAGGGACCCCCCCAATCCCCACCCACACCCCAGGACAGGGCTGTGTCTCCCCACTCAGTCTGAGTACCCCAAGGTCAGGGCTGAGCCTCTGTCTCAGGCAGGGTGCCCCCCAGGGCAGAGGTGTGCCTCTCCTCTGCCCTACTGGGTCACCCCAAGACAGGGCTGTCGCCCCCATTAGACTTGTCACCACCTTGCCTTTAGATGGAACTCCCCTCCAGATAGCGCTGTCCTTCTCCTTTGAACTAATGCCCCCAGGACATACTGGGTACCCCCATCTCAGGTTTGGTGTCCCCAGGCCAGGGCCAGGCCTCCCACGCCAGCTGGATGCCTCTAAGAGGAGGACTGCCCTCCCCTGAGGATATCTGCACCCAGGGCAGTTCCAGGCCTCCCCCTTTAGACTAGGCATCATTTTTCCTCTCGGTCTGGATGTCCAGGACAGGACTGGCCCTCTCACCTCAGTCCAAGTCCCCTAGGCTAGGACCAGTTCTCTCCCCTTAGACTAGGAGCCCCCAGGCCAGGGCTGGCCTCCACTCAGAGAGGCCTCAGAGCCCCACCTGGGCCATCCAGGTATTGGCAACGGAAGTGGAGCCCTCAGCAGGCCTGGCAGGCAGGCAGGACCCTGTTTGCCTTGAGCAGGGGCTGGATCCAGGTGGTCACTTCTCCCTTCAAGGCCCCACAGCAAAGCCAAGCCACAGGGAACACATAAACATTAGCAGAGCTGGGCAGGGTGGTCAGCAGGGAGGAGGGCACCTAGAGAACCCAACTCCTCAGCCCCCTTGGCTATGGGATCCGACACCTTGCAGGCTGCCCCAGACTCCAAGGCAGGCCAGTACAGTGGCCAGTTTCTGTTCCCACCTGTCTTGAGCACGTGGACAGCCCCATCCCTCGCTGGCCTGTCTCCCTCAGCCCAGGCTGTGAGAAGGATCGCTGAAGGCCCTTGGACCTCCTGGGGGTGCTCGTCCAGCCCTGGAACACAGGCCTAGCCTCAAGGGGAAGCTGAGTGGATGCAAAGCTCCCAGCTCAGAATAGGGTCGAGCTCTGCCACCCCTCACCTGCCAGTCCCTGTCGAGAGCAAGGACTGAGTTGGGCCCCAAGTGCCTGGAGTGGGCAGGCTCTGAGGGGCCACAATCTTCAGCCCTCACCCTGGGAGGTGGCCAGAAGGGGTGTGGACAGACAGGAAAGGGGGCTGAGTTCTCTGGAGGTTCAAGAGGGACATGACCCTGCCCCTCCCTCCTTGGGGTCTGGGAGGACACAGCCCTGCTCTGGGGGTCTGAGGGAACATGGACCCGTCCTGGGGATCTGAGAGTGCATTGTCTCTGCGTGGATTGCTGGAAAAGCTGTCTGGCTGCAGGGACCTGATGGGGGGAGCTGGGGTGAGGTGGTACAACTCCCTGTCCCTGGTTCCTCCTCAGCCAACTCCAGGAGAATGATCCCAGCCCGAGGCTGCCATGGCCAACTGAAACAAACCTTGCCTGAGGGACTGGTCCCACTGGCTGGGAGGGACAGAGGAGGAAGGTACTCTAGAGCTAGGCAGGGGCCTGACCCCTGGCTGGCTCCAGGTGTGTGCTGTGTGGCTCTGGGCAAGCCACCTTCCCTCTCTGAGCCTCAACTTCTCCTCACAGGTCAAGCCCCTGCTCAGGCTTCACGACCTGAGCGGACTCAGGATACTACCTTGCTCCCCAACAGGCTGCCAGGCCTGGACAAGGATAGGGACAGGACCCCTAACCTTCCCTCAGGCAGGCACGAGAGCCTAAGGACCTCCCCTTGTGACCCGCTGTTTCCCTCTTCAGTGCCACGGGCATGCAGGCAATGGAGGTGAGGGTGGATTCTTCTTGCTCCAGCGTTTTTAGCAGGCAGGGCAGGAGCAGCCTTGGCATGGCCCGCACACTGGCCCTTGCCCGGAGGCCACAGTCAGACAACCTGTTCACGACAAACTCATGTCCATACCTCAGCAAGAGAGTGGGGCGTGTTGGGTGTCATTCTCCACGTGCGAGCATTTTTATGCGTGTGCTGCTTGTGTATTTCTTTGTATTTGTGCACACGAATGTCTGTCCATGTGCCTATCTATGTGTGTCTGTGCTTGTGTACCTGTGTGTGTGTGTGTCTGGATAGGCCTGTATGTCCATTTGTATGTGTCTGTGTCTTCTGGCATGTCTATGCATGTGTGGTTGTAGGTTTGTGTACCAGTGTGTCTATGTGTGTATTTTTGTGTGTGTCTGTGTGCATTTATATGTCTATTTGTGTATTTCTGTATGTGTCTATTTGTGTGTGTATATATATTTGTATATGTGTCTGTTATGTCTGTGTATGTGTGTGTCTATGTTTCTATGCTGGTGTACGTATGTCTATCTGTGTGTATTTATATGTATTGTGTATGTCTGTGTATGTGTATTTGTGTAAATCTGTGTCTATGTCTATGTGTGTATGTCTGTGTATTTATATGTATGTGTCTGTGTATGTCTATTTGCATGTGTATTTGTTGTCTATGTGTATTTGTGTCTATTTGTATGTGTCTGTGTATTTGTGTATGTCTCTGTGTGTGTCTATTTGTGTGTCTTTGTGTATGTCTGTGTGTGTCTATTTGTATGTGTTTATGTGTGTATGTCTCTCTGTGTATTTGTGTGTCTGTGTATTTGTGTCTCTGTGTGTGTGTCTACTTGTATGTGTCTGTGTGTTTATGTGTGTATGTCTCTGTGTGTGTGTGTCTATTTGTGTGTGTGTGTGGACTCGTGGTCTAAGAACGCCGCCAGTGGGTGGAATTTGGCTCATAGACATGTTTGGCTTGGCACCTACAGTATTTTCAACATCCTGAGCCAACATTTAAAAATCAGGATATTTCACATAAAAATTCAGCTTTCCAACTTCTCTTAAAAATTCAGAAGCCCTGGCAGCCCTGGGCCTGCGTTCCCATGAGGCCATGCTCCTCCCGAACTGCGCAGGGCTGGCCTCCTCTGTGCACCCTCCATAGCCTCGCCCACTTGTCTTGCCCAGCAGTGTCTTGAGGATGGCTGTTTGTGAACCCAGTGTGTGGTCACAACTAAGTGTGAGCCTGGCTGTCAGGGAATATGTGCATGACTGGGGTGTGTGTGCATGTGTGTGAATGTGTGTGTGCATGTGCAAAGCAACTCTGTATGAGGCAAACCTGAGTGTGTGTGGTGCGTGTGAATGCCTGAATGTGCGCGTGCGTGTGTGAAGAGTCTGCATGGGGGAACACGTGTGTAAAGGCATGGATGTGCACGTGTGTGTGCAGGGGAGTGGCCATATTTGTGGCTGTGTGGAGTGTGTGGGCCACAGCGGGCTGGCACGCTCTGCACAGGGGCCTCTTCCGGTCTTTGAGGGGGAATTGGATTCCCGGCTTCTGGCTGGGCCGCCTTGCGGGATTTATTTCTGTCTCAGTGCCCACTGGAGGCCTGAGTAATGGGAACATTTAAAGAAAACCAGTAAATACATACAGAAGAGGCAGGCTAGCTGGGAAACTCAGCCCAGACACCCCTGCCCAGCCCACAGCTGCCAGAGCCCCTGGGGGCAGGCCTGAGCCCAGGGAGAAAGGAGCTCCAGCATGCGGCAGCACCCCCTCACTCTGTGGGGTGCCACCCCCTCACTCTGTGGGGTGCCCACTGCTACCCATGCATGCCCCCACCACCTGGATGGATGGTCCCTGGGTCAACACTGGGCATCTTGAGAGCTTCCTTGGCTCTGAGCAGCAGATGTTCAGGAGATTCAGGGGATGCCAGCTCAGGCCTGGCCCGGGGCCAAGAGGACCTGACCCTCCAGGGGTGCCCTTTCCCAGCCAGGCTACAGGCATTCTGCCCACACACACCCTCTGCACATGTTGACACACCCACAGTTCAAGGAGGGGAGAGGCTGTGCTGACCTGGCAGGGCTGGGCGGGCACTCGATACCCCACCCGGACCTCACACACCCAGCAGTGCCTTGGAACCTCGTCTCCCAGGACACGGCCTCTGCTGTTCTGGGTCTCAGGCTGACTGGACCCCGCTCTCTGGATCGTCTCTGATGAGCAGTCACTTACAAATGACATAAACCCCACAGGAAAGGATAGGCGTGCGTCATGCGGTGGGGTGACCTGCTTTACAGAAGACCCGCTGCTGGCAGGAGCCTTTGGACCAACGCGCCCTGTCAGGGACCCCATCGGGGATCTCCTGCTGCCCCCCAGTGGCCATGGGAGGACATGAGGCAATAAAAGTCACGGCTGCATGGAGCTGCTCATTCGCGCCTCTGAGTGGACTCTGAGGGCCCCACGTGGTTCCCAGCCAGACAGTTATGGGAAAGCGAGGCCTTTCAACTGGTCTGAGGGAAGGGGCTTGGATCCCAGCACAGATCTGGAGACTACCTGGAAGGTCAGCTCCTCGAAGGCAGAACCATCGCAGTCACAGCTGCATCCCCGGATGCAGTGCCCAGCATGACATGGGTCCTCGAGAAGCATGCTGCACTAATGGCCCACTCCCCAGGCTCCTGGGGAGTGGGCAGCACTGTAGCAAGCCCTGGGCCCAGCTCAGAGCCCCATGGAGAGGCCGCCTGAAGGTGAGCGGGCATCTCACATGTTGAAGCCTCCAAGGCAGTGAGGGGCTTGGGCTTCAGGCTGGACAGTAGTTTTCCCTTGTGACTTCAGGGGTTGTGCCTATCTCTGATCCCAAGCCCATAGTTCCTCACTGTGGTTACAAGGCCCTGTCCTGGCTGGTGACCTGCCTGGTCCCTGACTCTGCAAGTCCAGGTGGAACTTCCTCCCAGCCCTCTTGCTGCCTCCCCAGCAACAGTCAGAACCGAGAGGCCCTGCACCTGGGTCTCTGGTCAGCAGGCCTTGTTCTCCTGTCCTCTTCTGGGGAAGGGGCATCCGTGCTGCTGTGGAATATCCCAGGCCTGACACCTCTCCCAAGATGAAGAGGCTGGGTGTCCTAGGGAACCCTAAGATGGAGGGACCTGAACACTGCGAGGTTGGTCAGGGCTGTCTTGGAGAAGTGCCTGGGCAGTGATGGACCAGGCAGTGGCAGGCATACGAGGGCTCCATCCACAGTGCTGGGCACTGGCCCCTGGCCCTCACTGGCCCATCCTAAGCCTGAAGAGCTTATGACAAAGGGGCTGCCAGGGCCTCAGGGCACCCTCCCCACCTAGTCCTCCAACCAAGGCCAGGGCTGAGCCTTTTTTTTTTTCTTTACCAAATTCTCAGGGGATTATGAACCGCTGAGACTAACTCTGAACTATCCTCAGCTGGACGAAGACTGTGGTCCAGACCCTAGAATGTTTGTTTTAAATGGAGAAAGCATACTTTAAAGAAACACACATTTTAGTAACATGTTTTACCAGTTTCTTTGCTCACCACCTGTATTTTTTAAACCTTTTTATTTTGAAATACAGATTCATAGGCAGTTTTGTTTTTGTTTTTTTGATACAGAGTCTTACCCTGTTGCCCAGGCTGGAGTGCAGGGACACAATCTCGGCTCACTGCAACCTCTGCCATCAGGATTAAAGTGATTCTCGGGCCTCAGCCTCCCAAGTAGCTGGGATTTCACCACATGGGCCGGGCTGGTCTTGAACTTCCGACCTCAGGTGATCTGCCCACCTCAGCCTCCCAAAGTGCTGGGATTACACGCGTGAGCCACCGCACCCGGTTGATAGGAAGTTTAAAAGTACAGAGAGGTCCTGTGTAACATTCACCCAGCTTCCACCTGGTTGCATCTTCCATAGCTGTAGTACAATATCGAAACCAGGAATCTGACATTGGTGCAGTGTGTATAGTTCTATTCCATTTCATCAGATGCATAGATACAGGTAACTGCCACCACAATCAAGATACACAGAGCTATCCCATCACAACCATTCCAGAGATCTCCTTGGAGCCACCCCCTTTAGAGTCACCTGTCCCCACCAGCGCTAACCCCTGGCAACCACTAATCTGTTCCGCATCTCTATAATTCTGTCACTGTCAGAATGTTACAGAAGTGGAACCATACAGTATGTGACCATTTGATAACCTACTGTTTTCACTCACCATAATGCCCTTGAGATCCATCCAAGCTGTGGCAGGTGTCAGTCCTTGGTCCTGTTTTATTGCTGAGTTGCATTCCATGGTACAGATGAACCTGAGCTTAACCTGTCCCCTATTGACAAGACCTTTACCCTAGCTTTTGGCAACCTACAAATAAAGCTGCTATGAACATCTGTATATGCATTTTTGGCTAAACATTCGTTTTTATTTCTGTGGGATAAATGCCCAGGAGCATGACTACTGGGCTATATGATAAGTGTATGTAAAGTTTTTAAAGAAATGGCCTGGTACCAAAACAGAGATATAGATCAATGGAACAGAACAGAGCCCTCAGAAATAATGCCGCATATCTACAACCATCTGATCTTTGAGAAACCTGACAAAAACAAGCAATGGGGAAAGGATTCCCTATTTAATAAACAGTGTTGGGAAAACTGGCTAGCCATATGGAGAAAGCTGAAACTGGATCCCTTCCTTATACCTTATACAAAAATTAATTCAAGATGGATTAAAGACTTACATGTTAGACCTAAAACATAAAAACCCTAGAAGAAAACCTAGACAATACCATTCAGGACATAGGCATGGGCAAGGACTTCATGTCTAAAACACTGAAATCAATGGCAACAAAAGCCAAAATTGACAAATGGGATCTAATTAAACTAAAGAGCTTCTGCACAGCAAAAGAAACTACCATCAGAGTGAACAGGCAACCTACACAATGGGAGAAAATTTTCGCAACCTACTCATCTGACAAAGGGCTAATATCCAGAATCTACAATGAACTCAAACAAATTTACAAGAAAAAAACAAACAACCCCATCAAAAAGTGGGCGAAGGATATGAACAGACACTTCTCAAAAGAAGACATTTATGCAGCCAAAAAACATGAAAAAATGCTCATCATCACTGGCCATCAGAGAAATGCAAATCAAAACCACAATGAGATACCATCTCACACCAGTTAGAATGGCCATGATTAAAAAGTCAGGAAACAACAGGTGCTGGAGAGGATGTGGAGAAACAGGAACACTTTTACACTGTTGGTGGGACTGTAAACTAGTTCAACCATTGTGGAAGTCAGTGTGGCGATTCCTCAGGGATCTAGAACTAGAAATACCATTTGACCCAGCCATCCTGTTACTGGGTATATACCCAAAGGATTATAAATCATGCTGCTATAAAGACACATGCACACGTATGTTTACTGCGGCACTATTCACAATAGCAAAGACTTGGAACCAACCCAAAAGTCCAAAAACGATAGACTGGATTAAGAAAACGTGGCACATATACACCATGGAATACTATGCAGCCATAAAAAATGATGAGTTCATGTCCTTTGTAGGGACATGGATGAAACTGGAAATCATCATTCTCAGCAAACTGTCACAAGGACAAAAAACCAAACACCGCATGTTCTCACTCATAGGTGGGAACTGAACAATGAGAACACATGGACACAGGAGGGTAACATCACACTCCAGGGACTGTTGTGGGGTGGGGGGAGGGGGGAGGGATAGCATTAAGAGATATACCTAATGCTAAATGACGAGTTAATGGGTGCAGCACACCAACATGGCACATGGATACATATGTAACAAACCTGCATATTGTGCACATGTACCCTAAAACTTAAAGTATAATAATAATAATAAATAAATAAATGGCCAAACTATTTTCCAGAGTGGGTGTTCCATTACACATTCCCACCTACAACGTATGAGATTCAATTTTTCCACTTTCTTGTCAGCGTTTATCACTATTTTTATTTGTTCAAATACGTGTGTAAAGATATTGTGAGCCGGGCGTGGTGGCTCATGCCTGTAATCCCAGCACTTTGGGAGACCAAGGCGGGAGGATCACGAGGTCAGGAGATCGAGGCCATCCTGGCTAACACGGTGAAACCCCATCTCTATTAAAAATACAAAAAATTAGCCGGGTGTGGTGGCGGGCGCCTGTAGTCCCAGCTACTCAGGAGGCTGAGGCAGGAGAATGGCGTGAACCAGGAGGCGGAGCTTGCAGTGAGCCGAGATCGCGCCATCGCACTCCAGCTTGGGTGACACAGCAAGACTCCGTCTCAAAAAAAAAAAATATTGTGATCTTTACTGGTACTTCCTTAATGGCTCGTAATGTTGAACATCTTTACCATCTGTATATCCTCTTCAGTGAAGTATTTCTTTATATCTTTTGCCCACTTACTAATTGGTTTTTTTTGTTTTGTTTTGTTTTTTCTTACCGTTGAGTTTGGGAGTTCTTCATATATTCTTGATATGAGTCCTTTATTTGATTTGCAAATATTTTGTTTGTAGCTCTTCATTCTCTTAACAGGGTCTTTGTCAGAGCAAAAACTTTTAAGTCAAATTTATCAATTTTTTTCTTTATGGATTGTGCTTTTGATCTCAGGTCCAAGAACTCTTGACTGAGCTATAGGTCCTGAAGGTTTTCTCGTTTACTTCTAAAATTTCATAGTTTTACATTTTACATTTAAGTCCACAGTACAGTTTGAGTTAATTTTGTATAAGATCTGAGGTTCGGGCTTGGGTTTTTTTGTTTGCTTTTTTGCCTATGAATTACCCTTTGCTCCAGCACCATTTGTTGAAGACTGACCTTCCTCCAATCAATTTGTTTTGCACCTTTGTCAAAAATCAGTTGGTCAGCCTGGGGAACAAGGCGAAACCCCATCTCTACCGAAAATACAAAAATTAGCCGGGTGTGATGGCACGCACCTGTAGTCCCAGCTACTCAGGAGGCTGAGGTGGGAGGATCGCTTGAGTCCGGGAGGTTGAGGCTGCAGAGAGCTGAGATCTCCCCACTGCACTCCAACGTGGGTAGAGCAAGACCCTGTGTCTCAAAAAAAGAAAAAAAAAAAGTTGGCTGTGCTTGTGTATTCTGTCTTATTGATCTGCTTTTTCCACCAACACCACAATCTTGACTGCTATTACTGTAAAATAAGCCCACAACAGGTAGTGAAATGAGTAGTATTCCTTATGCTTTTCTCTTCTAGCTAAAAATTGTTTAGCTATTCCAGTTCCTTTGCCTTTCCATATACATTTTAGAATAATCTTTATATCCAGAAAAAAAAATCGCTGGGCTTTTGCTAATAGTTACATTAAACCTATCAATTCTCCAATGAAACACCTGGGCTTGGAGGTTTTTCAAGGCTTTAAAAATAATAAATTCAATTTCCTTAATAGTAATAGAGCTATTTAAATTATCTATTTCATCTTGGCTGAGGTGTGGTATTCGTGCTTTTCAAAAACCTGGCCCCTTTGAACCACCTGTGGAATTGATGTGGGTACGGTTATTGACAGTGTCCTCTTCCTGTCCTTCTGATGTCTGTGGAGTATGATGCCCTTATTGCATTGCTGATATTTGTAATTTGACTTCTCTTTTGCGTCTTCCTAGAGGCTCATCAATGGTATCCATCTTTCCAGCGTTTGCCAGTCTCTTTGCACACCACTCTTCCCTGCACCCTGTAGCTTACTGCTGGCTGCATTCCCAGGATCTTCTACCTTCCTCAAACAGTCTCAATTCATTGGCAAAGCGAACAGCTTAAAACACCCATATACCCCCGGTGCCTTCATGGCTGCTGACACAGTCATGGCCAACGCGAAATGAAGACAGGCCTGTGGACAGGGTTGGAGCCAGGGTTTCCTCAGTGGGCCTGCCCTTTGCCCTTCTCCTCCTGCCGGTACCTTGAATCTGTGATGGGGCAGAAGCCCCCATGAGGAGATGAGGATGTCAACTGGGGAGACAGAAGGGACTCACATCCCTGGTGGCCTCAGGGAGCCATGGTACCACCTTGGACTTAACACAAGACAATAAAACCCCTTCTTGCTTAAGCCCAGTCATGGGTGGCTGCCAAACGGTCCTGATTCCCATATCCACTCCCCACTCCCAGACTGGTTTTTGCTCAGCATCCCATCCTTTAGTTCTTTCAGCAAAGATCAGTGCATGGTAAACACTTAGCGTCATAAGCTTGGAAACATTGTCATGCCCCTACTTATGGTAACTGAGCAGACTTGACATTTGTTTCCTGAGCACTTAGGAAAACTGTCTTCTGGTATCTATTGTTGATGAAAAGTGAAACTAATTCCTTTGTAGGGAATCTCTTAAAATTTTTACATGCAGCCTGTGTTATTTTTTCCCTTTAGCTTCGATGTTCTCATCTAGAACACTGGAGTCAAACTGCAGATGTAGTAAAACTGCTCTTTAAAAAAAAGAAAAAATAGGCTGGGCGCGGTGGCTCACGCCTATAACCTGAGCACTTTGGGAGGTTGAGGTGGGAGGATCACTTGAGGTCAATTTGAGACCAGCCTGGCCAAAATGGTGAAACCCCATCTCTACTAATAATATTAAAAAATGGCGCGGGCTCACACCTGTAATCCCAGCACTTTGGGAGGCCGAGG
Organism: Symphalangus syndactylus; assembly: GCF_028878055.3. Taxonomy (NCBI): domain Eukaryota; kingdom Metazoa; phylum Chordata; class Mammalia; order Primates; family Hylobatidae; genus Symphalangus; species Symphalangus syndactylus. The sequence goes on along the minus strand of NC_072423.2, from coordinate 114,096,864 downwards.
CGGGTGGATCACGAGGTCAAGAGATAGAGACCACCCTGGCCAACATGATGAAACCCCCTCTCTACTAAAAATACAAAAATTAGCTGGGCATGGTGGTGCGTGCCTGTAGTCCCAGCTACTCAGGAGGCTGAGGCACGAGAATCGCTTGAACCCAGGGGGCGGAGGTTGCAGTGAGCCAAGATCTCGCCACTGCACTGCAGCGTGCCGACAGAGCAAGACTTCATCACAAAAAAAAAAAAAAAAAAAAAAAATTAGGCGTAGTGGCACACAGCCACAGTCCCAGCTACTCGAGAGGCTGAGGTTGGAGAACTGCTTGAGCCCGGAAGGTGAAGGTTGCAGTGAGCTGAGATCGTGCCACTGCACTCCAGCCTGGGTGACAGAGAATCTATCTCTAAATATAGATAGATAGATAGATAGATAGATAGATAGATAGATAGATAGATAGATAGATAGATAGATAGATACATACATACATACATACATACATACATACACAGATAAAAAATAAGCCTGTGTGTTGAAATACAGCATATACAGCAAGGTGTATAAAAATAAATACATGGCCGGGCGCGGTGGCTCACGCTTGTAATCCCAGCACTTTGGGAGGCCGAGGCGGGCGGATCACGAGGTCAGGAGATCGAGACCACGGTGAAACCCCGTCTCTACTAAAAATACAAAAAATTAGCCGGGCGTGGTGGCGGGCGCCTGTAGCAGGAGAATGGCGTGAACCCGGGAGGCGGAGCTTGCAGTGAGCCGAGATTGCGCCACTGCACTCCAGCCTGGGCGACAGAGCAAGACTCCGTCTCAAAAAAAAAAAAAAATAAATAAATAAAATAAATAAATAAATACATATAGAGAATAAATTCCCATCACTCAAGCCAAGAAAAACACTTTGTCATTATCTCAAAGGGCCCCTCTCCAGAGCCAACTACAAGCCTGAAGTTGACGATCACCACCTTGCTCTTCTGCCCTGGCCTTACCACCTGCGTGTGTCCTTACGTTGTCTCACTCTGCCTATTTGGAACATCACACAAATGGCTCATCTCTATTTCTTCCGTGACTTGCTTCTTTCAACATCTATCCATTTGTTGCACATGGCTGTAGCTCTTCTCACAGCTATGGAACATTGCACTGTCAGAATGACAACTTATTATTACCACATTCTGGCTTTGATTTAGTGTGCTCGTGTGTGCACACATGTGCCCGTGCTATAACAATGCTTCTACAAGCATTTCTGTCCCTGTCTCCTGGTGTACATGCCCAACAGTTCTCTAGTACACTAACAGCGGAACTGATGGGTCCCAGCGTGCACATGTTCAACTTTCCCAACGTAGTTACACATTTCACACTCTTATGGCTGTGGGTGGGAGGTCCCACTGCTCCACAGCACAGTGGTGTAGCTAATGACGCTTCTGAAAGTCTCCCTTGCCTGGCCTCACTCCTGCCACCTCCACTTTCTTTTGTTGATCCTGTGCTTGATAGAGCTTTTCTAGTCCCATTAATCTTTGTTTCTATTAATTTATGAGGCAGGGTCTCACTCTGTCGCTCAGACCTCCCAGGTTCAGGTGATCTCCCACCTCAGCCTCCCAAGTAGCTGCGACTACAGGCACACACCACCCCGCCTGGCTAATTTTTTTATTTTTTATTTTTGTAGAAGACGGAGTTTCACCATGTTGCCCAGGCTGGTCTTGAACCAGCTCAAGCAATCTGTCTGAGACTCGAGCAAATTCAGCCTCCTTAAGTGCTGGGATTACAGGCATGAGCCACTGCACCCGGTCGGCTTCAGGTTTTTTTAAACTCAGCAAACTGAGTTTAAAGGAAAAAAAAAGAAAGAAAAGTAGTCTAATACCTTGCTATTACTGATATATCTGGATTCAATACTCAATCCACCTTTTCTCTCTGCTTTCTTTTGGATAGTTACTTTTTTCTCATTCTGTTTTTTTTTTTTTTTTTCCTCTCTCATCTCCTCTGAAAGTGGTACACTCTGTTTCTACTCTTTTCAGGTTACCCTAGAAATGTCAACAGGCCTGTTTCCTAGTCTTATCCCTCTTCCTGAGTGAGCGTCTTCTAGGACTTAACCCCAACCACCTCCTACCTCTGAACTTACATACCATTGTTGTTATGTATTCTAAATAGCTCCTGCTTTACCCCACAACACATTTCTGTTTTATAAGGTCAGTGCTTGTTTACATTTATACTTCCTTTCTCTGGACTCTCCATCTGGGATTGTGCCCCTCAGTCTGAAAATATCCTTTATGATTTTTTTAAAAGGAGAATGCTTATTTCATTTTTAAAAAACAACTTTATACATATACAGCTCGCCCATTAAACTGTACAATTCAATGGCTCTTGGCATATTCAGCATATTCACATATTTGTGCAACCACAATCACTTTTAGAACATTTTCATTACCCCAAAATAGATTTTCATTTAGTGAGAGTCTGCTGGTGACAGAATCCCTGACTTTGTTGGTCTAAAAACATCTTAGGCCAGGCGCAGTGGCTTATGCCTGTAATCCCAGCACTTTGGGAGGCCAAGGTGGGCAGATCACTTGAGTTCAGGAGTTCAAGATCAGCCTGGGCAACATAGTTAGACCCCATCTCTGTAAAAAACAGAAAACACGTCTCATATTTTCCCTGAGTATGCAATTCTAGGATGACAACTTTCTTTCATTCCTGTTTACACTGGTTATAGCTGAGATATCTGCTGCTACGTTGCTCCTTGAAAGGTAGTATGTCCTTTCTCTCTGATTTTAAGGTATTTTCTTGGTCTTTGTGCTCTTTAATGTTATTACAATGTGATTAGGTATGTGGTAGTTTTTAAATAAGTCCACAAATTCTTAGACAGTCCTCCCTTCAGAAGTGGAACCTAATTCTTCTAAGTGTGGGCTGGGCGTAGTGACTTGCTTCTTACAAACAGAATGTAGCAGAATATCGCTTCCAAGGCCAGATCGTAAGAAAGCCCCACAACGCTCCCTCCTGCCTTCTCTCTTAGACTGCCACTCTGGGAAAGCCACCTGCCATGTCTTGAGAACACATAGGCCGATGGAGAGGTCCACGTGGCAAGACACAGGAGCCACCAATCAACAGCCCCATGAGTCATCTTGGAAACAGATCCTCCAGCCCCAGTCCAGCCTCCAGATGAGTGAAGCTTCACAACTGACCCCAAGCTGGACTTACCCAGCTAAGCTACTCTTGATTCCTGGCCCACAGAAACTGAGGTAATAAGTGTTTGTTATTTTAAGCCCCCAAGTTTTGGCTACTTTATGTGTAGCAAATGATGATTAATAAAAAGTGTAGAATTTTTTTTAAGTAAATTTGCTTACTTAGAATAAACATACAAAAAGTGCATAAAACATGTATACAGTTCAATGAATATTCACAAAGTAAAAATACCTAATCATCACCCAGATGAAGAAACAGAACATTTGGATGTATAGTTCTTCCTATTAACCTGCTTGAGACTTGCTGGTCTTCCTGAATCTGTGAATTGGTGATTTTCAAAAGTTCTGGAAAGTTCTCAGCCACTGTTTTTAAATATTGCTTCTGCCTCATTTTCACGGTTTTTTTTTTTTTTTTTTTTTTTTTTTTTCCCACCTGGAACTCTGTCACTTTACATCGGATCTCTTCATTCTACTCTCCATGTCAGCCTCTTGCTTTACAATATCACTGTTTATCTTGCTGGGCTGCATTTTGGAAAACTTCAGATCTAGCCCCCCATTCACTAATTGTCTCTTCACCTTTGTCTAATTCACAGATACAAGGTTTTTAATTGCCATAACACACTATAGTGCTATACAGTCACTCCTTATCCATGGGGGGATGTTCCAAGACCCCCAACCCCAGTGGATGCCCGAAATGGTGGCGAGTACTGAACCCTATATATACTGTGTTTTCTCTTATACATACATACCTATGATAAAGTTTAATTTATAAATTAGGCATAGTAACAAATTAACAATAACTAATGAGAAAACAATTATAACAATATACAGTAATAAAAGTTATGTGAATGTGGTCTCTCTCAAAGTCTCTTATTGCATGTGATAGTTTCGGACATGGTTGACCACAGGTAGCTGACACCACAGAAAGGGAAACTGGAGATGCCAGGGGTGGGGGCCAGACTGCTATATTTTTTATTTCCAGAATACTGGTTTGGTTCTTTTGCAAATCTGCTCCTTTTTTCGCATCTTTTTTCTTAAGTAATTTTTAAACATACCTAAATTCCATGGCTGATAATTCTGATGTGTGAAGTCTTTGTAAGCCATGTCATTTTTGATGCTGGTTATTTTGCGCCTGAGGCTCTGTTACCTTGTGTGTCTGATGAGCTTTTCTGCAACCTGTTCATTTCTCTTTTCTATTTTAAAAATAACTTAAAGCTCTTGGCTCAAAATTTATTGCTCCCTTCCTTTGATGCTCATTTCCCAGCAAGCCATCGTCCTATATGGGGCCAGACTCCTAGTCGCACTGTGGGCAGGGACAGGTGCTGTGCCCATCATACTAAGCAGCAGTGAGGCAGTACATCATGAAGTGGCCCAGGTCATGTTTGGGGATGATCCTTGAGGGTCATTGTCCATCCAGGGTCACTGAGTGGCCCTAAGATTCTCATATGTCTTGGAACTTCATCAGGGAGAATTCTTTGAGAACTGATAGGAATAAAGCTTTGTCCAGCTAGGATCTACATTTTCTTCTATCAAGTGTTTGAGACTTCCAACATTCTGGGACCAGTGGGGCCACTTAAATTCTTGGGATTCTCATGTACAAAAACCCACGCGAAGGCTGGCTCAGTTCTCAAGGAAGACCTTTTATCGGTTCAGTAAGTGGCAAGGTTTAACTTTTGTATGGGACGCCAGGAGGGCAGATTTGCTATTAGTTCACAGAGGGTGTCATCCTTTGGGGACCCAGCTTTACGGAGAGTTCTATTAGGGCCCACATTTTGCAAAGGTTTTGGCTTGTCTTGAGCCCAGGCATCGAGAACCCCAAAAAACAATGTTCAGTTTCACCTGGTTTGTCAAACACCCTCAAGGCAAAGGTCAGACTTTGGCATTCTGCTACTTCTTTTACATTCTGCCAAAGTATTCCTTATTTTCTTGCCAGCTCATTGCTGTATTTTTAAAATATTTGTTGTTATTCTTTATTTACCTAGTATTTTTAGCTGTTTGCAAAGAGAGGATCCGTTCAGGTAACTATTCCACCATGAAACTAGAAACAGAAGTGGTTGGCCGGCTGGGTGCGGTGGCTCATGCCTGTAATCCCAGCACTTTGGGAGGTCGAGGCAGACAGATCACCCGAAGTCAGGAGTTCGAGACCAGCCTGGCCAACATGGTGAAACCCCGTCTCCAGTAAAAATACAAAAATTAGCTGGGCGTGGTGGCACACATCTATAATCCCAGCTACTTGGGTGGCTGAGGCAGGAGAATCACTTGAACCCGGGAGACAGAGGTTGCAGTGAGCCTAGATGGTACCACTGCACTCCAGCCTGGGTGACAGAGTGACACTTTGTCTCAGAAAAAAAAAGAAGTGGTTGGCCATTCTTTCTTCAAGTACCTTCTCTCTCTGGTTTCCTTTTCTCGGAACTCCTGTCATCTATAGGACATGTATCAGTATAACAAGGTTCTCAAGCTACCCTCCATCTCGCCCTCTTTATCTCTCACTGCCACCTTCTTATGACCGTCTCAGCTTTAACTTCCAATTTACTAATCCTTTCTTGGACTGTAAGTTAATACACTTAGCTCTCTAGTGAGTTTCTTATTTTAAAAGCTGTATTCTTTCTTTCCAAAATTTCTGCTCAGTTCTTTCTTATGTCTAATCTCTGTTCTTAAGGGTACCACACCCTCTTTTATCTCTCTGACGTAAAAACAAATGCTCATTTTTAAAACTTTGTAGGCTGTTACTATTTCAGTTTCCTTGGGTATAAATCCTCCCACTTGGGTTACTGGTCATTCTTTAAGGCATTGGATTTTCTCGTGTATTTTGTAAATTTTGTTTGAGTACTCATGATGCATGGTACTTTGTTTTTCCTTCTAGGACAACGCCCAGGGTCATAAAACCAGAAGCACACCTTTCATTAGCTCTCGGGACTGTCGTACTGGGGGATAATCCTACTCTAGTCCCAGAGCTGATGCTGAGTGGCAGCTTAGTTGCCAGTCACCAGGTATCCAAGTCCTTCAACTGCTACAGACATGGATCCTGTTTCCAGCTGCAATCCCAGGAGATGCAGCGAATCTTTTCACCCTTTTGTTCATAAGAAAAAAAGCCCAGCTCCAGTTTTAGCAACTGGACAGAGGGAGCCTGGCTCCAGTCCTGCATGTACCCCTGGACCTAGGAAATACTGGAAAGGTTTCTGCCCCATGTGGGAGTCAGGGTCTTGGTCTTGTCTTACTACTCAATGCAGAAGCTGGCCAGCTACCACTTTAGCCCTCACCCACAGCCAGAAGTTTCTGTTTCTTTTCCACGCAGGAATTACCTTCCAAGAATAGTTGCATAATTTTAACTTAAAGGGTTTTTCATTGGTTGTGAGCGTGCTGGTCTCTGTGTGCACAAACCCACTCTGCCTCTATGACCAGAGTGCTTGGCACTGTCCGCCAGAGATGGGTCATTGTGTTTCTGGAACACTGCGGTGAGGAAGAACACACTAGACGGCTTAGGGCAGAGGCCGGGGGCTCGAGGAGAAATCCCGAAGGAAACTCAAGGGTATAAGCATCCTGGAGGAGATGCAAGTCCAGTTGGCCACTGGTACTGCAGTCAGAGATGATGCAGCCAGCCAGGTACCCTGGAGAGTCAGTTCCACAGAGAAGGTTCATGTCCTAAAGCCAGAACCTTGGGGATCTGGGGTCCACAACCACACCTGAAACTCAGCCTACAACGTCTCTGTCTCTAGCAGAATGGGCCACCCCTCCCATGCAGGGTCTCTGTCCTAGGGGAGCCACAGTCTAGCTCTGACTGGTGGAGTAGGGAGAGAGGCCGCCTGGGGCTGGGGAGAGTGGGGAAAGCAGTGCCAGCGGCATCAAATCTGGAGTGGCCCTGAGTTGGGGCTTGCCAAGGCCCAGTATCTCTCACACTGTGAGGATCCCCAGAGGACCAGGGTGGGAGCCTCTCCAGCTACTCCATAGACTACTACAAGGCCTAGGTCTGGGGGAGGTCTTAAAAGGACTTTCTCAGACCCTGTCTCTATCACCCAGGGATCTTGAGATGACCAGCACTGACCATGGACTGGGCCAGAACTTGGCCGCAGACGGCAGCCCTGAGTGTTCCCCACCCCTCCGGCCTCAACGTGCCCAGCTCAACACAGGGGTTATTCATACATATTAAGTACCACCTCTGCAGTCACCCTATCTCCATCCTGTGGAGCCCAAATCCACCGTACCCTCAGACCTAGAAAATATCTGACACATTTCTGCCACACACAGGGGTTTCCTTGTCTCTATGTGCTGATTTTTTTTTTTAAAGTTCAAAATATATACATATATACAGACATATGTACATCCACATGTGCAGACACAGGCATGCCCAGAGTTGTTGCTGGTTCTGCCTCCATTCAGAATGGCAGGGGCCACCCAGGAGACAAGCAGCTGACCTCACCCATGGGGGTTTCAGACTTGACGGGCAGGGAGTCTCTGCTCAGAAGCCAAACTGGAGGTGATGGCAAGCCTAGCCCCCAAACCTGCCCAAGACCATACCCTGCAGGACAGGCTTGATGGGCGAGTGGTGGAGCAGGGCACGCCTCAGTCAGAGTCACAGGCCTTTTGTTCAGTGGCAGCATCCACTGCAGAGGCTAGGCTGTCTTCCTGGCCTTTCAGCCTTTCACCTGGGATGGATGGCAGACAGAAGGGGTGGGGAGGAGCCCTGTGCCTGTGCCACCACCCAGTGGGCAGGACCCCACCTTCCCAGGCACTGCACTTACGGATCAGCTCAGCAATGGCCCTCTGAGTCCGCTTTTTTAGTTTCTCCAGCTTCTTGGCCACATCTCTCTTGAGGTCCCTGGAGCAGGGAGGCAAGGAGAAGCAGGAAGGTGAAGGCTGGCCTGATGTGGCATTGGGCCCCCTCCCCTCTTGCAGCTCTCTGGCATTAGGAGTCATGCTCGGTTGCTGGAGGGGGCTGCCCTGGGGAAGAGGCCAGGACATTCCCCTTCTGTACCCTCCGAAACCCAGCAAGAACCATCATTCCCTGTCCCACTGAGGCAGGGGGACTAGCACCACAAACCCACCCAACACAAGGGACTAAGCTAAGGCAAAGGTGGATGGTTTCTCAGGGACCCTCTCTTGCTCTGGTCCTCTGGTCTCCATCAGGGAGTGACTTGCTCCTGCCCACTGTAGGCCCTGCTCCTCCTCCAGCCACCAGCCCAGCCCCTCCACTGTGGGCATCCAGAAGTGCACAAGCACTCAGCCCGTTCTCTCTGGCTCTGGGTTTCCCAGGACATATGCCCCATGCTTTTGTTTCATCAAATTAAAACAGCTGGTGTTAACTCAACCCAGAATCAGGTGAGAGGGATATAGCCCTACCTCCGGCTCAAGGTGAAGACAGACACAAGCCTCCCAGCCCACAGCACCCTCTCTCCCTCTCTCTCTCAGCCCAGCAAGAAGGATGACGACCTCCATTTCAGAGAGGAGGAAACCAGGGCCAGAGGGAACAAGCTACGGTGGTAGAACAGGAACAGAAAACTGTGTCTGCCCTTCCCTCCACCGCTGGCCCCCAAGGACAGTGGTTGGCCTTGCTCAAATGGGAGCTCTGGAGCAGATGGGCTCTCAACCTCTAAGGAGGGCCTTCATGAGGGGCCTTGCTGCTCCCTGCGCCTGAGCCCCTCTCCATCACTCCCCTCTCATCCCACCACTTATGTCCTCCTCAGCACTGGTTTCCAACAGTAGCTATCTCGTGTAACTCTATGTCTGTACTGCCAGTCTCTGCACTGTGACGGCAGGAAGGGCCAAGCCCCAGGCCCATGCTGGCACCAAGAGCCCCCGAGTCAGCCTACACCAGCCCCACACAGGCAACACTCACCAGTCAGGCTTCCGAGGAGCGAGGTTGGCCAGGTCCTGGGAAGGGAGGAGACACACCTCAGGGTGGAGGGGCCGCCCCAGGACAAGGGGGAGGGCAGGCTCGAGAAGGAGGGAAATGGGAGAAAGAGAAGGAGGAAGGAGAGGGACGAGGGCAAAGAGGCAGGAGGGAAGGGAATAAAGGAGTGACGAGAAGGAATGGGGGGCAGAGGGAGAGCAAGTGGTGAAGAGAAACAGGACACACAGAAGCAGCGAGGATGCCAGGGTGGCCCAGGCACTCACCACCTCCTCGATGATGGGCTCGGGCTTGGCGGCCTCCAGCTGCTCCTTCACCTTCTCCTCCACTAGAGGGTGCAATAAAACAGAGAAGGCCTGTGGGAAAGGCGCTGCCACTCTGCAGGGACACTGCCTACCGTGGCCCCCAGTGAGAGACGGGACCCCAGGCTTCCTTGCTCCCACCTCTGTGTGGCCCCCAATCAGCCAGAGGTGAAGACGCTGCAAAGGCAGCTCTGGAGGAGGGGCCTGGGTTTCCCAGGATGAAGCAGTCCCCACAGGCCAAGAATGGGACATCAGGAGGCAGCCAGCCACAGTAGTCAGGAAGCATGGATGCTGACAATAAGTATGAGACCAGAGAGCTGCCTGGATACATACAAAGTGAGGACTGGCTTCTCACATAATCCCACGGCTCCTGGGCTCTGAGGACGTCCTCTGGGTCCCAGCCTAGCCAGAGCCACAGGTGGCTTTTCCTCCACCCCACCTCAGATGTATGCTCCCAAGACCAGGGCACAGGTACCTCCCAGCTCCTCCAAGCTGCTGCCAGCACAGTGGGCCTCTGAGCAATCTGACTAGGAGGGTCCTGCCCCTTGGGGACAAATGGCAGAAGCACTAACAACTGGGCTCTGTGGGCTTCCTCCAACCCCTGGCACTCAGTGGGCCCATGAGTGCCCTCCTGCTCTGCCTCACCTCCCTCCAGACACAGATGAGGGTTGAGGGCTGCCCCTGACCTGGGCGGTTCCTCACCTCTCTGTCCTGCCTACTATCTCCCAGTGCACCATTACCCTACCAGGTGGTGCCCAAACTACAAAGCAAATCACAGGGAAGTGTCTGCATTTCGGGGATGAAGGAGGTGGGGAAGCAGACTGGGATGTGGCCAAATGGGCAACACTTTACTTTTTCCCAGGATAAGTGTATTTAGGGCCGGGCGCGGTGGCTCACGCTTGTAATCCCAGCACTTTGGGAGGCCGAGGCGGGCGGATCACGAGGTCAGGAGATCGAGACCACGGTGAAACCCCGTCTCTACTAAAAAAAAAAATACAAAAAAAAAAAAAAATTAGCCGGGCGTGGTGGCGGGCGCCTGTAGTCCCAGCTACTCGGAGAGGCTGAGGCAGGAGAATGGCGTGAACCCGGGAGGCGGAGCTTGCAGTGAGCCGAGATTGCGCCACTGCACTCCAGCCTGGGCGACAGAGCAAGACTCCGTCTCAAGAAAAAAAAAAAAAAAAAAGATAAGTGTATTTATTCACTTGTTACTTATGTAATTCAAAGAAAGTTGATAACAAGGCCAGGTGCAGTGGCTCACATCTGGAATCCCAGCACTTTGGGATGCTGAGGCGGGCAGATCACCTGAGGTCAGGAGTTCAAGACCAGCCTGGCCGACATGGTGAAACCCTGTCTCTACTAAAAACACAAAAATTAGCCAGGCGCAGTGGCGCACACCTGTAATCCCAGCTACTCAGGAGGCTGAGGTTACAGTGAGCCGAGATTATGCCACTGCACTCCAGCCTAGGCGACAGAGCGAGACTCCATCTCAAAAAAAAAAAAACAAGGCCGGGCGCGGTGGCTCACGCTTGTAATCCCAGCACTTTGGGAGGCCGAGGCGGGCGGATCACGAGGTCAGGAGATCGAGACCACGGTGAAACCCCGTCTCTACTAAAAAATACAAAAAATTAGCCGGGCGCGGTGGCGGGCGCCTGTAGTCCCAGCTACTCGGAGGCTGAGGCAGGAGAATGGCGTGAACCCGGGAGGCGGAGCTTGCAGTGAGCCGAGATCGCGCCACTGCACTCCAGCCCGGGCGACAGAGCGAGACTCTGTCTCAAAAAAAAAAAAAAAAAAAAACACAAAAAACAAAACAAAACAAAACATAAAAGAATTAAAATGGGGACCCTCCAGGGCAAAGGCCCAGGGATCCGCAGGACTAAGAAACTTCCTGGCATGAGTGGTGTGGACGGCCAGAAGCTCCTGGTGGCTGTGCTGCTCCCACGCCATGGCAAGAGACTTGGCAAGCCCTGGGCCAGGCCCTCTCCCCTGCCTCAGTGCTCCACACTGCCCGTCCACTGCTGTGTGTGGCTGAATGACTGGCCCCTGTCTCTGACCCATCCAGGGCTCACAGGACCCATCACCCTGCCCTGCTGCCCAAGGGCCCCATGACCACATCCACTTCTCAGCCAGGAGTCCTCTGAGAGGATGTGACCTTTTTCAAACCCCACTCTGATCCCCGGGAGACCTCGGTCTCAGGGTGTGAGCAGGACTGAGAAGGCACAAGAGGCCTCTTCAGTGCCCTGACAGCCTCTGCTGCTGCTGAAGGCCGACTCTGCACATCTGCCATGAGATGGTAACAAAGGGCCCTGCCTGCAGGCCCAACTCCTGTCCTGGTACTGCTGGTTATTCTCAGAGAGCAAAGCCTGCTGAGGTGGAGGGCGGCTGACAGTGCCAGGAAGCAGAGGTGGAGAGGGGCAGCCTGCTTACCTGCAACTGGTTTGGCCTGGGGCACCCTCCTCTTCTTCAGGTCCTCATCCTCCGGGACATAGTTCCGCAGCCTAAGTTCCCTGCAAGAATAGAGAGAACAAGCAGAGACGAAGTCAGTGTGTGACATGGTCTCATTCATTCATTCATACAACTTGCATAGCCCGTGACTTCCTGACTTTCCTCTGTGCTCTCTGGAGATGGCCTGGTAAGGAGGAGAAGCACAGAATGGAGTGCCATCAGGCAGGCCCCTTGGCACCGTCCCCTGCCAGTTAGTGGGACTGGCTGCCCTCCAGAGGCCTTGTCTACTCTGTTGGAGTACGGTTCTCTTCCAGAGCTGGGCCAAGGATGCCTAGGGAGCATTCACAGGGTGTCTCTCCTGGATCATCCCATTTGACAGATAAGGGGACTGGAGGTCAGAGAGACTGTACCCTTTTCATAGGATCACACAGCAGTGGCTGCACATCTGAGCTCAAGGCAATGTATGACTCCCAGCCAGGGCTAAAGCTCCTAGGCTGAGTGATTCCCAAAAGAGAAGGCCAGTGGTCACCCACAAATTCCCCAAGTCTGGCCCCTCTTCAGAGCCTTCCTGCCCTGGGGGCTCATGCCATGGAATACGCCTCAACTACTTACAGAAAAGCATATGGGTGTGCTGGGCCAGGGGCATGTGGCAGTGAGGAGTGACATGTGGACAGACAAGCAGGTGCTGGAGGGCTCCAGAGGGGCGCGGCTGCCTACAGCTGTGGGAATGTGGAAGGGAGGAACTCTAGGAGGAGGTGGCACCTGGGCCTGCAGATGACACGGACAGGGTCAAGGCACAAAGCACGCGAGAGGCTGACTCGGCTCCAAGACGGGTGAGAGTGGCCCGTGAGGACTGTGAAAATAGGCATGACCATGTGCAAGGCTGGGAAGGCCACAGTCCACCAGGACAGCAGTGAGAACTGCACAGCCCCCAAGGCCTCCATGAAGAGAGAGGAGCCACAAGGGGCCAGAATCGTCCAATGAAGGGAGAGGAGCCACAAGGGGCCAGAATTTCCCAGCGGCAGCTGCGGCTAGCTACTATGTTTTTATGTTCTTCCTGCCTCAGTCTTTTCAGGCAGGGGTGGCTGAACCAAGAACTCACTGGGGTCCTCTCTGGCTCAGGGGCTCATAATATCCTAGCCCCACACACACAGAAGCAGGCTCCCAGGAAAAGGTGTCCCTGGTAACTCCACAGGGCAGCAGGGTGAGAGGTCCTGGGGGCTGCTGGGTCTAAGAAAGGCAAGGCAGAGGCAGTGGGACAGACCCCTAGCCCCAGGGGATGCAGGAGTGGCCCCTCAGATGCCGGCCAGGTGAGACTAGGCCGTAGGTCCTCCTCCTTCCCCAGTACCTCTTTCGGTTCTTGACCACTGGTCCCTCAGAAAAGTCCTGGGCCTCTGAGGCAGGAAACAATTTTCCAACAGGCCTCCCACAGTCTGCCAACTCCCAAGCCCTCTGTCTGGACCAGGTAAAAGTGCTGCTGACTTCCTCAGGCCCTGCAAAAGCAAGCTTTCCCAGAGGCAGGGGTGTCTGTGGCCACGCAGCTAGCAAGCGGCAGTGCTTCGGACTCAGGGGCTTTCAGATGCCATTCACTCTCCTATTCAAGGGCTCCACCCGCTTCCTGCCCCCAGCTTACTTACCATCTTCTTCCCTCCTGCCAGAGCCCCTCAGCCTGGAGCCTTGGGGCTGGGCTGAACCACTGAGGAGGGATGGGGCAGTACCAGCATCACCTTTGTGGAGGAAGCCCACCTGCACTCCCAGAAGGCGCAGAGATACCCCACCCCGTCCCCCAGCCTTGAACACCTGCCTCGGGCCTGGGGGTACATGTCAGGTCACAGAGACAAAGTGGGGCATGACTGGGTGCAAAAACTTTCGTTCACAACAGGGTGGGGAGAAATGAGGAAGAGAAACTGGGTGTGGGAAGAAAACTGCAGGGATTAGTAAGAAAAAAAAACTGTCGCTTTCAGAAACTGTCTCCAGGGTTCTGTGAGAAATCGGTAGGAGAGAGGAGAGGCCACAGGGAACTGTACCCAGAACTCACAGCAGCAACATGCACCCATGCCTCCAGACCCACCCACTGCCTGAGGCTTCAGAAGGCCAACTGGAGGAGTGAACCAGAAGCAAGAGGCGGGAGCAGAGCCTTGCACCCACTGTGCCCTGCCACCCCCAGAGCGGAGCACTGGCCAAGCAGCCAAGAACACCTAGATCCCGACTACTATGGGAAGGTCCCATTCTGGGCCTCAGTTTCCACATTTAGAAACATTAAGGCTGTGCTGGGTGCATCCAGCTGTATCAAGCTGGGTCCACCCTCCCCAGACTCACTCTTGGAGGGCTAATCTGATGTGCAGTCACTGTTGTGTGATCGTGTGAAAATGGTGCAGTCTCTCTGACCTTCAGTCCCCTTAGCTTGGAGAGCTAAGAGACTTCCCCTCCCTAATGCCCACTTAACTGCCCACCCCCGGAATTCCACCACTACCAAAGGACAGAGTCTCTGGGAGAGGTCAAGGAGCATGGGGGGTTGAGCTTGGGGACCTGGCCTTTCCAACACAGGCCCAAGATTTAACCTCCCTTATAAAAGCAGGTGGATCACTTTAGGTCAGGAGTTTGAGCCCAGCCTGGCCAACATGGCGAAATCCGGTCTCTACTAAAAATACAAAAATTAGCTGGGTGTGGTGCCACATGCCTGTAATCTCAGCTATTCAGGAGGCTGAAGCAGGAGAATCACTTGAACTAAGGAGGCAGAGGTTGCAGTGAGCTGAGATCGCACCATTGCACTCCAGCCTAGGCTGCAGACTGTCTCAAAAAAAAAAAAAAATGTATATATATATTTTAATTGGCTTTAGAGAAGTACCAAGACAGCAAGGATTTCAGGGGCTGCAATCATGGAGATAAGGGAAGTACAACAAAGTGAGCCTGACATCACGTCTCTCTTTCCCCTTAAAGCATGTCTATTTACATGCAGCAGCTGAAAAGCTGAGAGACTGAGCAGAGCTTCCCATTAGGTTGATGCAAAAATAACTGTGGTTTTTGCCATTGAACATAGTGGCAGAAACCACAATTACTTTTGCACCAACCTCATATAATCTCATGGGCCTGGAGAGAAAAAAAAAATGTGTGTTTAGGCAGAAACTAAAACAGACTGCTGACTTCTCAACTGAAACTATGGAAACCATAAGACCATGAAATGGTATCTCAGAAGTGCAGACAAAATAAATGTCACATAAAATTCTAAATCTAGTTAAGAAGCCTTCAAGACAAAGACTTTTTCAGACAAAGAAAGGTTAGGAGAATTAGTTATCAGTGAATCTGTTATTCAAGAAATACTAAAAGGAATACTTTAGGCTAGAGGAAAATGATCTCAGACGGAAACATGGAATTGCAGGGAAAAAATAAAATGCCTCAGAAAGGGTAAATACAATGGCTTGCATCTATAATCCCAGCTACTTGGGAGGCTATGGCAAGAGGACTGCTTGAGCCAGGCGTTCAGGGCTGCAGAGAGCTATGATCACACTCTGCACTCCAGCCTAGGTGACAAAGCAAGACCCTGTCTCAAAAAAAAAGCAGTGGGAAAAGAGAATTTAAATGAATATTGACTGTATAAAAGAGTAATAACTTATAGTATTTAAAATATAAGAACAATAGTATAAAAGGCAGAGTGGCAAATAGCCTTAAAGTGTTCTAAGGTCCTAAGCACTGCAGAGGAAATGGTAAAAATGCTACTATTTTCTATTAGACGTTGATAAGTTAAGGATGTATGTTGTTATGCCTGTGGAAATCACTAAAAGAAAGGGAAAACAGCACACAATTAACAAGTTAACAGAGCAAGAAAGTGGTATGATTAAAAACAAAAAAATCCAAAAGGAGACAAGAATGGAGATGAAAAAGGAAAGTCAAGAAACAAATAGTAGGACAACAGGTTCACACAGAAAGCAGGCCCAGGCTGCCATCCTAGGGGCTCCCATAGCCTTACAGTGTCCAGGGCCGCCACAGCTCTTGGAGACTGGGCAGGGTGTGACGAGATGGTGCCAGCCAGACCAGTAGGGCAGGCCAACACCTAACACCTTGTCAGCTGGCCAGGAAATACTGAAGCAGCCTGCACTCACCAGCAGTCACGGGCATCTGGAAGCCACCTTTCTGAGGACAACTGGAGCCAAACAATGGTTCTGCCACCCCCATTTTAGAATGAGGAAGTTGCTAAGGGGAGAAGGTACTAGCTCTAGCTAAAAGAAAAGAAATAAAAACAACAAAAATGTTGACAGTGATTATCTCTAGGAGTGACTTTTTTTTTAAGAGATGGGGGTCTTGGCTGGGCATGGTGGCTCACACCTCTAATCCCAACACTTTGGGAGGCCGAGGCGGGTAGTTCAAGAACAGCCTGGCCAACCAACATCTCTACTAAAAATAGAAAATTAGCCAGACGTGGTGGCGGGTGCCTGTAATCCCAGCTACTCAGGAGGCTGAGGCAGGAGAATCACTTGAACCTGGGAGGCAGAGGTTGCAGTGAGCCAAGATGGTGCCACTGCACTCCAGCCTGGGCGAAAAGAGCAAGACTCCATCTCAAAAAAAAAAAAAAAAAGAGAGAGATGGGGGTCTCACTACATTGCTCAGGCTGGACTTGATCTCCCGGGCTCAAGCAATCCTCCTGTCTCAGCCTCCTGAATAGCTGGGACTACAGGCATGAGCCACCATGCCCAGCTCTGAGTGATTTTTACTTGCTTCTCTGATTTTCTGTAGTTTCCAGAATTTCTAATCAGTATTCTTTCTACACAGAAACAACCAACGAAGTACTCAAAAACATAAAGAGGAAACAGGCAGGGGGCCGTAAGGCAGCAGAGGACTGTGGCAGGGTTCTGAGTCAGGCAGCACCAGCACCTCAGCTCTGCTGATGGCCAGTCTCTGTGGCTCAGGGCCAGGCTGTCCCCTAGCCAAAGGGAAGCAGAGACCAGGCCATGCTTTTGGGGCTTTCTGCCCCAGAGTCTATAGGAAGGAGGGCAGCCCAGAAAGCCCAATGGCTTCTAAGACACTATCCTTTGCACCAAATGCCCTAGGCCACCCACAGTCCACCCTACACCGGCAGCCAGTGCCTGGGTGGAGCTTTGCTCTCTCTCCACAGGAGCAGACACAGCAGCCACCTCAGTGCCTCCACTGACCCTCCCTCTGACTCAGGGACCCCAGTGTCCCCAAAACAAGTCCAAGCTTCTTCACATGGTCCTGGCCCCACAGCCTGCTCACCCTCTCAGCTACACACTTCCCTGTCCATCACGCTTAAAGAGCCAGCTCCAGGAGGTGGCCCTGTGGGCCCCTCCCAGTGTTCCTACTCACCCTGAGGCACAGTGACCGCCCTTCTCCCGGGCCCCCTTTGCCCCACTTGCCTCTCTACCCTCTCCACGGCAGACCCCACTCCACGCATGTGGCCCTGTGTCGGCTGCATGTCTGTCTTTCACAGCCTGCCCTAAAGGCACCAGGCAGCTCCAGGAGGGGCTCAGCATACATTGCCTCAAGCTGGATAAAGGAATTCAGAAGGCACTCAAGAAAGAGCTTTATGGGTAGCCTGGGGCTCTCTGAGCCTTTCAATGACTTGAGAAGACATTTGGAAGCAAAGAAGTTGTGCCCAGCAGATAGAGAGGGCAGGAATGTGGCTGGGCCGGGGCAGCCAACCCCTAAGCAACTTCTTTGTGGCAAAGCAACAGGGAATGCCAAGTTCGCATTCTATAGTTTCCTTCTAAAATGGGTAGCTGACCTTTTCTATTTACTTTACTCTGCTTCAGGCCAGCTGCAGGAGCCCGGGACATGGGCTGGCCAGGGAGGTTCAGAGGAAATCACCCCAGGGTGCTTTTTCACATGTGCCACTGAGAGGAAGCAGGTGGAGAAAGTTGATGTTCTCTGTCAAGTATAGAACCAGAGTAGAATTCTAGAATGGTGAAATGAAAGGAAGCTTTGAGATTATGAATCTGATTCAACCCCATCACTGGCAAACTGGCCTCAAAGCCTACACTGATCATGGGGGTTTTCATGGTCCCTGGTCCACTTCACTCACTCATGCTACCAGGCTTATCCTTTGGGGCGCTAGCCTCCCTTCTCATCCCTTATATCTTGAGGCTACTCCACATTCACCCCCTGCCCTGGGCCCCTGGAGGGAGGCAGAGAGGATAAGGACAGGACAGTCCCACATGGCCTGTTCCCTGAGAACAAGGTCCTCCACCTGGCCACCCTGGTCCCTCCTGCCCATACAGGCCCCGTCAAGGGCCAGAGAGAGAACTGCTGTGAGGCACTCCTCCTAGTAACAGACCACAGGGAAGGCCACGCCCAGGATGCGCGTGCAGGCCTTGCAGAGGCCACCACTGACCAGAGAGACTGGCAACTTTGATCAAAGAACACTTTCATTTTTAATATTCAGAGTACAGAGACACTGGAGCTCTGCCAGGAAAACACATGCATGACACTCAAACACGCCCCTAATAATCCTCTGTTTGCTTTAGGCTCTGCACATAGAGACCTACCCCTTGTTCCCAATATAAATAACAAAGCTTCAGTTGCTGCTGCCAGAGGCCAGACCCGAGAGAAGCATGAAAATGGGAGAGGCAACTACCCCAAATGAGGTACACAACTGCTCTAGAGGCTGATCTGGTCTTTCTTTCAAGGGCCATTAAAATGTTCAAACCCCCTGACCCAGTAACCCTGCTCTGGGGAAATTATTCCATAGAAATAGTAACAAAACAGGAGCAAGCAAAACAAAGCGTTCTACATACACACGATCCTGGCAGCATAATTCATAATAGCCACACCACCTCTGGGATCTCTTCTGGCAGAGTGCCCTAGAGTGGCCTCAAGTACCACCAGGCTATGAGGGCAAAGGATAATTTAGTACAGGGATGTTTTTGTTTGGTGGTTGGTATTTTTCTTTAGAATACTCAATGGCTGGCTTTGCAGCAAATGAGACTTTTAAAGAGCCCAGTGGCTTCCCCACTCATGGGCAGAGGAGACTGTCCTCCAGCTGTCACCCAGCAAGGCAACTGTGGCCCCAGCCTGAAGAACGGGTACAGTGTAAGGCAATAAAACCTCCCTTCCCTTCTCTTATCCAGCCCACCCCAAGCCTCCTGTCCTTCTGGCCACACAAAGAGGACAAGGTCTACTGGAGCACATGACACAAGAAGTGACCATGGGCAGGACGGGGCCACATCACAGCCCCAGGGGGTGGACAGGCCTCCAAGCAAGCCCTGGCAAATGCGTCCTCAGCGGGTTTCAGAATAAGGAGTGGGAGCGCCTTTGTGCCCCCACCTGAAACCAGGCCAGAAAGCACGAGATAATGCGCCCTCCCCAGTAGGGGCAGCCTCCACACATGGCCTCTCAGAGGCCACCTCTCAAGACCACCCTTCCGCAGAGAGAGAGGTTGTCACTGACATTTTCTCAATGTGGAAAACAGTCCAGAAAGATTATCCAAGGTGCCAGAGTTGAAGGAAGAGCTGGAGGCAGAATCCGCACCCCGCTCTTTGGCCTAGGGGTGGACCCCACATCAGCTTCCCGCATCTGGCTCCTCAGGGACCAGCAATTGCAGTAGAGAAGCTACCTGACGCAGTGACTGGGGCCTGGCCAGGGCTGCAGGTGGCTCTGCCAGGGCTCTGGGCACTCCAGTGTTCCTCAAAGGAAAAACTCCTGCAGCCTGCCCCACAGTGGAGTTCAGCCTACAGCATCATCCTGGAAACTCCCTCCCTCAACAGGAGCCCAGCCTCTCAGCTCTCCCCACTGCCAGGAGAAGCCTTCTTCAGCCCTAAAAATTACAATTTTAGGTCACAGGTCTTAGAGGCAGAAGGAGCTTCAGAAGTAGTATAGTCAAGCCCTTGCCTTAGAAACAAGGAGGCCGGAGAAGCCAGAGCTGGCTGGGGATGAGATCTGTATGGGAGCCCCCACCAAGACAGATCAACAGCTATGGCCACATGTTGGCACCAAGGCCTACCCAAAGGCCCCTGAGGGATGGCTTATAAGCAGCCAATGGCTGTTCCACGCAATGACCAGGACTGAGTGTTAGTTAAATGAGGCCTCTGCCCTGCCGGAGCTGCCATCACATCTGCATCATGTGGTCTGCACCCACTCTCATCCTGGACGCTGCAGAACCTAACCAAGGTGCTCTACACTGACAAGTTGAACTTCGCACCCATCCCACTTGAAAGTGGGTATTTAAGGCATTAGAAAAAACTGGTCTGCCAAAAACAAAACAAAAAACCCCAGGACTAAAAAATAAAACATGGTACTCTCAAAGAAATATTAAGCTGCCATAGATAATTTCATGAAAGTGTATTTACCAAAAGATAGTCATGACACGGCTCATGAAAAAAGGTTACAAAACAGCATGACATGCACAGATACATGTTGATCTGTAGTTTCCAAGTTTTCTACAATCAAAAAATCTATAATTTATGTAAATATCAATTTAATTTTTTTTTTTTTGAGACGGAGTCTCGCTCTGTCGCCCAGGCTGGAGTGCAGTGGCACAATCTCGGCTCACTGCAAGCTCCGCCTCCCGGGTTCACGCCATTCTCCTGCCTCAGCCTCCTGAGTAGCTGGGACTACAGGCACCCGCCACCATGCCCGGCTAATTTTTTTTTATTTTTACTAGAGACAGGGTTTCACAGTGTTAGCCAGGATGGTCTCAATCTCCTGACCTCATGATCCACCTGCCTCAGCCTCCCAAAGTGCTGGGATTACAGGCGTGAGCCACGGTGCCTGGCCGTAAATATCAATTTAAATTTTAAAACAGGAGAGGAGTAAACGTTTATGGCAGATGAGCTAAGCCCCAAAGGGCCCATAAGGTGAGAACTGGATTGGCCACATTGGCCATGCGGGACCCAGATGTTGGGGGACAGGGGCCTGCATAGCCCACTGCCCCTTACCCTCCCAGGGCCCAATCTAGCCCACAGACCACTCTGGGAAAGTGGATGGTGCTCAACCCCATCAGGCTGCCCTGAGCGGCAAACCGCTAGCAGCTGCTGCACTCTGCCAAAGACTCTTTTCCCCACACAGGGAGCGGTCTCAGTGGCAGCTCCACTCCCTTTCAAAAGTTGGAGTATTTTAGCCAAGGAAATTTTAGCCAAGTTGCTTCACCTGCCTGGACTGTAGTTTCTTCACCTATAAATGCAGATCGCATTGAGTCCCAGAACAGAGGTGACGACTTCATAAGAGAAGCTTTGGAAGCTGAGATCAGGACACACAAGATATCATGACTTAATGCACACAGAAAGGATTCAGCTGTGCTCCTACCCCACCCTACCCAGAAGGGAGGTGCCGGGTGCCAGCACACAGTGAGTTGGCTTCACCATCTTCCTTAAACCAGTTCTCTCTTGATTCATTCTCCCACATTCCCAGGCCTATTCCTGAGAAACAGGGTCAGGAAAAACGAGGCGGTGGTGGGTCTCTGTGCTGCTGCCTCAGCAGGAGATCTCCACTGCCCATGACTGGGACATCACCAGATGTAGACATCCTCTACAGTGGGACTGAAAGAACTCAGGAGACGTGATGGGAGCCGCCCTGGTTGATACCACTAGAGTGGAGCAATGTATGCCAAATCAAGCTGATGTCATGGATCAAACAACCATGATCTGTGATACACCCTGGTGTGTGGAAACCATCAGTGGGGCCCAGCACACAGAGCAGAGAGGCCTGGCATTGGCTGGACTCAAGGGTTTGGGCACTGGGCCAGGGCTGGGCCTTAGCTGGGGTGGGAAGTCTCTCCACAAGAGGGTCATGCACACATTGAGCTGGGAAACAGATTTTCCATCTCTGAAGAAGGAAGGCTAGTGGCCTCATTGCTTTTGCAATATGTGACACCCAGCCCCGGTCAAACAACTATCTCTGATGGTGACCAACTTTTCCAGCTGTGTGCAGACCTCCATACAAAGCCACAGGGAGGTGGTGGCTGTGGAGGTTGGGAGTTCGGGACTTGCTGACAGGCACTTTCTGACATAGGAGGAGGCGAGTGCTCCTGGTTAAGTGCCTCCTCCCTTCTCCTCCCACCTGTCAGCCCCAACCCAACAGTCCATCCATCCCACAAGGCAGGGTGGCAATGGCTGTCAGCCACAAACGCTGCCCTAGACACGCCTCCATGGCACATATCAGCCAACCTCCCACAGGAAGAAGTGACGGAGAGCTTTAAACAAAAAAAAAGGCAGCTGACACTGACACGAATGCCCCTGAATGCCCTCTTCCATGGGCCAGCTTTCCAGGGCACACCTTATCTGGGCAGTACACAGGGGGCTGGGGGAAGGGAGCTGCCTTAGAGATGAGTCATCCATGCCTCTACAGAGTTAGCTACAAGAAGGCTGGCAGAGACAGGGAAGAGTCAGCCCAGAGAAGTAGGGCCCACCTAGGGGTAGGAATGCATCCTTTCTTCCCACAGAGCCTGGGATGGTCGAGCTGCTGGAGCTCACTCCCACCCAATGGGGATTTGGTTGTATGGGGATGGGACAGGATTTATCCTAGGAGAATAATACAAATTTTAAAAAGGAATCTGGATCTATAGATTCAATGCAATTCTATCAAAATCTCAGCAAGCTTTTTTAATAGATATTAACAAGCTGACTATAAAATGCATAAGGAAAGGCAAAGGAACTGTTAGAACAGCTAACATAATTCTGAAAAGGTCTCCTCGGCAGTGGGGCAGGAACACAGGCAGGCAGGCAGGTGGGTGACTCTTCAAGATGGCTGGTGAGGGGCGAGGTCCTGGGGTGGCTCCCTCCAATCCTGCTGGATTTTCATTTACTTAGCCACAAACCCTGGCCCTACAGTGTATCTGGTTAGACAAATGAATCTGCAAAATGAGGCCACTCAGCTTATTTCCAAGGACTATCTAATGCAGCAAATAAGCGAGGCTCTACAAAGTGGTTCCTAATCACAAACTTCTAGGTCACATTTCCTTATTTCTACTCCCATCCATTGCCTCACATTTCCCCCAACTGTTGCCTTATTTGCAAAGCTGGCACATGCTTTATGTAAAAGTTACTTCTGCCTTTTCGAGGTGTGTCCAGAGTCCTTTCACTCTCTCGGGAGGACCTCACGGTGCCTTCCTTCTGCCCAGAGCCCCAGCACTAGCTGGGCAAACAGGTATGGCATTTGCTCTGTTCATCAGGTGAAGCAAGTTTTATTTCATTTTTTCCACCTTTGGTTGAAGACTCTGCGGCTCACTGAGGCAAAGTGACTTGCCCAGGGTTAGACAATTAATAACTGGCAGGGCTTGGCCTCAAACCTGGGAATTGCTTCCAAAGCTTGACCTTGCTCCATCTGTCTAGGTCCTTTCATTTCAGGGACTGCTGCTGAACCAATCTTCTTCTCAACATGTGTTCTTTCCCTAAGTCCCTAAATTAAAACAGAAAAAAAAAAATTTAAAGCATGATGAACTAGCTACATCAATATATGGAACTGACCACCAGGCAGGGGACACTGAGTGACCTGGAGAGTAACTGAGGCAGATGGACCCTGCTCTCTGCCAGCTAATGAGACATAGGGAGCCAAGACACTCACAGGCAGCAGGCCCTGGGGTCACCCAGTCATTAGAGTTCAGAGCTGAGTGGCAGTGTGGGATGGAATGACTCAGGGAGGAATCCTGGTCAGGGCATAAGAGGAGAAACTAGGGAACAAGGGAAAGAGGAGGGTGCCCCCTCCATCTCTCTGTAGGGCCTGGGTCAGGGAAGCATCAGAGACAACTCAGTCTTTCCCATCCAGGTTGGGCCCTGGGTCTCAGATGCAGATCTGTGTAACTCCCTTGGCATCACTCCTGAGACGGTGAGGGGGTCAGACTGGAAGGGGCTCCCAGGGACACTGTGTAAAGGGAGAGTTGGGGTGATGTCTGTTCATGCCTCCCCAACAAGAAGCTATACCACCCATCCTTTCACACTACAGATTCATGCCTCTGGACCTTTGCCACCCAAACCCTACCATCTGGATTCCAGTTTTCAAAGGTATGTTCTCCATAAGGCCTTGTCCCACTGAAGGCAGGACAGTGTTAGCTGAAAGCATCCCCAAGTGGGCACCACACTCCTCTCAGCACACTCCAGAATGGCTGGTGCCAGTGGGGCTTCCCACCTGGCACCTGGGCTCAACCCAGAGTGACCCTGACTGAAGTAGGCTGTTCTCGCCTCCCAGCAGCCGAGGAAGAAGGATGCTCACTGGCAAATGGCCTCAGGGGTCATCTCTCCAATGGAATGGAAGGTCACTTCTTTCTCTCCAGTGGCAAAGGAGGCTGTAGCAGGGGCTATGGCCTAGGCGGTTCTCTGGAATCAGCTCCCAATCCATAAGCATCCTGCAGGAGAGCCCCTTTCCAGACTTGGGGTACAAATAAAAAGCAAGATCCCCGGGATGGACACGGCCTCTGCTGCATCCTGCTCTTCCTGGAAAGTCCATCATCCCCAAGCCCTGGACCCTGCAGTCTAAAGTTAAGTCCACATGGATCTGGCTCTGTGTTAGGCAACCAATGTTCTAATCTGCCTTTCTAAATAACCTGAGCAAGCCCTCTGCTCCGGATCTGTTAAAGTCAGAAAAGTCTGCTTTTCTCTGGGGCCTACAAATACAGGCACAACTCCTTGCTAAGGCTAGGCTTCCTGGCAACCAAGGGAGTGACCGAGTAGCAGGCACTGCCAGGTACAGGATGCTAGAAGTCCACCTGCCCAAAGTCTCTAGAAGGACAGCCCCGAAAGCCAAGCTCTCAACGACTGGGAGGCAAACCTGTTCCACCACGCTCCACTGCCTCAAAAGAGGCCAGATTAGAGCAAAGCAGAAGAATATGATGAGCTGAAGCAGAACCCAATTCAATGTCCAGCGTGGTTGGTCCCTGGGCTGCGGTGAGAAAACAAAACAGGGCCCTGCACCTGCCCAGCTCAGTGGGCTCAGGACGGGGCCTCAGAGCAGGTCTTGTGCTCCACTACAAATGACATGTAAGACCTAACAGGAAGCAGGTCCTCACATGGCAGGGCCTCTTTTATGCAGAACTCACTGACAGGAGCCTGGAACTACACATGCCCTTTGGTTTTTTCCCACAGTTTTCATTATGATATATCTCAGGCACACAGAAAAGTCCGGAAAATAACCTAACACATACACTCACCTCCCGCAGAGTCAATAAAAGCAATGTTTTGCCATATTCCAGACAGGTTTGTTCCCCTCCTGTTTTTTTTTTTTTTTCTTTTGATACAACAAAATCACACATCATTGGCCAGGCCCAGTGGCTCACACCTGTAATTCCAACACTTTGGGAGGCTGAAGTGGATGGATTGCCTGAGCTCAGGACTTTGAGACCAGCCTGGGCAGCCTGGGCAACCTGGTGAAACCATGTTGTTTTTGTACCAAAAAATTAGCTGGGCATGGTGGTGCGCACCTGTGGTCCCAGCTTCTTGGGAGGCTGAGGTGGGAAGATCGCTTGAGCCTGGGAGCCACGTGGAGGTTGCAGTAAGCTGAGATAGCACCACTGCACTCCAGCCTGGGTGACAGAGTGAGACCCCATCTCAAAAAAGAGAAAAAAAAAAATCACACATCATAGAGCCTTTCCCTAATCCTGTTTCCTCCTTGCTTTCCCAGGCATCAGTCGGAGGCATCACTCCTCATGTAGGTGTTTACACTTCTGCTTTCGCTTTCTTGGCAGCACCTGACACTGTATCACACACCTGCTTCTTTGTTAACAGCCTGCCTCCTTCCAGAAAATGTCAGCTCCATGAGGGTAGGGGCTGTACTTTGTCTGCTGTTGCCTTCCAGGGACCCACAATGGTGCCCTGCACAGAGCAGACAACTAATAAAGTCAGTACTTGTCAACTGAGTAACACACATATATCATTTTATGTTCCTAAATTTGATATAAATGTTCCTGCCCTGTATGCCTCAATTCTGAAACCTGCTTTTTCCTTCACTCAACACCACGCTTGAGATTCACAACCACATGGTTCAACATTCAAGCCTCTTACTGTATGACCCACCCACCCACCTGCTAAACCAGTGACCCTTCTTTCTCATCGAGGAGGGAGAGGGGTGGGGATCAGAGAAAAAACCACCAGCAAATCAAAGCCCAGAAACTGGAACTCAGGCTCCAGCCAGAGTTCCAGTTTTTGAGAAACTAAGAACAAACCGGAAGATCAAAGGGCCTCTAATACGTAGTTACCACAGAATGGGGGAAACTGTGCCAGCACCCACCCATAAAGCCACATATGTTGGGGTCACCTGGCAAAGGAGCAACTAACTGGCCTTCGTCTTCCCATCACCAGCCAGGGACCTTCAAGAGCTGGGGGCTAACGCCCAACAAAAAGCCCCAGGCCCAGTGTCAGCAGACCCACTCACCGTTTAGCATCACCAGCCTCTCAGCATAGAGCTGGTAGCATGTCTGAACCCGAGTAGGGGGCATGGACTCTGCAGGGCTCTCAGGATGGTGTGAAAACACTTCGTAAGTCATGTCTGTGATTGCTCCTGATTACAAAGGCAGAGGTGAGCCCCACATGTGGGGAGGTTCTACTCATACTGGTGAAGGTGAAAAAAGGCTGTGGCATTAGGAAAGCCTGCTCTGGTGTGGTTGCCCAGCTTCCTCTAAAGAGCATTCCCTCTCCCACTCCCCCTGTGCAAAGCAGGGCCTAAGCCCATCAAGATCTACACCCCCCTGTGCCTGAAGGAAGCTGCTCAGAGCAAAGGAAATCAAGGCAACCTGTCCAGAAAGACACACAGTCTGGCCCCAGGAAGAGAGCCCCGTCTCAGGGCTAGGCATGGGAGGGAGGACATGAGACCTCTGGAACTGCTGACACGGGAGTGGTAGTCAGACACTCTGCTCGCAAAGATCAACGGCACAGCTTTGCCTCGCCCCACCCCACACACTGGTTACAGCAACAGTTTCCAGGCTCCAGATTTTTGGGAGGCAAAGCAGCATCTGAGGCTCTGTGGAGGCTGCAGCCCTCAAGACTGCAGGGGAAGACCTCGTGCCTGCAATCATGAGGGAAGGGTACCCAAGACCCTCATGTGTGCTGTGTTTAGGCAACTTAAGTGGACCCAACCAGATGATAGTATTCGACAAAATAAGATAAACACTACAGAGGGAAATGAAACCAGAGGGGCACAGACAACGAGAAAGGCACCCTTTGAGCCGAACTCTATGTGAAGACCCAGACATCAAAGGTATAGGAGAGATGAGAAGGACCTCCAGGCTGAGAGGACAGACAAAAGACTGGTCAGGAAATGCTGACTGGCCAGGGGTGGCAAGGGCCGACCACAAAGGGCTCTGGCTAGAGGGAAACCAGAGGAGGTTGGATGAAGCCAGATGGCCCAGGCAGAGCTTCACATGCCAGGTGCAGAAGGGGCACTTACTCAGCAGGCAATGGAGAACCACGCCACAAAAGGTGTATGAGAAGGGTAAAAAGGCATAATGTAAGGGCTAGAAAGAAAATGCTGGGGGCTGAGTAACAGCCAAATGGAAAATGAGGGAAAGGAGGCAGAGAAGGCCTCAACAAGGGCCTTCTGAGATGTTGAGATTTTAAGGTCTGAACAAGACAGCCATGGGCAGAAAGAAGTGGGGAGGGAACAAGGCAGACACTGAACAGAGTTCGGAGGACCCAGAGACTGGGAGACCGATGAGTGCTGGAGGAGAGAGCAGATCCTGGAGCTGCACACGGCCATTACCTGTGCTTCTCGCCTTCTTCCTCCTCTTCTCTGAGATGCTTGGTCTTTGGCTCCCCATCTTCCTTGTCCTGCAAAGAAAGGGAGAAAACCACCAGCTCAGTTGAAAGTTCCTACTTCCAGTCCACGTGGCCCAGGGAGCTAAAGAACAGGACATCTCAGAAAGGGGGCACCTGGCAGGGCCCAGCTTGGTGTCCCAGACTCCAAGCAGGGTACATGCCTGCTGCATCTCATAGGCACAACTGGAGCCTCATTGCCTGTGCAGAATTTAAAAATCCGTAACTCTTGGCCGGGCATGGTGGTTCATGCCTATAATCCCAGCACTTTGAGAGGCCAAGGTGGGCGGATCTCGAGGTCAGGAGATCGCAACCATCCTGGCTAACACAATGAAACCCCGTCTCTACTAAAAACGCACAAAAAAATTAGCTGGGCGTGGTAGTGGGCACCTGTAGTCCCAGCTACTCGGGAGGTTGAGACAGGAGAATGGCGTGAACCTGGGAGGCGGAGCTTGCAGTGAGCCGAGATCAAGCCACTTCACTCCAGCCTGGGCGACAGAGCGAGACTCCATCTCAAAAAAAAAAAAAAAAAAAAGGCCGTAACTCCAACCCAGTCCCAGGTACCTGGTAGCCCTTAGAGAACACTCGCAGAAAGAGCTGGATGGCTTTAGGTGGTGAGAAATGCAGCCACTTGGTGCCATGGAGGGGCCATGCTGGCAGGCCACCAGTCACCTTCATGGGTCTAGACAGAACCACCTGCTAAGCTAGGAAAGACTGGGGGAAGACGTCACCAGCAACCAGGGCAGGATGAGAGCTCAGGCCTCCTGAGACACCTTTCAGGCCAGAGTCCTCTCCAGAAATACCTATTTGATTCGCTTTAGAAGTAACACGAACTAGGATCAGGCTTGTAACAAGATTCATTGCCTAGGCCTATGCTGTATTCAGGGAGACAGAGGCAAGGGGAATTAGTCTTAAGTTTCCATGAAAATTTTCTTAATCTGGTTCTTCTGACTTCCCACCAACTGCACCTCTTTTTGAAGTCTAGAGAGTCATGTTCATCTCAACCTTGACATGTTATGCTTGTTCTCAGGTAAACTGGGGGCCACAACAGAAGGGAACTGCCATACTGCTTCCACCTGAAGCAGAAAATGTCTTCCTGGACTTTCTCCCTTATTATGTGATTACCTCTGTTAGGTCAGCCTGCCTGTGGACAAACTGACGCAGGGCATGTGTGCACATGCGCAAATTCGTGTGACCACACCTGGGGCCCAGGGCATGGACTGAGAGGCCCCAAGGCAGAGCCGTCGTGGATCTCCCTGCATGCCAGGGTTGGCACTCCAGAAGGTGACAATGCTTACTTCACTATGGCAGCGTCCTGCCTTTGACTCTCGCAGAGCAGTGTTCTGAGAGAGATCTGTGAGCTCCTTCCATTGGGAGCCTGCTCTGGTGGACACAGAATGCGCTGGAGCCTGCATATAAATTATAAGTAAAACAGTTGCTTGAACTACCTTTCCTAGACATTTATTTATGCCATTGACAACTGCCTTCCTAAGAATGGTATCTGCTTTATGTGGAGACTGCAGGCATCAATCAGACCCTGCCATTCCTTGGCCACACAACCTCCAGGGAGCAGACTACCAAAACCAGGTTGGAGGCCTGGCCCAGAGAAAGGCTTTTGTCATGTGAACAGGTCAAGATGCCCCCCACCCCAACTCAGGGCAGCTCATCTCATGGCAACGAGGCAGCGGGAACAAAATAACTGACCAAGTGACAGCAGCTACATGAGACAGGTCAACATGGAACGTGGTTCTTGGGGGATGGGTGAGGGGTTTCCTACTGAGAGATGGGCTGGGCAGAACTGGGTGATACAGGATAGGGGGATAGGAGTGGGAAGGGCATTCTCGGTGGGAAGCAGAGCTTGAACAAAGGCAGGGTGTGGTCTGAAGAGCATGCAGGTGACTGGGGTTGGGGAAGGGGGTGACGATGATTGCCAGGTAAGACGGTCAAGGCAGGCAATGGCCGAACACAGAGGGCTCTGGCCAGTGTTCTTAAGCAATAGAGAAACCGAGGAGAGACTGGGGAGAGTCCACTGACCTCTGCTGGGCAAGGCAGGCCCTGGGGTGGACAGGCAGATGCTTGGTGATGGCCAAAGAGGGAAGGGAGAACAGAGTATAAATGCTTCACTGAGAAACAAGTCAGGATTCTCCAAATGGCTCCCGGGGCTGCTGGGACCTGGACAGGGCTTCCACAGGGGCCCTGCTGACACATGTAGCCCTCCCTGACAGAAGACTAGCTGATGAAGCAAGCCAGAGCCTGCACATTCTAGCAAAAATTTTCTTCCGGACTCCCAACCAGCGGACACCCTGAAGGCTACTCCCTGAAGTGCCTACCTCAGGAAAAGGAGTGGCAGACACCTGCCCTGGGTAAGGGCAGAGAAGGAAAAGCAGAAAGTGCTCTTCTTTCCCCACACTGGGCTGATGAGGCAAGACCCCCAGCCACAAAGGAAGACTCCTTTCCACAGGGGTTCTGTTAATCTGAACCACCTGGCAGAAGCAGGCGGGGACTAAGGGAAAGTGTCCAGCCTTTGGGAGGAGTGCTTTGCAAATACCATGCCCTTTCTCAGCTCTCAAGCAAAGTCAAACAGCTGCCACCACCCTCCTGGAGCCCCAGAGACATTCAAGTGCCTCAGCAAAGGCCAAGTTATTCATTAACAAATGAGAAAACACCCAACTATCTAAATGACTTTAAAAAATGCCCAGCAATCTGGTGGGTGAGGGGCAGCACTAGCTCTGCAGACAGCGTGAGGTTAAAAATGACCCCAGCCTGGGATGCTGTGCAAAGAGCAGGGGCTCAAAAAAGATAAAGATTCACATCTGTGGCAGGAGCAGGTGAACAAATGAACAGGCCACACAAGTGGGGGAGATAAGGTGTACCTCAGCCTTCCTGACAAAGAGTGATTCATAAATAGGACAATGGGCATTCACTGGAAGGAAAATCGCTTTTGGTGACACTGGCCTGAATCACAAGATATGGCCCTTTGCTGCCCGGGACAGTGGAGGGAAGCGCAGACCACTTGAAGCTCACCCCTACCTGAGAGACTCAAAGAGCCTCAGACCTGGAGGGCTCGAAGGATCACCCATTCTAGGTCCTCAATTTAACCCTTGGGAAAACCTGGGAAATGGCAGTCAGGGAAAAGGAAAAGATTTGTCCAAAGTCACAGAAACCATCAGCGGTAGCTGCAGGTCTGGATCCAGGTTGTCCTGATGCCTGGCCCTCGTTCTTGCCAAGGAGACGAGAGAGAGGCTATCAAGAGTGGAAGAGTGGCGCTGAGTTTCTAAAGAGCTCTGATTCTACCCGCCTCTCCTGCACTCCCCACACAGTTCAGACCTGGCCCCATGTGCTCAGATGTGGCCACAGCCAGCCCAAGTCCAAGCCTAGGCCCTGCTGGACACTCAGTAGGAAAGTAGGCAGGGCCCTAGGTGCACAGCCTCCCCAGGAATCTAGAGACACTTCGCTCACCCTGAGACCTTTAAATCAGACTCAATGCTTCACCACCCCCACTCCCTACTCCATGCCCTTCCCAAATCTTGCCATCTTCTCCCCCCTTCCCAATCCCTAGTCTCCTCTACCACCTCCTTAGCCCCCCACCACAACCAAGCCCCCAGCCATTCCCCTCCACCCTTGCCTGCCAGCCTTCCCCTCTACTCTGGAGAATACAGCTGCCTCCTGCATTTTTCCCTCTCTTTCTCCAACCTATCTCCCCTAAGTCTCTCTTCATCTTATCAATCTACATTCCTGGCCTCCTCTTCAAAGATACTGGTCAGACCACACTGCACCTCTGCTCAAAGCTCTCACTGGGTCTCCACACCCCCAGGACAACAGCCATTCATCTCAACCTCACATCTGCTCTGTCCAGAACACTCTTGCACTCCACATTTTGTCTCAAATCCTGAAATATCTACTCTGATAACCCCCAAGAAAACACACCATCTGGCCAGTCCTAGAGGCCAGGTCAAAGGTCACCTCCTCAAAGCAGCCTTCTAAGATTCCCAGGCAAAAGAATCCTCTGGGCCTACCCAGTGCATATCAGGGTCTGACCGTACGCCCAGGGCACAGGCCTGTAGCCATTCCTATTCACATGTAGGCTTTACTACCCCTTCCCTTCAAGAACCTCTCAGCACGGGGCATCTCCTAGAGCACCTCAAGGCCTAGCCCAGAGCCTGGGCTAGACAACCTTCAGAAACTCTACCAATTTAACTGCTACCCTCTCCACCAACTCCAGAAAAGTAAACCTCAGGAACGCTGATGGCTGGAGGGCAGGAGAGTCATGGTCCGGGCTGGGGCCCTCCCCATAGCCTACTTGCCTGTTAATGGAGGTACTCCCCCATTTCTCACCCCTGCCCACATCTCCATGCCTAGACCTTGCACCCCTACCCTCACCTCCTCCCAGAGCCTTCAGCAAGAAGAAGCCTTTGAGGCAGGATTTCAGGGGGTCTCAAATACAATCCTGCTCAGGACAGAGTTTGACTGACCTGTTTCCCAATGTTTGAAATCCTTTTTATCAGCGACAAAACTGTTACAAATAAAATTAGAGCTGTGCAGGGTTGGTATTGTTTCTTCCTTAAATGTTCAACAAGGCTTCAGTGAAGCAATCTTAGCCTGAAGTTTTATTTGGGAAAATATTTTAGTTATTGGACTGTACAGATTTTCTATTTCTTCTCCAGTCAGTGTTATTAACTTATGTCTTTCAAGATGTCTGTTTCACCTAAGTTATTGAATTTACTGGCACAAAGTGACTTATATTGTTCTCTTAATAGCCTAACGTCTGTAAGATCTGTAGTGATGTTCACTGATATTGATAATTTGTGTCATTTTTATCAGACCAGCTAGAGGTTTATCAATTTTGGGACGTGCCTCCATCTCATCTCCTCAGACTCGGTGTTTCAACAATGAGTTTGGTCCTCAGTCGCCTCTCTCTGGAAGGATCCCTCAATGGATGAGTACACCTGCCTCTGGATGGCACATGAAGCGTGGGGGCAGAATCAATCCACATTGCTGTCTGAATGTAGTACCACTGCTAGAAGCAGGTCAATCAACAACCAGGCCTACAGGAGGAGGGAGGAAGAAGAGAGGCTGCTCTAGGTCCTCCTGTTGCCCCTTCCCACCCACAGTAAGATGAAGATCTCTTTCCTTGCACCCCTCAGTCTCCTTTGTGGGCCAGGTCTACCTTGGGCACAAAGATAAAATAAGAACCCTGTCCTCAAGAATCTCAAGTCTACTCAAAGGAGCAAACTTAGAAAATGTAACTCTGTGCCATGAGTAATGAGGAAAGCTTTACTAAATATCTCGTACACTTAGGGAATTAGCAAGGGATAGGTGTTGTCGGGGAAGGAACTAATCCTTAAACTCAATTCTAAATGTCCACTGGGGGATTATGAGGCAGCTAAAGAAGGCAGAGCATTCCTGGGAGTGGTAACTGCCTACAAAGACATGACAGCAGAGCAAGAGCACTGTCACAGCCTGCAGAGCAGGCCCACATGGCTGGCCCAGCCTCACCTGATGGTGTCAGGGGCAGGGCTCTCAGGGCATTACTCCAGCACCGTGGGAGGGCTGAGCCCAGCATGAGGGCCGACACCCTGAACAGGCACTGTGGTAGCCTACAAGATGCGTCATGGGAGGAAAGGGGAAGACCAGAAGTCAGGTGAGATCCTCCACTCCCAGCCTGGACCTGCTCCAGCCTGCTGCTGTTTGTGTGTGTGTGTGTTTGGGAGGGGGGTTAAAGTTAAAATGAGGGCTGGGAACTGTCACTGGGGGCAGGTGTGCCGAAGCAGGAGGACTTGAGTTCAGGGGATAAGGAATAAGCCCCTCCCTCTTCCTAAGACTTCCCAAGGACTCAAACTTTTAGGAGCTGCTGCCTAGAGCTCTCCCTTCCAGAAGGAAATAAGGGAAGCAGGAAAGGGTTAAGAGAGAGACATTCAACTTCTCATCTAGGGTCTTCCCACGCTTCTTTAGCTTCCTGAAGAAGCTAGAGACTCAACAGGAACTCATGGGTACAGAAACATTTTCCAGGCCCCAGGTGACATGCCCCATTAGCTCTGAGTATGCCTGCTATAATGTCCATGGGAAACTGCCCTCTGTTCAAGAGTTAAAGAGAAAACAAGACCTCAAAATCCTAGCCCCCTAAGAAGAGGCCAAACTGGCCCCACTTTGAGCCTTTCCAGTTGATTTGGGCCCAGGGTGGGGAAAAAATCAAAAGAGATGGGCACATAGTGCCTGAAGGTGACAGGAGGAGACAGACAATGCTGGGGCAAACTTGGCAGGCTCCCCAGTGTCACCTTGTGCCCATCCTCAGGGCCACTGCAGCCCCACGCTGGGGTGGAGGGACTTCCTGTCGGGTGCGGCCGTGGTGGGAACTGTGTTCCAAGAGCACTTAGCGGGTAGGGCAGTCACCCAGAGTCTGACTCATCCTGAAGATGGAATGATAAGAAGTGGGCTGAACATCACCATGCCTGGGACCAGAAACTGCACAGATCTCTACTGCCCAGAGACTGGGAGTGGGAAAGGGGGAGAGACTCTGCTTCTCCTGGGCAGGCTGAGATCTCGTCAGGCTGCAGAGCTCCTCACTCTGGGTCCCCTGCACTCAATGTGCTGCTAGGATGACTTGGTCCGAGCATCCACTCTATCTGCTGACTAGACCAAGAGTTCCTAGAGGGC
Source organism: Symphalangus syndactylus (assembly GCF_028878055.3). Taxonomy (NCBI): domain Eukaryota; kingdom Metazoa; phylum Chordata; class Mammalia; order Primates; family Hylobatidae; genus Symphalangus; species Symphalangus syndactylus. Next base: position 114,062,774 of record NC_072423.2, on the reverse strand, counting down.
AGATGTCTGTTGTACCAGTTTGTACCCACTGGCCTGACACCAACTACAGCAGGCACAGCACAGTGGTAGAGCACGTGCACAGGAACGGGGAAATCCCGGCTCCATTTCATCTTGGCTGTGTGACCTTGGGCAAGTTGCAAGGCCTGTCTGGTCTCAGTTTCCTCATCTACAAAAATGAGGATAATCATACTGACATCATATCACTATTACAAGGAAATGATGAAGGAGAAAAACCTGCAGCTTAGGGAGACGAAGCAGTCAAGCCTGAAGAGCAGGGAGAATCAGGCCAGGGCAGGAAGGAAAGGGCTGCAGAAAAGCCAGCGGGGCACAGGCCCAGAACAGTGTGCCTCCGCAGAGGTCATGGTAAGCTTCCACGCCCATCATCCTTATCAGATGTTCCCAGCAATCCTGTGAGCAGACAGGGCAGTGTTGTAATACCTGCTTCACCAAGACATTAGAAGATGATGTCAGATGATCTGTGCAGTGTAGACAGATCTGATTCCCCATTCAGTGCTTCACCAAGAGTCAGCAGGAGCAGGTGGGGACTACCACCCAAGAGGCTGGGATTAGCTAAGAGCCACTGCTCTCCTGTGGGTTCATGTGTTCCCTAAAGGCTTCCGAGCAGACCAAGAACAAAGCGCTGAGCGGGAGGCTGGGAGAACAGCGAGGCTAGAGATAAGGATTGGGGATAAGGACGGGAACTAGGTCAGCAGCAGTAGACTAGAACAAGGAGGTACCTCAACGCTGTGGGGAGACAGGGAGGAGCAGAAACAACTGAGGTTCTGCTGGTGACTCACTGAGGGAAGGAAGGCGCCTTTGACAAAAAGGTGGTGGTGCTTAGGGGACAAAGAGAAAGGGTGCGGCAGCCTTCAGGCATTCTAACGGTGAGGCTTGATACCCAGGGCCTGACGAAGGCTGGTGCCAAGGGATAGCACCTGTCAAGGTGCTCTCAGCGGTGGAAAGGAGGGCCTGCTCCACTCAGAAGAGGCACACTGGGCCCCACCATCCATATGGAACCTCAAGGCCCAGGCCACAGCATGCAGAGCCAGTGCAGCTCCTCGCCAGGCCTATCACACAGCCCTGCCCAGATATCCTCCATGTGTGTGTCAGGAGTGTGGGGAGCCAGCCCAAGTCAACTCTGATCCTATTCTTGCTGCAAGTGCTCAAGGGAGGCACTAGAGAGCTCCTCCAGCAGACTTTATTAGTTGACAAATACTGACTGGCTCCCCTGTGCCATGCTGGGTACTGAGGAGGAAGAGGAACGAGTAGGCACCTAGTGCCCACAGAGCAGGGCAGGGATTCTTATCCTCGGTGCACAGATTCCAGAGGTCAATGACCAGACAGAAACACAGGCAAGTGTGAGAAGGTGAATCTTAGTGGATGAGAAATCTGGAGCTCTTCAGATTCTCAAGGGGGTGGTGACCCACAGGGGAAAAGGGAAGGTGTCAACAGCCAGGGAAGGCAGTGTTTTTTTGGGTGGCATAAGAGGTGTCTACAGAGGCTTTCCAAATGAAGTGTCACCTTAAAGGATGAGTGGGAGTGGGGACAGAGGGATGGAGGGGGAAGAGAGCAGAGGGAACAACAAGAACCATTAGTATGCAAAGGGCCCCTCCCACTGCCCTGAGACTTCACCCACATTGGCCCCAGCAGGAAATAACCTCTTGGAAGGTCACACAGAGGGCAGGGCAAAGACCAGTCTCTTCCCCTTCCTTCATATGCAGCCAGACTGGACGAGTTCCTCTGGGAAGTCTGGCCTGGCTCCAAACTCCCTCCAGGGTCCTCCCTGTAGGGGCACTGTGGTATGCAGGAAGCCCAGCCTGCAGCCTTGGACTGGGCAGGCGGTGGGAACATCAGGACACAGTGCTTACCAGTGTTGGGACCTCCCTGAGGCTCTGTCTCCTCCCCTGTCAAAGTAGGGCTGGCGCTATTTTAACAGGGGCATGTGAGGATTATACAAGGCAACTTGGGTCCACCATGTGGTACAGGGTCCCGCATGACCCTGCACCATGAAAAACTGCCTGCTGGCCAGGCAAGGTGGCTCATGCCTGTAATCCCAGCACTTTGGCAGGCCAAGGCAGGTGGATCACAAGGTCAGGAGTTCGAGACCAGCCTGGCCAATATGGTGAAAACCTGTCTTTACTAAAAATACAAAAATTAACCAGGCATGGTGGCGGGTGCCTGTAGTCCCAGCTACTCGGGAGGCTGAGGCAGGAGAATCACTCGAACCCAGAGGTAGAGGTTGCAGTGAGCCGAGATTGCGCCACCGCACTCCAGCCTGGGCGACAGAGTGAGACTCCATCTCAAAAAAAAAAAAAAAGAAAGAAAAAGAAAAACTGCCTGTTGACATCTTGCAGTGTTCCAAGTCCTGCTGTCCATCAGCGATGGACCTAATTCGAACCCTGGTTCTTGCTGCCTCCCTCTTAGGAAACCAGATGTTCCTTCTCTTCTCACACACCCCTTGCCCTGACACAAAAACCAAGAAAGCACTTAACGAGAACCCAGGACCCAGCATCCAGGGCCCAGATCCATACTGGGAAACAGAAGGCCTATTACTATTAGACCAACCAGAAGAGAAACTGATCTACATTTGCATTTTTTTGAGATAGGGTCTCGCTCTGTTGTCCAGCTGTCCAGGCTGGAATGCAGTGGTGCAATCATAGCTTACCACAGCCTGGAATTCCTGGGCTCAAGTAAACCTCCCACCTCAGCCTCCTGCATAGAAGTAGCTAGGACTACAGGTGCATGCCACCATGCACAGCTTTTTTTTTGGGGGGGGGGGCGGGGGGCATAGAGACAGGGTCTAACTATATTGCCAAGGTTGGTTTTGAGCTCCTGGGCTCAAGTAATCCTCCTCCCTTGGCCTCCCAAAGTGCTGGATTATAGGCATGAGCCACATGCCCAGCCCATTTTTTTAAATGTAACAACATTCATGTGAATGGAGCACATTATCCTTTTCTGAAAGTGCTACTTTTTTTTTGGCCAAGTCTCTGTATATGCTAAACTTTTAATTTTTAAAAGTGAGGCTCAAATGGAAATAACCTGCGTCCATAAATGGATGAATGAGTAAAGAAAATTAAGTATACGGGGGGAGGGACAGCATTAGGGGGGAGGGACAGCATTAGGAGATATACCTAATGCTAAATGACGAGTTAATGGGTGCAGCAAACCAACATGGCACATGGATACATATGTAACAAACCTGCACATTGTGCACATGTACCCTAAAACCTAAAGTATAATAATAAAATAAAAAAAAAGAAGAATATAACAGGCTTTGATATATGGTTAGGGGAACAAGAAGTCTGTAAAGAGAATAAACAAGAATAAAAGAGAACAGATATCTGTAAAAAAAAAAAAAAAAAAAGAAAGAAAATTAAGTATATACACACAATGAAATACTATTCAGGCTTTAAAAAAAAGAGGAAATCCTGTCATTTGCAACAACATGGATGAATCTAGGGAACATTATGCTAAGCGAAATAAGCCAGGTTCAGAAAGACAAACACTGCATGATCTCACTTATATGTGGAATCTAAAACAGTAGAACTGGCCAGCCACAGTGGCTCACACCTGTAATCCCAGCACTTTGGGAGGCCAGGACGGGTGGATTGCTCGTGCCCGGGAGTTCCAGACCAGCCTGGGCAACAGGGCAAAATCCCATCTCTACAAAAAATATAAAAAATTAGCTGGGTGTGATGGCACACACCTGTAGTCCCAACTACCCAGGAGGCTGAGGTGGGAGGATCAACCAAGCCCAGGAGGTCAAGACTGCAGTGAGCTGTAACTGAACTACTGCACTCCAGCCTTGGCAACAGAGTGAGACTCGTATCTCAAAAAAATTAAAAATTAAAATAAAAAATGAAAAGTAGAACTCACCGAAACAGAGACTAGATGGGTGGTTACAGAGGCTGGAGTTGCGGGGGAGGTGGAGAAAGGGAAGATGTTGGTCAAAGGACACAAAGTTCCAGTTAGGCAGGAGGAGTGTGTTTAAGGGAGCTACTGCACAGTATGGTGATCGGTTAATAATAATGTATATTTCAAAATTGCTGAGCCTAGATTTTAAAGTCTCACCACAAAAAATGTTAAATCAGCTTGATTTAATCTTTCTACAATGTATATATACATTGAAACATCACATTGTACACCATAAATATACAGCTATTATTTATCAATTAACAATTTTTAAAAAATCTTTATGGGCTGGGCGCGGTGGCTCAAGCCTGTAATCCCAGCACTTTGGGAAGCCGAGGCAGGTGGATCACGAGGTCAGGAGATCGAGACCATCCTGGCTAACACGGTGAAACCCCGTCTCTACTAAAAATACAAAAAATTAGCCGGGCGTGGTGGCGGGCGCCTGTAGTCCCAGCTACTCGGGAGGCTGAGGCAGGAGAATGGCGTGAACCAGGGAGGTGGAGCTTGCAGTGAGCCGAGATTGTGCCACTGCACTTCAGCCTGAGCGACAGAGCAAGACTCCGTCTCAAAAAAATATATATTTTTTTTTAATGAGGATCAAATTAAGAATGATCTTTCTGCTATCTGATTCCCTTAGGGTTGTCAAGAGGCCCCTGGCTACAAGAACAGGCACCACCCATCTGTGAAGTTTCCCCACAGAATCCTTAATTCTGACCCCACCACAAAACTCAGTGGGTGGGTTTCAGCACATTCCCCTGTGTGGGCCAAAGGTCATGACCACTTTTAGCAGAAAGGTGTTCTTCCCATGCCTTCTAATGATAACCATCCCAGACATATGATTCTACCTTTATTTCCCTGCATGAGATTTTGTTTGACATCTGTCTTCCTTCCTAGACTGGAAGCTCTCAGAGGCTTCTCCATCACTGCTCGCAGCACCTGGCACTAAGAGCAGCTGGACCAATAGTAAAGGAACCACCTGGGGAGGCAGGAGACACATGCTAACTTCCCATGTTACAGGAACTTCCATTGTGTGAGCCTTCCAACAGCACCCACATATTAGGTTATCGCTAGCCTTGTTGCACAGATGCAAGAACTGAGGCTGGACCAGGTCTGGGCATGTCATACCTAATACTCTTTCCATTGGGTAGAGCACAAGTTTTGGGAAATAAGCAGAAGCCCAGCTCCCTGCTGCCACATCCTCAGTTCTTTCTACCACACATGCTGCTTGTTTATCCCTTAGTTGTCTGTTCTATCCTCCTTTCCAACAACTATCTGCACCTCTGCTTCTCTCCTGCAAAATGAAGACAAAAATCCCAACCCTGCCCACTTCTTGGGAGTGTGGTTTTAACTAGGTTCCATAAAATTGGAAGATTTTCCACTAGAAGGTGAGCCCCGGGCAGTGGCCGAACCCAAATGTCACTCTTCTCTGTTCTCCATGTCTTACGACAACACTGTCATTTCTTTGGTAATAAGAGTATGCCAGGCAACTGATTATTCCATTAATTAAACAGTAGTACTGATATTATCAAAAATAATCAATAATTAATCACTATAAAAATCTAATAAGGTCAGCACTCCTTTCTCCTACCACAGATGAGAAAATGGAAGCCCAGGACAATTAAGTAATCCATCCAGAGTCACACAGCTAGAGGTTGTCAGGGCCCAAATGGCAGGGCAGGCTTCAAGCATAGGCTGATTCCCTCTGGAACCCCTGCCCTTTGCTCTTGTCCCACTCCTGTCCCTACCTTTCACATGCAAATGGTTTCAAGGGTGTCTAGGGCTCCTCCATCCGTCATCACATGATAGTTGACAGCTCTTCCTGGTGTCATTTCAGAGAGATACAATCAAACCCATCGAGAGCCCAGATATGGTCATTTCTTGGCCAAGAACTCCAGTCTCAAAAGACATCACAAGGAAATAAAAGAGCAATGTATGTAGAGGTGTTTAGAGCTGTGTTTCTCACAGTAGGGAGAAGTGGAACTATGCAGTGAGCCCAATACCTGTAGGGCACAGTTACGCAGGCCACATTCATATGATGGGCCAGAGGAGGCATTAAAATAGCAAGGCAGCACTATGCAACAGACACACACGAATGCCGGGGTAAGAGTCCTATACTACATACTCATGATTGCAACCATGGCAATACCATACATACAAATGGCCAAAGACTTCACGGACTCGCACTCAATTGTGGGTAGTATTTTTTCCATCTTCCTCAATTCTGCTGTCAAAATGACTTAATAATAAAAGTAACCAGAGGAACCTAGCTGTGGCTCACTATCTTGACTCATATCCTAAGCAGATTCTCTTGACCCTCACCTGGCTAAATGGGGAAGCAGGAAACCATGGCTGGCACTCAGGCCTGACACAGCCTTGTCAATGCCTAATGACTTTTCTCAAGCTTGGAAAAAAAAAAAAAAGTCCAGCTTTGCTGGTGCAGAAGAGAGCAGATTGAGCCTGCACACACCAGCGTCCCTCTGCAGCCTAGGACTCTAACCACAGTAGCAAATGCAGCAGCCAATTGTAGACTAAGCCCCCTTAAATCAGGATAGACATCTCCATTACTGGGGGGGCTAAAAATGTCGGTTAAGAAACTAACTGATGGTGAGCAATGAAGTCACCTCCCCACCCTCTCACCCTACCCCACCATTTCCCTTTCCTTGGAGGGGAAAAAAGCCTCCTTCACCACAAAGCAGAATTCACAACCACTAGGACTTCCTCACCATTCTAAGCTCACAAGGGGAGCAGCAGTGAGCAAATCACAAAGGCAAATGATAAGGTCCATGCAGATTGGAAGACCCCTCCCCTGGTGAGAGACAGCTTCGTGTGGAACCTAGAAACCCCTTCCCCATTGCCTCACAGTGGACAGCCAGAGGAGTCAGGCACAGGGGGCCCACCTGGTCAGTTCCAGGGACTGGAACAACCACCCAGACTCTCTGGTCCTGAGGACATGTGGCTGCTACCTGACCACCTCCAGATCTGTCAGGCCTGTAGAGCAAAAGAAGGTGACCTTTCCCCACAAACTCTGGCTGGTAGATAGGATCCTTAGGCTGAGCCCAGGAGGGAGGAGGAGGAGCAAGCCCAACCACTATGTGTTCACTTTCGCTGGATCCAATAGAGACAGCAAGCAAGGACTTGAAAACCTCAGTGGGTGGCCCCTGTAAATGATACCCTTTCGCCTCCCACACACACCCTAGTCCCATAGGCCTGTTTATATCAATTCTGGGTCCCCTAAAACAGTTTCCCTGATAGCTGCCAACGGCCCTCACTCAAACCTGGCACCAGATGCATCAACCTCGATAGCATCTATGTGACCTTTCATGTGGGTAGATTTGTTCTTAAAATGGGGTGGGTCAAGGAAATAAGAGCTACCATTTATTAAAAGAATAGGTATTTCCGCCGGGCACGGTGGCTCACGCCTGGTAATCCCAGCACTTTGGGAGGCCGAGGAGGGCGGATCACAAGGTTAGGAGTTCGAGACCAGCCTGGCAACGTGATGAAACCTCATCTCTACTAAAAATACAAAAATTAGCTGGACGTGGTGGCGGGCACCTGTAGTCCCAGCTACTCAGGAGGCTGAGCAGGAGAATCGCTTGAAACCAGAAGGAGGAGGTTGCAGTGAGCCAAGACTGCACCACTGCACTCCAGCCTGGGCAAAAGAGCGAAAACTCTGTCTGAAAAAAAAAAAAAAAAAAAAAAAAAAAAAAAAAAAAGTTATTTCCCAATCAACCGACAGCCAACACCACAGCTGGGACATCAGTGTTCCTGGTATCCACATCACACCACTGGCTTATTCAAAGCCTGTGACCAACTAAAATGCCCAGTTCTTTCCCAATGTTGACGGCTGTCAAAGCACCCCAGTCCACGCCTAAACTACAGATCGAAGAAACCTGACTTCACAATCATCCAGTGAAGTTCTTCTTGCTCTTATCATCGCCACAGCCTGCATTTTTTTTTCTTTTTCTTTTTTTTTTTTGAGACAGAGTCTCGCTCTGTCGCCCAGGCTGGAGTGCAGTGGCGCAATCTCGGCTCACTGCAAGCTCCGCCTCCCGCGTTCACGCCATTCTCCTGCCTCAGCCTCTCTGAGTAGCTGGGACTACAGGCGCCCGCCACCACGCCCAGCTAATTTTTTGTATTTTTAGTAGAGACAGGGTTTCACTGTGGTCTGGATCTCCTGACCTCGTGATCCGCCCGCCTCGGCCTCCCAAAGTGCTAGGATTACAAGTGTGAGCCACCATGCCCGGCCTGCCTGCACTTTTTAAATAAACTCTTGGACTTGTCCTCGTGGGCAAGTCTGTTTTTCCCTGAGGAAAATCTCAGCCCATCCAACTCCCAAATCCATGTGCCTGCCTAGTTGCTTCTTCATTTGAATGTTTACAGAGTCTCTGAGTCTTGTCATGGGGCAGACAAAAAGGTGACTGAAGCAAGATGGCTGCCCTCACGGAAGTCAGCGGCAGGGAAGGGGGAAGCAGACAACCACCCTATAGTGCATGCAAAGCCTGAATGCCGCTGGGAATGAGAAGGTGGGACCCGAGAACACCTGGAGGGCCAGGTGGGCAGGCTGTCCAGGGAGAGAAGAGAGAAGATGCAGATTGAGCGGGCAGAGAGGGGAATGTCAGGGTCACTAGAAGGAGCGGGTATGTCCAGGCAAAGAGTGGTGATATCCAAGGGCACTGGGGAAGTGGGATGGGCCTGCCTGATGGGCTACAGACTTTATCTCACAAGCACTGAGAAGCTGGAGGACAGGCAGAGAGGTGGCAACAATATGATTAGAGTATTTTATAAAGAGCATTTAGCAAAGGCCAGAAAGCAAAGGGGCCCCCCAAAAAACAAGCTGGATGTGGGTTAGGAGAGCCACCTTCTCACCCCAAGGACAGCAGAAGAGCAGCTATCTCTGAGTCTTTCGGGAGGAACAGTCCCTTCCAACTGCAAGCTGCCATGTGGTACTTGCTCATCTACTCATACTTCACTCTTGTGCACACCAGGGCCCCCACAACTACCCCGGAATCAGGTATTATCACTGCGTACAAATGACCAGGTTCGGAACAACTAAGAAACTTAACCAATGGCTCAGGGCTAATAAAAGATAGGCCCACATTTAAACAGGGGCTTTCTGATTGCATTAGGCTTTCAAAATTCTCTCAAATAAACAGCCCCAAGGCTTAGGTGTGCTTTCTGCCTAACAGCCAGAGAAGCGTGATCACATCCATTCTTACACCAAATGAGAAAAATAAGAAAACCACCAAACTGGTAGGGCTGCAGAGGCCTCAGATATGAGCTGATAGAGGATAAACTAGCAGCAGCCCAGGGAACGGTTATAAACAGCACCTACCAAATCAGAATCTTCCATGGTAAGACCTGGGAATCCGAATGTTCAAAGAGCCCACCTACTCCTGGGTCACATCTCTAATACATGGCCCAGTTGAGGAGCCTCTGAGTGAGACGACATGCTGCCTCTTCAAGAGGCTGACCTAGAACAGCAAGCGGCCTGCATGAGGCCACACTCAGCTGTCTGAGGGCTACTGTGGTCACCAAGGTGGGCTCTGGACATAGGGCAGGCAGGATAGGAAGAAACGCAAAGAAATCATTCATAAGGGGCTAGGCTCACTGGCTCATGCCTGTAATCCCAACACTTCGGGAGGTTGAGACAGGAAGATTCCTTGAGCCCAGGAGGTCAAGACCAGTCCGGGAAACATGGTGAAACCCTGTCTCTACCACACAAAAAAAACACAAAGCCAGGAGTGGTAGTGTGCGCCTGTAGTCCCAGCTACTTGGGGGGCTGAGGTGGAGGAATCATCTGAGCCCAGGAGGTCGAGGCTGCAGTGAGCTGAGATTGCACCACTGCACTCCAGCCTGGGTGACAGAGTGAGTCTCTGTCACCACCACACCCACCCCCCCAAAATAAAAATCATTCATACAACATAAATATCCGGAGGGCCACAGGAGATCCAGGTGAAGTGTGCAGCAAGAGAAGGGCAGAAGCCAGGGCCAGACCTCGGGTCTCGACCTCAAGTAGACTGGTGTGTCCAAATGCACCATGTTCCCAAGTTATTCTATGGGCTGCCCAGAGCCCGAGCTCCTCCCTTCACTTATGAAAGCTCCACCTTGAGTCTTGGGGGAGGAACAGCCTGCCCCTCACTACAGAAGCCGAAAGTGCCTCACTCACTTTCCCAGCCTGCCTTGAAGCAGGAAGGTAACTCTGGCCCTGTTGATCCAATATACCCATAAGAGACTCCAAATGGTGAGTTGTGACCTGCAGAGAGGTAGGGGTGGGGTGGCACAGACTTCTCTCTAGGGCAGCTGCAATAAGATTTGATTCAAGACTGATTCCAGGGCACGAGGCCACAGGGCTAATTGTAGTATCTAGTACTCAAAGGCAGTAGTAGTTTCCTCATTGAGCCATTTTCCATTTTTCTTATGAAATGCTGGGCTTCTTTCAGGCTGTGTACCTCTAAGGCTGGCTCTCGTTCTTTTTAATTATTTTTTTCTTTTACTCCTGGTAAGCTGTGAGTGGCTCGATTTTTAAAATAATAAGCACTTTGTATTCTTCTAAAACCAGCCAGAATGGATTTCTGTTGTTTGCAAATAAGTGCCTTGGCTACACATGGCCATTTATAGCAATAACCTAACAACGAAGTGTGTGGCAGGCCAGGTCTCACTAACGCAGGCCTCCATTACGTTTCAGTACTGACTGAATAGCTAGGTTAAATATTAAAAGCTAGCCAGGGCGGCGGTGGCTCATGCCTGTAATCCCAGCACTTTGGGAGGCAGAGGCGGGTGGATCACCTGAAGTCAGGAGTTCAAGACCAGCCTGGCCAACATGGTGAAACCCTGTCTCTACTAAAAACACAAAAAATTAGCCGAGTGTGGTGGCAGGCACCTGTAATCCCAGCTTCTCGGGAGGCTGAGGCAGGAGAATCACTTGAACCCAGGTGGAGGAGGCTGCAGTGAGCTGAGATTGTGCCACTGCACTCCAGCCTGGCCAACAGAGCGAGACTCCATCTCAAAAAAAAAAAAAAAATATATATATATATATATATATGTATCTATACACACACACACACACACATATACATATATACATATGTAAAGCTGATAGAACCAGTGCCCTTAACACAAAGGCTAGAATGTAACAAAAGCCCACCAAGAGTTTGGCCTAGGCCTTTCCTGAGGCTTGAAGCATGACAAGATAATGAAGAATTCTTAACAGGACCTGTTTAGGATTAAATAAGTTTTACTGGAGGTCTGAAGAAACTCCCCAGGCCTCCACAAACAAGTTTATTGGGAGACTGAAAGGAACGCCCCAAACCTCCATGATTTAGCAGGAGACAAGATAAGGGTAATCAGCCCAGCACCTGGACCCATTTATATTAAGTAAACTTACTGAGGGTCCAGAGGAAGGTCTTCAGGACTCAGATCTTAGTTATAGACTAGAAGAAGTTAACAACTTAAGTCTTTACATGAATGCATATTTACACATAGATGTATAGCTTAGAAGATATACAAACTCTGGAGAACTTTGTAATTTTGATTGGTCTGGTGATAATTTCCAGGCCTTCCCCCTGTAACCAGCTGCAGAAATTTAAAAAAACTCCCTTCTCTCCCAGTTCATCTGCATCTCGTTATTGGGCCGAGAGAATAAGCAGCCCGACCCTCGGTTTGATCCTGGAACAAACGCATCCAGCACTTTATAGGGCTCAAAGTTGTGTTACATTCCATTGTCCATCCAATCCCCAAGGAGAACCTGAGATAAGGGCAGGGCAAAGGTTGTGATGTCCACTCTGCAAACGGAGGAGCTGGGACTCGGGATGTTAAGTGTTCTGTGAGCTTGGTCCCAGCATCCTCCCCAACTCTCCTGACTACCACAAAGGCCAATCACTGATGTAAGCCAAGGTCCTTACCTGAGCTAGGGGCCATCTCTCCATTCCCTCCATGCCAACACACAGCTGAGCATGAAATATACCAGACCCCAGCATCAGGCACCCCAGTATGAAATGCAAAATTCTTTACAAGTCAATTTCCAGGCAAGTCAGAAGTTTAAACAGCAACAAAATGTGCTGAAGCTCCTAGACTAGAAGCTATTTTAACCTCTGGTCAGCTGCTTCTCGGAGTGTCACAATCTGAGAAGTAAAGGTAAGACAGCTGTCTCCTCTCTGGTGTGATCTACAAGTGATAAAAATCCTAATTAAAACCAAATTTAAACAAGTCAGAACTGGCACATTTTTTTGTGGGGGGAAATACTGCTTCACAAAGTCTTATCCTCACCTATACACACTTCCTTTGGCTGCAAAGCGTTTTTAAAAATCCACATGCTCAGCATATGGAAAGGTTGAGAAAGCAGAACCACATGAGGAGTTGATACCCAGCACTGACAACTGTGTACTGTGGTACCCTGGGCCAGTTTAGCTTCTCAGAGCTACAGTTTCTTCAACTGCTAAATGGCATTACGTGAGGGTACACATGTGATGTGACAGCCCTACACTGTGGCTGGCACAGAGTACGTCCTCAGTCAGTAGGCGCCAACCACAGTAATGATGATGGTGAAGCCTGAGACTCTCACCTGTGTCTTCGGGGTGAGGCCCTCTCATCCCCTGACAAAGGGGTCACATAACAGATCCCCACATTCATGCCTTGTTCCTTCCCTCAGTTCACCCAGAGCAGCCATTAGTGTCACCCAGAGGAAGCCCCAGCCCTTGCCCTCGAGCTGTCACAGTTGAGAAGAGCAGACCCTACATGTGTGCGGAGAATATGAGTCCAAGTCAGAAAACGCTAGCCAGTGTGGGGGTACAGGGAGGTGGCAAGGAAGAAGGGCCTTCCACAGATCGTCTTCCCAAATTCAGACCACCTCTATGCCTGCCTGTTCTGCTCCTGCCCCTCCTCTGCCTAAAATCCCTCCACCTCTTTCACACCTGGAAACAGCTATCACTCTCCATGCCATCCACTCAATCCCTCAAGTGTTTTCTCAGCACCTCTACCAGCTCAGGCTCTGTCTTGTGAGTTATGCAGCCTGGGACAAAGCCCAAATGGGGACACTACTCATAAGCCAAGCAACGAGATAAAGCAAGGTATGTATATCGACACTGGGTTCAGCGCTCTCCTCCATGCGACATGCATGCAAGTGTTGTCCCCCACCCCCTGTCCAAGCCCTCCCTTCAAGACACTGACAGCTCTCCTCTGCCCCTCCTCCGTGGATGGCAGTGTACAGTATTATACCTGGGTGTACACAGGTCAGCCTCCCCACGGGGCCCCAGCCTGACCATGCTTGAGGCAAGGGCCAGCCTCACTGACCCCATTTCCCACCCAGGCTCTGTGCACAGAAAGGCCTCAACAATAACACTTATAACAGCCAGGTGTGGAAACTGACTCCTCACCCCAGACATTCACTCTCACTTCCTACATAGATGGAAGCTGCCTGAGTCATGGACTCCTGAGCACAGGACAGGAAAGTCCTGCTTTAACCAGATGATGTCAAACACAGGTGATTTTTCTTCAGGATTCAAAATACCCTGCAAGAAATCTAGTGGTGCCCTGCCCTGAAAACAATGGGAGGGGGGCTGTCCTTGAAAGGACAAATGTTTTCTGCTCCAGCCACTCACATTTTCTCTAGACAGAGCAGCTCTTTAGAGCCCTGAATCAAAACAGCCCAGGAGTGTGGATGTTACTGCCACAGGGCAGTACTGTTTTTCCTCTTGGAATTCTTTCAAGGATACAAGCTGTTGCTTCCCTCCAAAACAAAACCAGGGAAAAGCCAAGGCCCCAGAATTTAAGGGAAAGCTCCGAAGGAAGGAGGAGGGCCAGGCATGACTGAGCCTTGTCAAGCTCGCTATGGGGTCTCCCAGATCTCTGAACAACTGGCTTAGAAACAGCAAGTCCCTCTCAGCTGCTGAAGGTGTATGTGTAGGGAAAGGCAAAGTGGGGGATGGAAGTATGAAGGTGGTGCTGCTTATGTGCGTTTTGAGGTGTGTATGAGATATGTATTGGTGTAAAGGGGTTGGGGTTTGTAGGTGTGGGTTGGGGGCATGTGGAGGGGTGCCATGGAGGGTTGGAGGTGTGCAGGGAACGGGAGGGTGTGGGGAGAAGGGAGGTACTATTGTGGGGGGAAGTGTGTGGGGTAGGGCCTGGGGTGTGTGGTGGTGTTGCGAGTTTAAGGGAGTGTAAGGAGGTAGGATGCACTATAGGCGGGGGCTGGGTGTGGAATGTGTATATGCGCTGGAGGTGGGTTGGAGGTATGTGGGATAGGTTACGGAAAATATTCCAAGATGATACATGAGACATCTTCTCCAGAAACAAAGATATGAATTGCATTTCATTTCTGTATTACAATTCTTAGTACTACAGAATCACATGCTGGTCCCAATGTCTGCAGGGTCAATGGAAGAGCCAAAAACCATTTAAAACATACAGCCCAAGTTTGAAACAACTGACCCTGAAGCAACCATCTGAGGTAACACATACTTCTAGTCAGAACGCCCCTGGCTCAGTAGGTCCAGAGTATGGACAGAGTCTGGCTGGCAGGTCAGGAGGCCAGCACTGGAGGGCCTGGCTCGGCAGGTCCTTGTCTTCCCTGGGAGTCCATGTCAAGTCTCTTCTCTAGTGCACAAAGCCTAGGGGGCTCAGAGTCACAGGACGCAACATACCCACTACAGTGCCATGGGGCACCCAGGAAATGTCTGAATGTTTTGTTAAAATAAGTTTAAGAGTTGTCTCTGCCTACAAGGAGCTGCCTGTCTACTGAAGGGGTGGCATGAATTGGGACTTAGAAGCATGAAAAAATAAATATATTTTAGCAGCTACTACTACTACTACATCTACAATGACAATTATCAAGATGTTATGGAAGGTTAACAGCATTATCATGAACAGTGCATGCCAATTAAGTCACAGGAAACTCTTCTTTCTAAAACACAAATGTCAAATATCAAATAGTGCCAAGTCACTGATATCCATATGGGGAGAAAAAGAATCTTGATCCCTACGCACACCATACAAAAGTAAATTCGAGATGGGTTAGAGGTCTAAAGGTTAAAGTAAAACAAGCAAACTTCTAGATTATTAAATAAAAGAATATCATCTGGACCTATATGTAGGCAACTATTTCCTTAAACAGGTCACAAAAGATATTAGAAAAAAAATGATAAACTACATTAAAATTAAGAACTTCTGTTCACCAAAGAATTCAATTTTGGGCCAGGTGAGGTGGCTCACGTCTGTAATCTCAGCACTTTGGGAGGCTGAGGAGGGTGGATCACCTGAGGTCAGGAGTTCAAGACCAGCCTGGCCAACATGGTAAAACCCTGTCTCTACTAAAAATACAAAAATTAGCCGGGCGTGGTGGTGCGCACCTGTAATCCCAGCTATTCAAGAGGCTGAGGCACAAGAATTGCTTGAACCCAGGAGGTGGAGGTTGCAGTGAGCCAAGATTGTGCCATTGCACTCCAGCCTGGGCAACAAGAGCAAAACTCTATCTCAAAAAAAAAAAAAAAAATTCAATTTTAAAAGCCTGAAAAGTCAAAGCCAAGGCAAGCAGAAGAGATAGTCACATCACATACACAGAACAAAGGACACATAAGGAACTTCTAGAAATCCATAGGAAAAACAGGCAACTGAATAAAAAGGAGAAGAGGCAAAAGACATGAACAACAGGCACTTCGCATAAACATATGAAAAGATAATGCAACTTCATTAGGTAGGAAATACAAATTTAAACCACAAAAGGATACCACTATACCTCCACCAGCCTGGCTACCAGGAAAAAAACTAACTATACCAAGTATTAGAGAGGAACCGCCATACAGTGCTGGTCAGAGTGCAAAATGGTAGAGCCATTTTGCAAAAGTGTTTGACAGTATCTGTCCTATATACACCCTACGGCCTAGCAATTCCACTCCTAGGCATAGATCCTACAGATGTGTACATATGTTCACCAAGACATGTACAAGACCGGGAAGAGCAGCACAATCCATAATAGTTCCAGCCTGAAAATCCAGAGGAGAATGGATAAAATCTGGTCTGTTCAAACAATGGAATACTATACAGAAAAAAGAATGCACTAATTCCACACCCAACAACTGACAAACATATGATGAATGAAAGAGGCCAGATACAGAAAACTACGTACTGTTTAATTCCATTTATATAAGGTTCAAAAGGAAGGAAGGCAACTTCTTGTGTTACAAGTCCAGAGTGGTTCCCCTTGGAGAGTGAGCACCTGAGAGGTGATTCTGGGATGTTATCATGTTTCTTGATTTGAGTGACTGATGACATGGGCATGTTCACCTTAGGAAAATTACTGAGCTGATTTGTGTACTTTTCTCTCTGTATAGTTTGTATGCTTAATGAAAAGGATTTTTTATGCCGCTATGAAGTCATTAAAAAGAAAAATTTAGGCCAGGTGCGGTGGCTCACGCCTGTAATCCCAGCACTTTAGGAGGCCGAGGCGGGCAGATCAAGAGGTCAGGAGATCGAGACCATCCTGGCTAATACGGTGAAACCCCGTCTCTACTAAAAATACAAAAAAATTAGCCGGGCGTCATGGCGGGTGCCTGTAGTCCCAGCTACTCGGGAGGCTGAGGCAGGAGAATGGCATGAACCCGGGAGGCAGAGCTTGCAGTGAGCAGAGATCCCGCCACTGCACTCCAGCCTGGGTGACAGAGCGAGACTCCGTCTCAAAAAAAAAAAAAAAAGAAAAATTTAAGCCCACTTAGAAACCAAAAGTAAAATCATTAAAATCTAGAGAGAACTCAGTCAAGAGGACCATAAGGAAAAAGTCCTCCAAAGAGAAGACTAAGGACTCCCAAGCACACCCAGAAGACAGCTACTTGGACACTGAGAGGGAAGCACACCCCATTCACACCCTCCTGACTCCAGGAGACAGAAGAAAAAAACTGAGGGATTCACCATCAAGACCATGCAAATTCTTTTGTTGCAAAAGCCAACAGAAAGATTAAAAACCAGCTTGAATTTCAAGATTCCTTTGCTTTCCAATTCCCTGCCCCCATCAGTGAGGCCTGGGAAACACGACTTACACCTTGTAATACCACAGAAGTCAACCAAACGGGAGACTGTGATGGAACAACTGTGTCACAGGCACAGCAAGAAAGAGGAACCTTGTCTTGTGGCTGTCTAGTGCCTCTTCTGCTACATGGAGGGTGCTTCAGCCACCACAGGTGAGCTAAACCGTGAAGGATCCCGAATGGCCACCTATCTGCCTCAATGGAAACCGTGCCCTCTAAGGGAAATCCAGAGAGAGGCTCACCCTTCGCCCAGCCCCGGTGTTTCTCCCCAGCATATCAGACCAAGCTGAATGGAGGTCCCACTCTCTTCCCCGTAGCTCACTGCAGAGCCTCTCCTTGCACAGCTCCAAGGGATGAGGGCAGCACCAATTCTATCCCAGAGGAAGAGAACCCCCAAACTCGGCCAGGAGGTGGTGGGCTCCCTGGCCCATCCCTCTGGCTCCATCTCCAGAGAACAAGGGATTGGCCCTGTGTGATTGTGTTTGGTCCCTTACCTCTCCACATCCGTGCTGTCTCAGGTGTAAGTTAAAGGGGCCCTCAACTAGGGGTAAAATAAGAGTATAGGAGAAAGAATAAAGGCACACATCACACTTCCCACCTCTCAGCTCCCTTCTGCACACACCATCTCACTTAACCCTTATCCTGGGAGGGAGGAGGTACTGTGGCCATCTTCCAGCAGAAGAAGGATGTGAAGAGACTTACCTATCTATACATCCCAAGGTGAGCAGGGTGGCGGAGCCAGGTGGGCAAAGCAACCTGTCCAGAGAGCAGGGAATCATGAGAGAAACGGCCAGCCTGACCCAGAAGCAGTGGTCATATTGTAGGAGCTGCAGTGCAGCCCCTAGGACCTATGTGCAGGGACAGAAAGGAAAGGGGAGGGGGGAGTGTACATTTAGGGCAACCTGAATCTATGCTCCCAGGTTGAAAAAAGAAAGAAAGAAAGAAAGAAAGAAAGAGAGAGAGAGAGAGAGAAAGAAAGAAAGAAAGAAAGAAAGAAAGAAAGAAAGGAGGGACAGAGGGAGGGAGGGAGGGAGGGAGGGAGGGAAGGAAGGAAGGAAGGAAGGAAGGAAGGAAGGAAGGAAGGAAGGAAGGAAGGAAGGAAGGAAAAAGAAAGAAAGAAAAGAAAAAAAGAAAGAAAGACAGACAGACAGACGGCTTGGCACAGTGGCTCACGCCTATAATCCCAACACTTTGGGAGGCCAAAGCAGGGAGACGACTTGAGACCAGGAGTTTGAGACCAGCCTGGACAACATGGCGAAACCCCATCTCTACTAAAAATACAAAAGTTAGCCAGGCGTGGTGACACACACCTGTAATCCCAGCTACTCAGGTGGCTGAGGCAGGAGAATGGCTTGAGCACGGGACGGGGCAGAGGCTGCAGTGAGCTGAGACTGCGCCACTGCACCCCAGCCTGGGCGACAGAGTGAGACTCTGTCTCAAAAAAAAAAAAAAAAAAGAAAAGGGCTAGAGTGGCAATATGAAGACCTGAGCACTAGCAAGAAGGCTGCCAGCATCCAAATGCCAGGTGAGTTCAGACAGCAAGGCTATAAAGGCACTGCCTCAGCCTGGCGCTACCCTGAGAGGAGGGATGGATGTCCCGGCTGGGGTCCAGTGAGGACTTCAAGCAGTGGAAAGGAGGCTTAATTTATAGCAAGGCTGTGGCCAGCATGCTGCACCTCAACCCAGCTGGCCTGAACTCCACTGGCACCACATACTTCCCTGAAACAGCTGGACCAAGCTCGCCTATCACCTTGTCTTGCCAAAACCCATCCCCAGTCTTCGCCTGGCTTCTCTCAGCCCCACTGTCCTCATCCCGCCCCACCCCACCAAGTTTCCTTGGATTCTTCCAACTCCTGCTAAATACCTGCAGGGCGAGCCTCAGGGCACAGAATGATCTCCCAGTCTCTGTGGTCTAAGCTCTGTCACCAGAGGGCCTCGTCTAGCCCCAGGGCTTGACATCCTGTATCTGTTTCTAGTCCAGATGCCTGCTTATGTCTCTCTTCATTTACCTGTCTAACAGTCACCTCTGGCTTAACGTAGCCAAAGCCAGACTCTTGCTTTCCCCTTCAAAGCCCCTCTCCCCTGTACTTCACCATCTCAGGAACCCTGTCTGTGTGCACTGCCTCACACCTGGGCTCCTGCAGCTGCCTCCTACCTCCACACACAGTCATCCAAGGGCATGTCAGCTTTGCTCAGGCCTCCAGTGGTTCCCCATCACCCTTAGACTGAGGTCCAGTCTTGGTGGTCTGCAAGTCCCCCTCTAACTAGACCAGCCTCTCAGGCCCTCTCTACCCTCATCCCCCTTCCATACCTCCCACTGTTCACTCTACTCCTACTCCTCAAACATGCCAAGCTAGTCTTGCTCAGCTTGGAATGCTCTTCCCTAGATCTTGGCATCTCACTCCTCCACCGCTGTCTCAGAACTCCCAGGTGGTGGTCTTCCCGGCCTGGGCAGCTGCACAGCCTCTCCCCCAACACACACACCACATTCCCAAGTTCCTGGGACACATAAACAGGGACACCATGTTCCTTGTTTCTAAGTATTCCCACTCCTTCCCCAGAAGCCCCTTGAGGCAAGGAGGAAGTCTTGTTCATAGCTGTATCCCCAGGGCCTGTCATACAGCTGGTACTCAATAAATACTTATTAGTGGCTAGCTGCAGAGTTCCTGCAGTGGGCATGGGCAGCTAAGGTTCCAGGGGAAAAAAAAGTATTCTTCTTCCAATGAGAGAATGCCAGGGACTGATCAGAGATGTCCAGAAAAATGCATCAGAATCATCTGGGGAACTTTAAGAATGCATGAATTTATAGGCTATATACCAAGACCACAATAGGTCTGAGGTAGGGCCAGAAAAAAGGACTGCAAATTGTCTCTTGAGACAACCCAACAAACAGGTAAGTCTGAGAAACTCTGATAAATCCAACACCATCATTTCATGCATGAACATATTGAGGGCCTCAGAAGGAAATGCTGGCTCACCATAGATGTGTGTTGGGAACCCCAAATCTCCCACCCAGAAGATTCTCCCTCTCACTGCCTCCACAACCTTGGAGTCTGAGAACTTGGGCAGAAAAGGTGAGTCCTTAGGAAGAACCAGCACTCACACTCCACTTCGGCTGTGGCTCTGCAAATCCATTTTCTTCTTAATCTAACACTTTGCACTAACACTCCATCTTCAAAAAATTAGGGCTAGGATGAGTAAAGCCAGGGTGCAGGAGAAGGACCTCTTTGCTTCCACTGGAACCGGGGCCAGTTCCACCCACTGTCACCCAGTGGAGAAGGCTGCAGGACCACCTGGATGTCCCCACTTACAAGAGGGTAAGGAAGGAAGGAAGGACAGGCACCAACATTTATAAAGGGCCTGTGTACAAGATCTTGAGCTAGACGCTTCATAGACAGCATCCTTCTCTGTTCTCTAGCTACTGATGAGTTCAGAAGCTGTATCTCGATTTCATAGACAAGAGAGAGGCTCGGATTTTTCAAGGCTTGCTCTGAGTCCCATAGATGTGATTAATGGAGCAGAGGTTTAAATCAGATCTGTCTCCAAAGTCCATTCTCTCCACTCCACAACTCGGCCTCCACCTGGCAGCCTGGTTACAGTTTATATGTGTGATGGGTGGAGGCTCCTTCCCGGGGGGTACTTATTCCCAAGCACCTGGGGGTGAGAGGTGTAGAGGGATAGAGGGCCAGAGCCTAAGGGACAATCTAGGGTCAGGAACAACTCAAAGCATGACTGTGGGATGTTCCTTCAGCCCAGGGTTTCCTGGTCTATCAGACAGGGATGAAGCAACATACCCTGCTTCAAAGTCCTGCTTCAGGGATGGAGCACGATTCTGCTACAACTGCCATGCAAATGTTATGATTGCCAACCTGCCAAAGGCTGTCAACACAGGAGGCAGTGATCGCCTTGGCTGACTTTGCAACCAGGCTGCTGGGCCTGGGGATGTGGCCACATGGGATGGAGATAGAGGCAACTTCTTGAGACATGATCAGGACATGGACAAGTCTGACTCCTCACCCAGCATACTAGGCTCTCATCCACTGCCTCTGTTCCTCCAGCAAGACTTGCTAGCCCTTCCCTCTGGTTCCATCTTTTACCCTCCCCCAACCTGGCCAGGGACCCTCCCTAGTATCCCCAAGTCAGAGAGTACTAGTACATGCACTCTACCTCTACCTTGGCATTGCTCCCACTCTCTGCACTGTGCATTTTTTTCTTTCTGTTTTTTAATCCTCCCACCTCAGCCTCCCAAATAGCTGGGACTGCAAGCGTGGGGCCACCATGCCCGGCTAATTTTGTTTACTTTTATTTGTAAAGATGGGGTCTTGTTATGTTGCCCATGCTGGTCTTGAACTCCTGAGCTCAAGCGATCTGCCCACCTCGGCCTCCCAAAGTGCTGGGCGTGAGACACCACACCCGGCCCGCACTCCCATTTCTTGAGTGCGTAAATCACAACTATACCACTCTGAATCACCAGCACTTAACTCCACAGGGTACATACACAGATGGCCTCAAATCAGCATCTGATGGAGATAACAGCCATGAATATGGCCAACTTCCAAGCCCTCTGCCCAGCTTCGGGCTCCCAAGGCTGATCTGATGGTCATCTGGGTTTCCACCTGCCCCTTAGCTCTCAACAACTGCAGCTCAGGGAGACACACAGTTTCTTGTAAGTCAGGCTGAAGGGAGCAAGTCCTCCAGAGATGCACCGTCCAATAAGGCAATCATGAGTCAAGTGTGGCTGTTTAAATGTAAACTAACTAAAATTAAATGTCACAGTAGCCACATTTCTTTTTTTTTTTTTTTTGAGACAGGGTCTCACACTGTTGCCCGGGCTGGAGTATGGTGACGTGATCTTAGCTCATTGCAACCTCTGCCCCTACCAGGCTGAAGCAATTCTCCCCGCTCAGTCTCCCAAGTAGCTGGAACTACAGGTGCACGACACCATTCCAGGTTAATTTTTTGTATTTTTTGTGGAGATGGGGATTTGTCATACTGCCTAGGCTGGTCTCAAACTCCTGGACTCAAGTGATCCTCCTGCCTCCACCTCCCAAAATGCTGGGATTATAGCAAGCTTGTCCAACCCGCAGACCAAGGCCCAGGACCACTTCAAATGCAGCCCAACACAAATTCGTAAACTTTCCTAAAACATTGAGATATTTTTTGTGATTGTTTTTTAAAGCTCATCAGCTATCATTAGTGTTAGTGTATATTATGTGTGGTCCAAGACAATTCTTCTTCTTCCATTGTGGCCCAGGGAAGCCAAAAGATTGGACACCCCTGGATAATAGGCATGAGCCACTGTGCCTGGCCAGTAGCCACATTTCAAGGGCTTGAAAGTCACAGGTGGCCCATGGCTATAGTACTAGACAGTGCAAATTAGAGAACACTATCACTGCACAAAGTTCTGCTGAGCAACACTGCTGCTCTAACCTCTAGAGCCAGGTGACAACCAGGAATTGTTGGTTGCCTGGAACCTGCAACCTGACAGCCAGATCTCAGCCCCAAGGGCTGGTCAGACAGACAGCCAGTCTCCCTGTCTCAGAGCAGCAAGAGACAGCCCAATTCAGGGCAAATGCTCAGGAAAGCTTGGCATGTTTATGCCAAGTTAATCATCACCTTTAGAGAGCCTCTATTTGGCTGCTGAGGAAGAAAGAGGTCAAAGGAGGACAGGATGGCCTCACACTGCCCTGCCGGACAGCACTGTAAAGAGATGCCAGAGTTTCATCCACACAGCCTTGAACTGTTCACCTACTCACCCAGCCTGGAACTTCTGGATGAGCATCAGGAAATGAGCTTCAAATACAATACAGAAAAGTGTGCCCAGGCTGGCTACCATCCCTGCTGGAAACCCTGGCTCTTGCAAAACTTGGCTACCAGAGTACCCCAGTCCAGCACTTTCAGACTGTACCCCTGCCCCAATCACTGCCAAGTGCTTGCTGTCAAACTCCCTGGAGCATCTCCACTCTCACCTCTATGCACCTGAATGTTCCCACCTCTAAAATGCTCCCTGGGAACACTCTCCTTTCCAGCTACCTTGATGACCTTCTCCCACTTCCCCACCCTCCATGGCTCAGCTCAAGTTCCACGCTGCCTTCCCATGAAGCTTCCTCAGGCTCTGCCTGGCTTTCCCAGAAAATGAACTCCAGCAGTACTGTCTTTCTACCTGTCAATGGGAACTGGCTGACCTACAAGATGCTGCTTCAGGCCGTGCTGTGTCCTCTACAGAATCCCCTTCCCCCAGAGGGTCTTGCATGGGCTGGAATCGAGGAGACATTACTTCCCCTCCTCGGCCTTGGACATTCCAGCTCTTCTCAGCCTCTTGCCTTGCTCCCCTCACTAATAAGTGGCATCAGGTGGGCTGATCAGGAAGTCTTTGTAAAACTACAGCTGCATGACTACAAGAGAGCTTTGCGCAGAATAATACACGGAAACATTGCAACCCCTAATCTTGTCTCTTTCCATCTGCCACAACCTCAGGACCCTGATTTGTCATAATATCACTAAATTATGAGTTTATAGCCTGATGAGAGTTAGAAAGAAAGATAAAACTGTGAGGAAAACCAACTCCATGCCTGAGATTCCTAAGACCTCCAGCAAAACCAGGCACACAGTAAGAACTCAATGAAGGACCTGCCACTGAGTGCTAGGAAACCAGCAAGATGCCATCCTCATGGGGCAGACAGGTGCTCTCCAAGTGCAGGCAGAGAAGAGGCTTAATCCTGGTGTCTGTTGTCACATCAGAAACCTGAACTAAAAATGTGAAGCCACTTCCTCTCTGAAGGAGGAGACTCAAGGGGTTTTACCTGGCCACAGCAGGCAGTCATACTTCCTCCCCAGACTCCCCACTTAAAAGGTCCAGCAGAAAGGGCCATAGGCTGGAAAATCAACTCAAAGTTTAGACCCTTACCTGTCCTGTCCCCAGGCATTCACCTTAATAAAAAAATCACTCAAGAACTATCGGGATTAAATATAACACTAAAAATACATGCAACAAAATCAAAAACAGATAACTTGAACTTCATCAAATTTTAAACTCTTTGTGCAGCAAATGAGACTATCCACCAGGTGCGGTGGTTCACACCTGTTATCCCAACACTTTGGGAGGTCAAAGCGGGAGGACTGCTTGAGGCCAGGAGTTTGATACCAGCTTGGGAAACACAGTGAGACCCCCATCTCTACAAAAAATTAATTTTTTAAAAAAATGACACTACCAAGAGAATGAAAAGATAATCCAGAGAATGGGAAAAAATATCACTAATCTCATCTCTAATAATGATTTAATATCCAGAATATATGAATAATTCAATGACAACTCAATAACAAGAAAAAGAGCCCAATTAAAAATATGGGCAAAGGGAACCTGGATACTTCTTCAAAGAAAATATATATACAAATGGCAAACAAGCATATGAAAGGATGTTCAACATCACTCATCACTGGGGAAACACAAATCAAAACCACAGTGGGATACCACCACTTCACACCCATTAGGATGGCTATAATTAAAAAAAAAAAAAAAAAAAGAAGAAGATGGCTGGGCTTGGCGGCTCACACTTGTAATCCTAGCATTTTTGGAGGCCAAGGCAGGAGGATCACTTGAACCCAGGAGTTCAAGACCAGCATGGGGCAACACAGTGAGACTCCTGACTCCTTTAAAAAAAAAAAAAAAAAGAAAGAAAAGAAAATTAAAGAAAAGAAAATAATAAGTGCTGGGGAGGATGTGGAGAAACTGGAAGCCTTGAACACTGCTGCTGGGAACGTAAATGGTGCAGCCACTACTGAAAACACTATGGTGTTTCCTCAAAAAGCTAAACAGAGAATTATCATATGATCCAGCTGTTTTCCCTACACATAGTTACATTCTTCTCCCTGCTATATAAACCCCCGATTTCAGTTAGTCGAAAAGACAGATTTGAGACTGATCTCCCTTCTCCTCACCTGACATCACTCAAATTAAAAAAAAAAAAAAAAAAAAAGGCCAGGTGTGGTGGCTCATGCCTGTAATCCCAGCACTTGAGGAGGCCGAGGTAGGTGGATCACCTGAGGTCAGGAGTTTGAGACCAGCCTGACCAACATAGTGAAACCCTGTCTCTACTAAAATACAAAAATTAGCTGGGCGTGGTGGCATACACCTGTAATCCCAGCTACTGGGGAGGCTGAGGCAGGAGAATTGCTTGAACCCAGGAGGTGGAAGTTGCAGTGAGCCGAGATAGTGCCATCGCACTCCAGCCTGGGCAACAAGAGTGAAACTCCGTCTCAAAAAAAAAAAAAAAAAAAAAAAAATTAATCCCAGCTACTCGAGAGGCTGAGACAGGAGAATCGCTTGAACCCAGGAGGCGGGGGCTGCAGTGAGCTGAGATTGCACCATTGCATTCCAGCCTGGGCAATAAGAGCGAAACTCCATCTCAAAAAAAAAAAAAAAGAATTACCATATGATCCAGTAATTCCACTTCTGGCTATACACCCAAAAGAATTTAAAGCAGATACTCCAACAGGTATCTGTACTCCCGTGTTTTTTCTTTTTTTTTTTTTTTGTGAAATGGAGTCTCACTCTGTCGCCCAGGGTGGAGTGCAGTGGCGTGATCTCAGCTCACTGCAAGCTCTGCCTCCCAGGTTCACGCCATTCTCCTGCCTCAGCCTCCCAAGTAGCTGGGACTACAGGCGCCCGCCACCGCGCTCGGCTAATTTTTTGTACTTTAAATAGAGACAGGGTTTCACTTTATTAGCCAGGATGGTCTCGATCTCCTGACTTCGTGATCTGCCCACCTCGGCTTCCCAAAGTGCTGGGATTACAGGCGTGAGCCACCGCACCAGGCCTTGTACTCCCATGTTTATAGCAGCATTATTCACAACAGGCAAAACGTAGAAGCAACCCAACTAAACAAAACATGGTATACACAACAGAATATTATTCAGCCTTTAAAAAAGGACTGAGATTCTGACACATGCTACAACATGGATGAAGTGTGAAGACATGCTAAGTAAAATAAGCCAGTCACAGAAGGACAAATACTGCATGATTTGATTATATGAGGTACCTAGAGTAGTCAAATTCAGAGACAGGAAGTATAACAGTGATTGCCAGGGGCTGGGGAAAGGGGGAATGGAGAGTTATTGTTTAACGGGTACAGAGTTTGGGATGATGAAAACGTTCTGGACGTTGAATTACACATTTAAAATGGTTAAAACAGTAAATTGTATGTGTATTTTCCCACAATTTTAAAACACAGAAAAATTAACAATCAGGCCACACTTCCAGCCCACTGAGAGGATCCCTCTTTAAAAGCCAGTTCTCCTGATGATGTAGCACGTCCTTCCCTGGCAATGGGCTCTGTGGATGCTATTTTGTCCTTTGCATTCCGACCTCAAACCCGGCCCCAATAACCTGAGCCCTAAATCCAAGCAAATAGCTCAGGTGAACTAGCCACTGTTTGAAAGGCTGAAGTTTGAGCTTCTCCGGGACAGGCAATTTACGGGATAACTGTCTGATATGTTCGACGTGCAGCCAACAAAAGCAGAAGCCACTCTAGCCAGCTTTCACTCTCTATTACTTCCCTTTTCACTTTCACACAGGACCCCAGACTGCCATGCAGTAAGGAAAATAGAGGTCAGACTGTCCAGCCTGTTTTGTTTTTCAGTTGGAAAGTGGGAAGTGCCCCCCATCTCTGACAGGTCTAGCTATTTAACATTCTTTGTACTTCATACACTGAAGGACACAGTTTTCACCCATCTAAAACTACGGCCCTCATTGGTCTGTCTCTATAGCCCTTTCACACAGATTATCCCATTAGATCTCACAATAACCCAATGAGAATGAATGTGTAGGGACTGTCATTCCCCACTGGAGACATGAAGAAACCCAGCTCAGAGAGATGAAGCAATGTGTCCCAAGTCCAAGTAAAAACGCAAACTAGGGTTTGCACACAGGTAGTGAACTTGAGAATTCTTCCTCTCCATTACGTTGGAAAGATGAACAAAGTAGAAATGGAACTTTTCATTTGCTGTTAAACGACGGCAAAGAAAAACGCCTCCGAGGCCGGGCGCGGTGGCTCACGCTTGTAATCTCAGCACTTTGGGAGGCCGAGGCGGGTGGATCACAAGGTCAGGAGATCGAGACCACGGTGAAACCCCGTCTCTACTAAAAAATACAAAAAAAAATTAGCCGGGCGTGGTGGCGGGCGCCTGTAGTCCCAGCTACTCGGAGAGGCTGAGGCAGGAGAATGGCGTGAACCCGGCAGGCGGAGCTTGCAGTGAGCCGAGATTGCGCCACTGCACTCCACCCCGGGCGACAGAGCGAGACTCCGTCTCAAAAAAAAAAAAAAAAAAAAAAAAAAAGAAAAACGCCTCCGAATATGGCAGTTAATAGGCTAGTAGGCCCATCCCCAAAGAAAGAACTAAGGCCCTCTTCTTTTTTCCCAATTTTTTTTTTTTTTTTTTTTGAGACCAGTCTCACTCTGTAACCTAGGCTGGAGTGCAGTGGCGCGATCTCAGCTCACTGCAACCTCTGCCTCCCGGTTCAAGCGATCCTCCTGCCTCAGCCTCCCGAGTAACTGGGATTACAGGTGCCTGCCACCACACCTGGCTAATTTTTGTATTTTCAGTAGAAATGGGGTTTCACCATGTTGATAAGCTGATCTCGAACTCCTGACCTCAGGTGATCTGCCCTCCTGGGCCTCCCAAAGTGCGGGATTACAGGCATGAGCCATTGTGCCCAGCCCTCGTTCCCAATTTCTAAGGCCCACCCTAAGTTAGAAATAGATCTTTTTTTTTTTTTGGAGACAGAGTCTCGCTCTGTCGCCCAGGCTGGAGTGCAGTGGCAGGATCTCGGCTCACTGCAAGCTCCGCCTCCTGGGTTCACGCCATTCTCCTGCCTCAGCCTCCCGAGTAGCTGGGACCACAGGCGCCCGCCACCACGCCCGGCTAATTTTTTGTATTTTTAGTAGAGACAGGGTTTCACTGTATTAGCCAGGATGGTCTCCATCTCCTGACCTCGTGATCCGCCCACCTCGGCCTCCCAAAGTACTGGGCGCGTGAGCCACCGCGCCCGGCTAAATCTTTTTCGATTTTTTTTTTTTTTTTCTTTTTTGAGACGGAGTCTCGCTCTGTCGCCCAGGCTGGAGTACAGTGGTGTGATCTCGGCTCACTACAACCTCTGCCTCCCAGGCTCAAGCGATTCTCCTGCCACAGCCTCCCGAGAAGCTGGGATTACAGGCGCGCACCACCATGCCCGGCTAATTTTTGTATTTTTAGTAGAGGCGGGGTTTCGCCATGTTACCCAGGCTGGTCTCGAACTACTAACCTCAAGTGATCCGCCTGCCTCGGC
This sequence comes from Symphalangus syndactylus, assembly GCF_028878055.3. Classification (NCBI taxonomy): domain Eukaryota; kingdom Metazoa; phylum Chordata; class Mammalia; order Primates; family Hylobatidae; genus Symphalangus; species Symphalangus syndactylus. The sequence continues at coordinate 114,034,526 of NC_072423.2, read as the reverse complement.
CTCCCAAAGCACTTGGATTACAGGCGTGAGCCACCGCGCCCGGCCTCTTTTTGATTTTTGCACGAAACGACTCCGGCTGTGTACCCATTGCTGTCAACTTGCTGCCTTGTCCAAGGAGTGCTGCCGGACTGGGGAGTCTGACTCAGAATCGAAGGCAGGGGTTAAAGACCAGCTAGGCCATAGAGAAACGGAACAAATCACGCCTAACCCAACAAGCATCTCAACCTACAGGCAGCCCTAGACACCCACACGAGCAACACCTGGGAAGCAGAAGTCAGGTGGACTGCAGGTCGCTGACCACTGCCTCAACCACCCCCGCGCATGCGCAACGACCGCACCAGCGCCAGAGGGCTCCCACACCAAGCAGCCCCAGACTTCGTGGGCGGGCGCCGTCTTCTCGCGCAAGCGCTAGCGCCCGCGCATGCGCGCCCTCGGCAGCTGTCTTTCCTTATTAGCCCTCTGCTCTCCTCAAGCCCGTCGCGGACCCCGAACGCTGGCCGCCTCAACTACGACCCTCACTCCACATTTCTCACCTTGCGCCCGGTTTTCTCCCGTAGGGCCTTCAGCCGTTCCTTTCGCCGCAACGCCTCTTCCTCTAGCCGGCCCACACCAGCCGTAGTCGCCTCCATCTTGCCCGCCTACGCCCCTCCTTTTCTCCCGTCTTGCATCGCGCAGGCCTAAGGAGAGTGGATAAATCTCTCGCGGCCAATCCAAGCACGAGAATGAGAGACTGGAAGGTCCTGAAAGCCAATCAATATGGGGTTATTATGGGCGAGCCTCGCCCCGCCCCGCCCCGCCCCTCCCCGCCCCGCCCCGCCCTTATTCTTCCGGGCAACTTGCCCAGTGGGTGGGGAGCCTGCAAAAAAAAAAAAAAGCTAAGGCTCGATTTATCCAACGCCGATCAGTGAAAGAGCAGCAAGTGGAATTCAGACCTGAGAGAAGGAGAAAAGAGTGCGTCGATCGCTCCGGTTTTGCCTAAGTACTAACCACACTAATCACTCCATGCTGGCCTCTTGGAATGCCCTGACCCATCCTTGTCCACTTGACCTGACAAGGCTCGAATGCCGTCAAGAAACCTTCCCTGGCCGGGCGCGGTGGTCACGCCTGTAATCCCAGCACTTTGGGAGGCCGAGGCGGGCGGATCACGAGGTCAGGAGATCGAGACCACGGTGAAACCCCGTCTCTACTAAAAATACAAAAAATTAGCCGGGCGTGGTGGCGGGCGCCTGTAGTCCCAGCTACTCGGAGAGGCTGAGGCAGGAGAATGGCGTGAACCTGGGAGGCGGAGCTTGCAGTGAGCCGAGATTGCGCCACTGCACTCCAGCCTGGGCGACAGAGCGAGACTCCGTCTCAAAAAAAAAAAAATTAAAAAAAAAAAGAAAGCCTTGGGGTGGCCTCGACTGCAAGTCGCTACAAGATTCATGGCTCCCCAGCAGAAGCTGCCAGAGTCTTCTTTCCTGCATGAACTAGAGTGTCCTGATAACCGAGAGACCACTTAGGCTGAAGTCAAGAAATTCTTTCAGTATGTGGGGGTCCCCAAAGCCACACCCCCTCTCACTTGGGAATAGGAGACCATGCCGCCCCCTCCCCACCTCCACTGCCAGGGGACAACTAGCCTCTTAGGCCGTTCCCTCCCTAAGGCTTCCCTTCCCAAGCTGGCTACAGGTGGACATCCACTCTTCCCCTTCCAACTCGCTTCAGAGGCCCATGGGCCACAGACTGCAGGTCTAGCCCTCCCTTCACTAACCCTCTTGTCCTCACTGACCTGGGTCTGTCTAAGCCTTCTTCCTTGTAGTGGATGGGTTGCTCTGCCAAGGCCTGGCATGCAGGTTGGAGGTGCTCAGGAAACCTCAGCTCAGAGCTATGATGGATGGAGCAGGACAAAAGGCCAGAGGTGGACCAAGAAGCTAGGAGAACAAAACAGGACAGGGTCTCTGTTCTCTTGGCCACCCAAGGTCTAGGAGTCTCCAGACTGGTCAACTCCTGGAACCAGTAGCACCTCTCTGGGCCCAGAAAACTTCTCCCCAGCCCCAACAAAGGGCCTGACCCCTGCCCAACGCCAGGGGTTGGGTCCCTGCCACCATCACCCCGTGCCCCTTGCCCCATGTCCAGACTGTGAGGTGAGGGCATGGGGAAAGGGGCACGGGGTGATGGTGGCAGGGACCCAGCAAAGAGTCAGTCAAGCCTGGGTCCCTGCCCCTGCTGCCCTTTGCTGCCCAGGTGGTCCTCATTTGGTCAACATGGGCCTCAGTTTCTCCATCTGTAAAACAGAGCTGGTCGGGTGCGGTGGCTCATGCCTATAATCCCAGTACTTTGGGAGGTCGAGGCGGGTGGATCATGAGGTCAGGAGGTCCAGACCATCCTGGCTAACACGGTGGAACCCCGTCTCTACTAAAAATACAAAAAATTAGCTGGGCCTGGTGGCACACTCCTGTAGTCCCAGCTACTCGGGAGGCTGAGGCAGGAGAATCACTTGAACCCAGGAGGCGGAGGTTGCAGTGAGCCGAGATCGAGTCACTGCACTCCAGCCTGGGCGACAGCGTGAGACTCTGTCTCAAAAACAAACAAACAAAAAACAGAGCCATGAGGCACCCACCTCTTGAGGTTAAAGAAACAACATATGTGAAGCAAGTTCTGGGCCCAGGAGTTGGGGAGTGGGGGGAGCCCCTCCACTGGAGCGTTTGGGAAGGCTTCCTGGAGGAGGGAGGGGGACCCATGGGAACGGTCTAAGCCTCTCTGGGATCTGGGAGAGCACCGCGGCCCCGAAGGTATTTCAGGCTAGTCCTGCTGCTCTCTAACTTCCCGCCATCACACTCCACAAACAGCTAGAGCTCAAAAGTTGCGTTTCGGTCTTCCCATAAAGCGACAGAGTAGCACCTGGCATTTGACAAGCGCTACAAGGGGTCGTCATGGTGGTGGTGATCATTATTATTGAAGGACCCTCGCCACCCCCACGCGGCCCGCCGCCCCTTCCCTGAATGGCGGCAACTGCAGTCAGGCGAGCAGCGTCCTGGGCGGATTCAGACCCTGGGGAAGTCTGGAATTCCTCACCCCGACCCTCGTCCCGGAGGCTCAGGTTGGCCTTTCCAGTGGCACTGGTGGGGCAGGGCGGCGGGGCACCCTCCCGGGCCGCCCGGCCCATAGGCCCCTCCTCCTGCCAGGCTCTCCGCCCTTTACACGGTCCCAGGAGAGGCGGGGCGGCGGTGACTGCAGCGAAGTGCAGGAAGCCGGGCGGCGGCCGGCAGTGAGGAGGAGGAGGAGGAGCGAGTAGACTTGGGTGGCTCTGCGCCGCGGAGGCCACAGCCGCAGACTTCCCCAGTAGTATCGCGCCGCTCCGCCCCGGAGTGACGCCCTCCGCCCATGGGCCTGGCCGAGGGCAACCGGCGGGCGGCGCGGAGGAGGCGGCGACAGGTGGCGCGCAGCAGGGCCGGAGCCGGGCCGGGCCATGGCCGCCTCGGAGCGGCTCTACGAGTTGTGGCTGCTCTACTACGCGCAGGTGAGCCCGCCCCGCCCCACGCCCGCACCCGCACCCGCACCCGCGGTGCCCCCAGCTTCGCACGCCCCGCGCCTGCTGCACCTGCGCCCCGCGCCGCTGGGGCCGCGTAGCCGCGCGCGCGCGCAGGGCATGTTCCGGCTCTGCACACACGTGTGTGCCCCCAGCCCGCCGGGTGCCTCTGGCACTTATGCCTTGGGGACAGAGCTCGCGGTCGTGCACTTCATAGCAACCCACCCCCTCCCCCGAGCAGGACCGTGCAGCCTGAGTCTTTCTTGCTAGAGGAGAGCGGCCTGGGCCGAGGCGGCCGGACACTTCGCCTTTTTACAAATGGGGAAACTGAGACCTGGAGACTGGCCAGGAGGCTAGGGGGAGGGGGACTCAATTTGTTTCTGAGCTGCCTCTCCCTTGGGCGCCGCCCGATTGGGTGGTCGTGGCCAACGGGTCTGGGGGTGTGGGCCAACGTAGGGAGGTGTGTGGAAGGGGAATGCTCCCACTTCAGGTCCTTCTTGAGTTGCATCCCCCCAAACCCCCAGCGAACAGGCTGTGATAAGCTCCTCCCTGACTTGAAATGACCCACCCCACCCCCATTCTGACGGGTGGACCCAGGACCTCTCTAGGAGCAGAAGAAAAGGTTTTCCTCTGGATGCCCAGGGTGAGGGTGGGGCGTTGAGGCCCTGAGGGATGTCTGAAAAGGTTAGAGGGAGGCCCTTTCCTCCTGAGCTCCCCACCCATCTCAGAAAATGCTTCAGGTGGCCTCAGAAGGTGAGGGGACTGACTCAGACCTGGGTGTCCCATCAGCTGAGAACCTGGTGTCACTCACACCGTCTCACACACATAGTCCCCCTTTTTCCTTCTGTACCCACAGCAGGGAGGGATCCCAGAGTAACACTCCCCTCCCCTTCACCCAGCACCTCCCTCCCTGCACCTGCCTGGCATCATGCTCCTGGCTCAGGTGTGCCCTGGGCACAATGGACCATTGTGTGCCCTGAACAGTTTGTCAGTGGGGGGAATTCATGCTCAGACACGCTGGCCCTCCATAAGGAGGCTGGCCCACTATCTTCCACGGACCTGGAGTCCAGGCCAGAAGGACCACAGCCTCTTCAGTCCGCTCAGGTTGTGAGAGGTCCAGGCCCCGGCAGGAGGCCAGGCATGGAGTAGAGTCCCTCTTTGGCATAACTCATATAGACTTCTGAGCCTTTGCTTCCTGCCTGTAAAACTGACACAGCCCTGGCCAGGCACGGTGGCTCACACCTGTAATCCCAGCACTTTGGGAGGCTGAGGCAGGCAGATCACAAGGTCAGGAGATCGAGACCATCCTGACCAACATGGTGAAACCTCGTCTCTACTAAAATACAAAAATTAGCCGGGCGTGGTGGGGTGTGCCTGTAATCCCAGCTACTCGGGAGGCTGAGGCAGGAGAATCGCTTGAACCAGGGAGGCAGAGGTTGCAGTGAGCCGAGATCGCGCCACTGCACTCCAGCCTGGTGACAGAGTGAGACTCTGTCTCAAAAAATAAAAATAAAAATAAAAAACTGACACAGCCCTGACCTCAGGGGCTTCCTGGACTCTGCGGACAGGTAGCCATTATACCTGGTCCAGACCAGAGAAGGCTCCTGTTTTCCTGGCCCCATTGGGTCCCCTCGCCCCAGCTTCTCTGCCTCCATCCCCAGTGGTTGTGAAGGAGCTGAGGGTTTGAAGAGAAGCCTACCCCTAGTCCTCCTTCCTCTGACTGCCCTATAGCTATGGGCAGGTTCTAGGTGCATGGGCAGGTAAAGGGGGCTTAAACCAGGTGATGAGTGTGAGGGATGTTGATGATAGGTCTTCAGGCTGGGTGGCAGGCTGCTGGGAGTGTCTTGGTATCTCCCAGGACAATAACTCCAGCATGGTTGCCTCCTGATGCCCCATCTAGCTGAGCTCTGTACATGGCCACCCCCCATCCCCTCAGGAGGTGGTTATGGCTCATATCTGTGCTGAGCCTCACCCTCCCGGATCTCACCACCTCACAGGGCAGGTATGGAGCATAGGCTGGCAGGTTGTAGCTTTGGAAGCCTGAGCAGACAGGGGGCAGCCTGGGGCCAGGCAAACAAATCCAGGATGTGACAGCAAACCCAGGAGCCAGGCGGGGCCAGGCTGCCTGGGAAGAGGAAGCTAGGGCCAGCCTCCCAGCTCGCCTTCCTGCCCGCCTGCTCCTGCCCCTGCTCCTGGAACCCCCAATCCAGGGAGGAGTAGTGCTATGCAACGTTGAGTCCTGTTAGGGACCTATTGTGTGTGTGCTTGGGGAGGAGGAGTGCAAGGCAAGGGGCGGAGCTGAAAGTGGGTGTTTAGAGACCCTTTAGTTGGCCAGCCACCCAGCCAGCAACACCTGCACCCCTCCCTTCAGCAGTGAGAGCTGACATCAGCTGGCAAACCTGTTTCCCCAGTTGTGGGTCTGGGTGGGGATGGAGAGGTGGGAGTAACTCCTTCCTGCCCTTCCTCTTCCTTAAAGACCCCAGGTTTAGACCCATCCACCCCCTCCCCCTGTGGGCCCGGCTCAACTGGGGTCTCATAGTGAAGGAGGGGGCTGTGGGTGGCTGCTGAGGGAAGAGGGAAGGGTCAGAGCATCCCAGGACTTCACTCAGTTAGAGCTCCTTAGGGCCCTGGTGGGGAAACCAAGGCAGGGTCCTACCATGATTGTCAGACCTGACATGTAGTAGGTGCTCCTTGGGTATTAGCTGAATGACTGGATAGAGGAGGTGGGTCCCATGGCAGTGACCAGTCAGGAAGTCACCCCAGAGGAGGCTGAGTTTGGGCTTTGAGGGCTGAGAGGAAGAAACAGCAGGAGCAGTGGGACAAGAAGCAAATTGTCAGGAGTTGGGGCAGGGCAGAGCTAGTCAAGCAGGCCTGGTGGACAGGTGGGGGCTCATCTAGAGGACTCCGAGCCCACCAGAGCTCCCCCAGGGAAGGCAGAGGAAGGGCATGAGAGTCTTGGGGGACTGGGGACAGCACCTGACAGGCTGGCGGTTGGGCAGCCCATAAAAGTTAATGCCACATAGCATGCAGATGAGTGGCCCCGGTTCAGGCCGGAGCAGCAGTGATGTTCAGCAACCCCTACAGTGAATAGGGTCACAGAGTGAGGGGGCACTGAATGTGGAAGGGCACTCAGGGTCACAAAGGTCAGGGCAGAACAAACGCTCAGGTGACAGGAGGGAGCAGAAGCTGACCTGTCCAGCTATGCCACTGAGGCCTCAGAGGGGTTCAGGGAGGTTAGGTCAGGCTGGAGGCAAACTCGTCCTGCCCACACTTCCCCAAGAGTTCCCTCTCCCTAACTGATGATCTCTACTGCCTCTCAGAAGCCTGGTCAGGCCCTCCACTCCCCCTGGTACTTTACCTGGTCATATTCCTTTATTTTATTTTATTTTATTTTATTTTTTAGACGGAGTCACTCTGTCACCCAGGCTGGAGTGTAATGGCATGGTCTCAGCTCATTGCAACCTCTGCCTCCCGGGTTCAAGCGGTTTTCCTACCTCAGCCTCCCAAGTAGCTGGGACTACAGGCGTGTGCCACCACACCTGGCTAATTTTCGTATTTTTAGTAGAGACGGGGTTTCACTGTGTTGACTAGGCTGCTCTCGAACTCCTGACCTCGTGGTCTGCCCACCTCGGCCTCCCAAAGTGCTGGGATTACAAGCGTGAGCCACTGTGCCTGGCTTTATCTGGTCATATTCCTTTTTGGGCTTCAGTTTACCTTCCTGAAATGGGTAAAGGGAAGGTGGAATCACTTCCTTGGTGCTTGGTCCCCTGCCTCTATTACCAAGGCACCTGAAGGAGAAGGGCCTGTAGTGATAGGGAGATGAGCACACAGCCCAGGCTTGGGTGGGCACTGGTAATTCCTGGAGTTGTTATGACAACTGGGGAGCTGATGGGGAAGTGTGGGGTCCCCGTAGAAACAGGGTCAGTTACCATGGGATCTATGGGGACCCTGGAAGGAAATTCCCATTTTCCATAGTGATAGTAAAAGGGGTTGGTTGGCTCTTGAGCCGCTTGCTTGACCTACTTCCATTCTGTGGAGTGTACTTTCATTTCAATAAATCTGTGCTTTCCTTGCTTAAAAAAAAAAAAAAAAAAAAAAAACAGTGGTTGGGCGCGGTGGCTCATGCCTGTAATCCCAGCACTTTGGGAGGCCGAGGTGGGTGGATCACGAGGTCAGGAGATCAAGACCATCCTGTCTAACACAGTGAAACCCCGTCTCTATTAAAAAAAAAAAAAAAAAAAAAAATACAAAAAATTAGTCAGGCTTGATGGCGAGTGCCTGTAGTCCCAGCTACTCAGGAGGCTGAGGCAGGAGAATGGCGTGAACCTGGGAGGCGGAGCTTGCAGTGAGCTGAGATTGCACCACTGCACTCCAGCCTGCGCGGGCGACAGAGCGAGACTCCGTCTCAAAAAAAAAAACAATAGTACAAGGGGATGGTCAGGCCCTGGGGCAGGGTGGGTGTCATGAAGATCAGAAGGTCCACCCTTTCAGCACCCCCTCTCCAGGTAAGAGGGAGAGACTGGCCCAGCCACCAAGGCACTCAAACCACTATCCTCAGTTGTCCCTGCCCCAGCAAAGTCCCATCTTCCTCCTTCATCCCATGGCCTAACATCCTCCAAGCCTGACCTCCAGTCCTGGTGATGTAGCCAGAAGTCACATTTAGCTTGACATTGTCCTCCCCGTCCTGATACTGAATGGGGGGACCCCCTAGGCCTGGGATAGGCTATTCCACATAGACCCCACCCTGTGCCACTTCTGCTTGTCTGTCCCTGAAGATGGAGTGCTCACCACCACCCAGGCAGCTCTGACTGAGAGGAGTCACCCACTCTTGAGCTGTGCTCTTCTCTCCCTTCCTGCTCTTAGCTCTTCCCTGGGGTCCATTAATACCTCTTACTGTCACTCACAGAGGGGGCTGGGGGTTGTTGCCTGGAATTCAGGGAGCTCGGGCAGGCCAGAGCCCCTGGATCTGGAACTCCACTCACCTTACCCTGACCTCAAGGTGGGTAGGTGTGGCTGGAGAACTTTTACCCATGAAACAAAGGGATGGTTTTAAAGAGGTTAATGTTAAGTAACAAGCTACTGAGAGTTAGAACGGGGACTGGACTCCGGAACCCATGCCCTCACCACTGATTCTGTTGGTGAGAGGCACCAGACAGGAATGGGTCTTACAAAGGGCACTGATGCCCCTGATGGGGGCATTTCAGCAGAGCAAACAAGAGCAAAGCACAGGCAGACCTGTGGGTGTAGAGACAGTGAGTCACGCCCTTGGGCCCAGGCATCCAGCAGGTTTGGGGTGTGAAGGCTGGAGGTGAGGTGGGTACCACCCACGCACGGCCTCAGATGTGAGCTTGTGATAGGGCATGTGACTGGCTGATCAGGCCGTGATGGTGACAGACGTCTACTCGAGGCCCACTGTGCACTGGACTTGGGGTACGTCAGGCACGGTCTGGGAGCAGCATGGTGTCAGGCAGCTCAATGATCCCTGTCACCTTGGCAAACAAGGTGTACTTCCTGTACTCCCCACCAGTGTCACAACCACCAGCCCTCAGCCCTCCAGGTTACTTCAGAATTCCAGAGGAGTGGCAGTTCCATGCCCACCCAGGGACTGTTTGAGCCTAAGCAGCCCTCGGGAGCCCTCACTCCCAGCACTCTCAAGTGCCCTCACAGCTGGTTGGGCATAAGTTGGGGTCTCTGTGGAGGTGAACATGAGACCCCCTCTTCCCAGGAACACCGGCCTTCCGCGTTCCCACAACCTTCTCCCCTGCTGCAGGACCTGGGCATCACTTACCCATGGGCCCTGGAGAGGGCTTGGCAGGTGTGGCTGCTCCCGACCTGCCTTCAATGGGGGACAGGGTTGGGGCCCTGACCCAGTTAGGTTGGGACAAGGGGCTGGACTGTCCCTGACCCGTGTTCCTGCTCAGAGCTGGCACAACCGACCAAGGCAGAGGCTCTGAGAGGGGCATGGGAAGCCTGAGCATCATGGCCACCCCTCCCAGGCCCTGGACCCTCACATGCAGCACTGCCACCATGCTCTCATCCCCTGCCATTCTCTGCCCTCTGACCCTGCTCCCTGAGGGACTCCCATACCCCGACACATTGCAGTCTCAAGCCATGGGACCTAGGTCAGAGTTGGCCTGAGGCCTTCCAGGGAGAAAAGGTGAGACCCAGGGAGGCAGGACAGGCAGCCACCCCACCCCTGCCTAATACCGTGCTTTGGAGACCTCCTCATCCCCTTTCAGAGCCCCTGAAGGCTGTCTTGATTGCCCCAGCCCTGAACCCAGCTAAGCCCAATCTGCTGAAAGTTTACAGGACTGGACAGGCCAAGGGTGTGGTTCTAGGGACAGAAAGCAGGAGTATGTAGAGATTGAGGGACCCACCCCTGTCCTGGGAAGGCTGATCAAGGTGATGGCCACCAGGAGGGTGGGAGGTTCCTGCTCAAGTACCAAAAGCCCAAGTCACACGAGGCGGTGGGGCATAGGGTGGGCAGAGGCCTGGACAGGAGGATGTGAACCACAGAGGAGGAGAGGTGGAAGCTGGAGAAGCAGGTCCTGGTTGGACCAGCAGCCTGGAATGCTGCTCAGCAGTCGAGCCTTTATGGGGAGGGGTTAGACACAGTCAGATGTGGGCTTTCAGGTGCTCAGTAGAGCTGCAGCTGGCAGGAAGACTCACATTTTGAGTGACTGGCTTGACTGAGGGACAGAAGAGAGGAAGACAGTACTGGGACATTTTTGAAGGCAGCCAGGGGTCTCTGTGGGGCCACTGAGGCAAGGATCGGGGTCACATGGTCTGCATGGGCTGGCTTGCTAGCAATCATGAGTGGTCCTGGCCTAGAACTAAGGTCTGGCTTTTAGCATCCTCAAAGGTACACTGAAGACAAAGTAGTAGATAAGGCATCCCCTGTGGGACCTCCTGTTTCCCCATCTGCAGTGGAGGAGGTTCAGAAGAAATGGTCCAGGGCCCCTGGCCACCTCTGCTGTCTCAGGATCTGGGTATTTTGGGCTCCTTGCTGATTGTTCAGGAGGAGGCTGCCAGCAGGAGAGGGTGGAGAGGTCAATAAATATAACCGACAGACAAAATGTCACGGTTGTGTGGGTCTGCACCGTGGTGGCCCTGGCACCTCTCTGAGTTGTCTGGGCTTCAGATCTGCACTCAAATGTACCAGGGAGTTCCCCAATCACAGGGTGGATGGCTGCTCTTTCTAGGTTTTTGGGGGATCTGGCTCAGGTCTGCTGCAGTCAGGCCTCTTGCCCTGGGGCCATTCAGGCCTTGCCCTGTGGTCTGGGCCCATAGGCTGCAAAAATTAGCCATCCATCCAACGATAGTTCTGGAGGTCCTTGGGTATGAGGTCCATGGCCCCTGGGGAGCAGGCTGAGGCCTGCTGAGTGCTGACCGTGATGTGTCCCTTGCCTCTTCATCCTTTTCCACTCTAGCTCCCCCTGTCCACCTTTCTGACTCTAGGAAAGAAGGCTGCCTTTTGGACTCAGCTGGTTAGAAGCTCCAGATGGGGCCAGCCTGGGGGAGCTCCTGTATAAGCCACAACCCACCCCTGTCCCCTGTGAGGGGCTTAGAGGTTAGAGCAGATACGGGCTAGGCTAGGATTTATCAGCTGTGTTCCTGAGCGAAGAGAACTGCAGAGTCCAGATGAGGTGGCCAGGACATGGCAGGCAGGGGGGCGGGACAAAGATATGGCTGAGTCTTCTACATCAACCCCTGTGGCCTGAGGCCTTGGGCGCCGGTCAGGGAGCTGTGGGTGCCTTAAGCGAAGGGTACTGCAGCAGCAGGATCAGAACCCTTACCTGGATAAGAGCTCTTCCAGGTGCTGACCTCATGCTTGTAAAACTAGTCTTGGCCCATAAGCCCCACCCAGGACAGGTGACTCCACCCCTCTGTAACAGGTCCCACCCTCAGTGCAGGCCAGGTCGCTTGCAGCCTCTCTCACTGGGGCCCAGGGTGCCCCAGCCCCCCCACATCCCTGCGGTCTGCCGGGAGGAAGCGGTCCCCCTCCCCCACCGTGACTCTGCGCTTCCTGCCCCAGCCCCGGGGCGGGAGGAGACGTTTCCCGTTCGCACCAAAGTTTTCCTGGCAGCGCCTAGACCTGGGCTTAGCCACTGCCCCTCTTGCCCATGGAACCAGCTCTGGGGCCTGGGGTCCAGGTAACCAGCAAGGGTGGGTGGAAGTTCCCAGGGCAAGGCAGGGCCGCACGTGAGGATGTGCGCATGTCTGAGTCTGCCTGTCTAATGGTACACATGTGTCCTGGGATCCACAGTTAAAGAAGGCTACTGAAGGTGGTGGCTGCTGGGCTGGGTGAAGATGGCAGATGAGGACTCAGCCCAAGGCTCTTGGTAGGGGGTGGCTGCTGTGTGGGACACCTTCTCCAGCCCTAGCACCAGTGTGGGCCACAGCTACACCCCACTTAACGCCCCTCCCCTGGCTGTGTCAGACCTGCCTAGGACTGCAGGCATTAGGGAGGTGGGAGCAGAAACTAGGAGGCTGAGAGAAGCAGTGGGGTGCCTGGAAGAGTGGTCAGTATGTACCTAACTCTCTGATGCTGACCTTCAAATGTCCTGCCCTCCCTCCCCCATCCCCCACTCCCCTCCTCCACACCCTCCACTCTGCCTTTAACCTGTTGTCCATGCACTGTGTCCACCTCCATTCATTCTTCACCTCTGTCCACATCCCCTTGTCCCTGCCCTGTTTACTGCACCCCTTCTGCCCCCCACCACTGTTCCCCTGTTCTGCCTACAGAAGGACCTCGGTTACCTGCAGCAGTGGCTGAAGGCCTTCGTAGGTGCCTTCAAGAAGAGCATCTCACTGTCCTCTCTGGAGCCAAGAAGGTGAGGCTGGATCTGCACAGAGGGCAGAGACAGAGCAGGGAGATTGAGGGGTCCTCAGCACCCATGTCTCCCCTTTCCTTGCAGGCCAGAGGAGGCAGGTGCAGAGGTCCCGCTGCTACCACTGGATGAGCTGCATGTGCTGGCCGAACAGCTGCACCAGGCCGACCTGGAGCAAGCCCTCCTGCTACTCAAGCTCTTCATCATTCTCTGCAGGTGTCCCTGTTGTCCACTCTACAAGCAGGGGCCTAGAACTGTGGGCCAGAGGGAGTGGGGGCAAGGAGGGGCATGCTGTATTATTGTGACCTCTCTCATCATTGACTCCTCCAGGAACCTGGAGAACATAGAGGCAGGCCGGGGCCAGGTGCTAGTGCCCCGAGTGCTGGCACTGTTGACCAAGTTGGTGGCGGAGGTAAAGTGGCCTCTACCTTGGGGGGCAGTGGGTGTATGCAGGGAGGCAGGCAGTAGCCATGGCAGGGCTAACCCTCTCTCCCCACACCTACAGCTGAAAGGATGCCCGCCACCCCAGGGCCAAGGGACGCAGTTGGAGAATGTGGCCCTACATGCTCTGCTTCTCTGCGAGGGCCTCTTTGACCCTTACCAAACCTGGCGGCGCCAGCGCAGTGGGTGAGACCCAGCCCACAGGCAGGGAACCCAGAGGAGGGTGGGGAGAGGATGGCTGCACTGGGCCCAAGGAGGGGTGAGAGCCAGGAGTGGTGAGAGCCGGGCTGATGTACTTGGCCTCACCGCCCCCAGGGAAGTCATCAGCTCCAAGGAGAAGAGCAAATACAAGTTCCCTCCCGCTGCTTTGCCCCGGGAATTCAGTGCCTTCTTCCAAGGTCAGGCCCCACCCCTGCCCCCACTTGGCCCCACCCCCAAACCTAGGCCCCTTCCTGTAGTTCCTTGATCCTGCCATACACAGGAACCACTTGGTGGTGGCTGCGTGCAGGACTGGGAGAACCAAAGACCAAGCAGGAGTTTAGGGACAGAGAGAAGAGAAAGGACATCTTGGGCTGGAGCGAGGGCCTCCCATCAGGTGGAGGGGTGGGGTCCACCTGCCTACCCAGATTTCTCATCCTCTTTCCCCCCCATCTCCTGGATCCTTCTAGCCACTTGTACGCTACTGTGATCTTAAAACTCTCTGGTCCAATCCCTTTGCCCCATAGCCTCCACCCGTCTCCACCCATCCTGGAGACACAGGAGGTATCTCCACCTCCTGTTGCCTGGCTGCTGGAGGATCTGATGCCCAGGACAGCTGTGGCCGCCTGTTCACAGGTGGTCCTGTGAACCTGTTCTCCCTGGTGACCCTCCTCCCCTGGGTCCCCTCTCTCCTCTCATTGGAGGGAGACTGGCCAGGACTTAGATAGGCTCAGGGCGGGATATGGCCTGGACAGAGGTGGGCAGGGCTGTGAGAAGGTGGTGAACTATTGGAATATTAAGTGTCTCAGTGATGCCCCTATGAAGCTGTGGGCCTGGATCTAGAGTTGGAGCAGCAGCTCCAGGAGGGGAGGCACCCCAGGGAGCTCCCCGCCTTTATTTTCCCATAGCCTGGGTGCTCTTATTAAAACAAACTGGATTTTATTTCTCCTCCCATCATATCCCTTGATGTCAACCTGACACCCTCAAGATGAAATCCTACTCCTCCCACAGCCTTTCTCTCCACTTGCCCTGCTGCTCAGCCTGGCTTCTGTCCTCTCATTCCCAGACTGCTACCACTGACCCCACCTCAGGGTCTTAGCCTATGCTGTGCCTTCTCCCCTCCAACTGCATTCTCAGGTCTCCCCTCAAAAGCCCCATCCCCAAGGAGGCCTCCCACCCATCCAGCGGGAATCACGCCCCAGCCCTACTCTTCCTCCTCCCCCAGGCATGTGACCCAGGGCTAGTCCCTTCTGCCCTCTGAGTTTCAGTCCCTGGCCTGGCATCCTGTCCAGCTTTGCTGGCGCAGGGCCAGGTGGGCCTCCTACGTATTAGGCTGTGAAAGCCCCTAGAAGTCCCAAGCAAAGGCATGGGCATGGGGGGAGGTGGTATCAGTATAGTAGATACAGCAGAGTCCCCAGAGCACGGCATGGGAAGCACCAACCGTCACAGGGGCAGAGGGAACAAGAGATTTGCATCTGAGAAACTAAGCCCTGGTCATCATGGGGAAGTGGAAGGGGATGTGCTCATGCTGGGGCCCTCACTTTGGGGCTTAAGGATCTGGGAAGCTGGCTAGACTCTCAGGGCTGGGCTTTGCCCCCTTAAGTCCCCCAAAGAAGGGTTGTCCTTTTCAGACCCTCTACTATACAGCCATAACTCCTTAGATGCCCCCCAGGGCAGAGCCAGCTCTTATCCCTCACACTGGGTCTTTTACTTGGCCCAGCTCCCTCTCCCCCCCACCCCAGGGCACTCACCTCTTGTGCAGCCCCCTGGGTCCATAGCCCTGCAACCTTGGTGACATTACGCTGCCCACACCCCCCTACCCAGAGAGCCTACAGAATGCAGACCACTTGCCTCCCGTACTACTGTTGCGTCTCATCCACCTCTTCTGCGCCATCCTCGCTGGAGGAAAGGTAGGCCGGGAGGTGAGCCTGTGGACTAGAGAGTGGCTCTTTCAGTATCTCTCTGCTAGGTGAGCCCCTTGCCCACTGCCTGTCTCTGTCCACACCTGCAGGAGAATGGGCAGATGGCTGTAAGTGATGGCTCTGTGAAGGGCCTACTGAGTGTGGTGCGGGGCTGGAGCCGTGGGCCAGCCCCGGACCCCCGCCTAGTGCCACTGGCTCTAGAGGCACTGGTGGGCGCAGTCCATGTCTTGCATGCCAGCCGCACACCTCCTCGTGGCCCAGAGCTTCGTGCCCTGCTTGAGAGCTACTTCCATGTCCTTAATGCTGACTGGCCAGCTGGTCTGAGCTCAGGCCCCGAAGAGGCCCTTGTCACCCTCCGGGTCAGCATGCTCGGTGGGTATGGGCTCCCAGGCTCTTGGGGAAGGGGCACCATGAGGGAAAAGCCTAAGTGATGATGGAAGGTCTGGATAGGGCAGCATGGGAAGGAAAGCTTAAGGCTGCCTAGAGGGGTCTGGGCAGGGCCTGACCCTTGACCCTTCCACAGACGCCATCCCCATGATGCTGGCATGTGAAGACCGGCCAGTGCTGCAAGCCACCTTCCTCAGCAACAATTGCTTTGAACACCTCACTCGGCTCATTCAGAACAGCAAGGTGGGTAGGGCCCAGCCTGGGGGTGAGGGTTTGGAAGCCAGAGGCTAGGGGAGCCACGTATAGGTGCCAGGCTGCTGCTGAGCAAACATGGGCTGGACAGAGTCAGTTTTTTGCAGCTGGTGGGATGGCCTGCAGTTCAGTGGGAGGGTCTGAGGCATGGACAAGAGCCCATCCCTTGGGGCCTCTATAGGACTGGGCTTGAGGCTCAGGACAGCTTTGTGCCCCATGGAAGCGGGGCTTGTTTTGGAAGGAAGGGAGCTGCTCTGGCGCCTTGTTTCCCTTTCCGTGGCCCCAAGTACAGGGGCTAGAGGAGGGCACCACTGCTTTCAGATGCAGTGCCTGCTCCCACCCACTCATCCCCCCGACTGCCCATCTGAGCAGGGCACAGGGGGCTCAGCACCCTACTCTTCCCTAGTGCCGGGCAGGGCACCTGGCAGCTGCCCCTGGTCCTGCTCTAACCCCGCCCTCTCCCATCTTCCTCCTCTCTTTGCCTCCTCCACCCTGTGCCTCCCCCCTTCCCCACAGCTGTACCTGCAGTCCCGGGCGCCCCCTGAGGGGGACAGTGACCTGGCTACCCGGTTACTGACTGAGCCCGATGTCCAAAAGGTACCATCCTGGGGCTGACCAGCTCAGACACCCCCTGGGACTCCTTCTTTGAGCTTTTCCTGCACTATAGCTGGGGGAATGAGCAGATGTGTATAAGGCCTGGTATGGTCAAGCAATGGGTGTGGATCCTCCATGCTGTCTTGCCTGCCTTCCAAGTCCCCATCCTAGGGAACAGGACAGAAGGTGGTCTATCGCCTGCCTGGTGTTTGATTGGGTGTTGGGGTCTGGCTGTGCCAAGCTGGATGGAACCTTCGAAACTCAACCACCTACCTCATTTCTCAGAAGGGGAGACAGAAGCCCAGACACTCAAGGATTTGGCTATAGTCACAGAGAAAGGGGTCTCCCTCATGGTGCCATTTCTTTCTGTAGATTCTTGTACCCACCCTCAGCGGGTCACTGGGTGTCCCCTAGCCCCTGATGATGTGCTCCCTGATTCACCTTGCATGTGGGCTGTAGGAGGTCGGGGTGTCAGCTGGCAGCTTCACAGCGGGCACCCTTTCTGGGGGCTCAACCTGTGGGCCCCAACCTCCATAGCCCCTACCCTGGCTCTGTCTTCATGAGGTAACCCTATGTGTTCACCGCACATGGTCATTTTCTGAGAGCTTGCACGTCTATTCATCTGCAAAGCAGGCAGGGCAAAGTGACTCCCCTGTTTTTACAGATGAGGACACTGAGGCCTGGAGGGGGAAGACTGATGCCTGAGGTCACTTGGGGAGTCAGGCAAAGCTGGGACCAAAGTCCCCATGGAGCCGAATATGACCTAGTCTCTGCTGAGAAACTCTCCAAGCCCTCTCAACCCCTGACCCCCTCAGGGTGGGGCAGGAGAGGCAGCAGCATGCCTCTGGCTGTCAGGTTCAGCCAGGCTAAGCCTCAGTGTCCCCACCTGGATCTAGGGGGAAGGGGCAAGGTGAGACTTAAAGGTCTCGAAGGTTCTTCTGGTTCTAACATCCTATGATTGATTGTCCCTAAATCTCTGACCCCTGTCAATCACTGTGGGTGATGGGGCACTTGCTGGCCTGTCTGTACTCATGTGTCTAGCTTTAGGGAGACAGGTTGGGGGTAGGGCCCTAACTCCACTAGAGAAAGGGGGACTGGAGGGTGCAGTGAGAGTGTCCACCATTAATCTGTCCCAGTGAGGCCCTTCCCAGCCTTTGTTAGAGTGGGTCTTGCTGAGCTGCTCAGAGAGGGCCCTAGGTGGTGATAGGGTCACAGCAGTTGGGGCAAGGAGTAGAAGGCCTGGTGCTCTGACAGAGTTGCTGATCCAGCACATGCCACATGCCTTGGGGTGCTTGGCTCTGCACCTTTTTTACTGCAGGGGGCTGCCAGCTGTGATACCCTGGCCCCTGACTCTCCTGATGGCCCCTCCCCACCCCAAGGTCCTGGACCAAGACACAGACGCCATTGCAGTCCATGTAGTCAGAGTGCTGACCTGCATCATGAGTGACTCCCCCTCGGCCAAGGTGAGGCTGCTGCACTGCAGCTTTAGTAGGGGTGTGGGGTGGAGTTCAACTGACCATATCCCCAGAACAGGCCTGGCCAGTGGCTATAAGCATCCTGCTCCCTGGAGCAAAGCAAGCGAGCTGGGAGGTGACTGCCCGGCCCTAAAGTTCACTGGGCAGGTGTGGTCGCCAGTCTGTCCTGGGAGCTGCATCTTCTCTATCAGGGCTGGATGGGGAATGGACACTTGTAGGCCCACCTCCATCTACAGCCTTCTGAGATGTACTCATGTCCCCCCCATCCCTCTGCAGCCCACTGCCCACCAGCACTGTCACCCAGAGGCAGAGCCACGCAAGGGAACCCCAAAACATGATGCCCCTCCAGAGTTTCCGGGGGGTCTGAGTTTGCCCTCCGGCCCATGTATATGTTCCCTTCTTCCCCATACTACCTTACACAGGAGGTGTTTAAGGAGCGCATCGGCTACCCTCACCTGCAGGAGGTTCTGCAGAGCCATGGTCCCCCCACCCATCGGCTGTTGCAAGAGCTGCTCAACATGGTGAGGGAAGGGGCTTGGGACCAGGGTCCCAAAGGCAACTAGAGCTGAGTCAGGGTTACCACAGATGGTGAGCTCTCCACCCTGGGGACCATGTTGACTGCGGCCAGTACATAGTGTGACCTGTAGCCTGGCCATGTCTGTCAGTGTCACTGGAATGACGATTCTGGCCCTGTAGGGGTCCTGGAAGCAACTGCATGTTAGCAAGCCCCAGGATTATCTTAGGAACGTGCAGTTAGGGGTTAGGCCAACCCAGGCTGAAAACTAAAGCTGAGGGATTAACAGTGCTGAAGGACTCTTAGTAGTAGTGATTGTCATCTGTGCCCCTCTGACTTTCCTGAGCCTCACACACAACCTGTGGGCAGGATGGAGTAGATCATGTTGCTGACTGCTGCCGTAGCAAGTAAATGGAGCCAGAAAGTCCCACTGTTGACAGGGTGCCACAGCTGACCAGGGACTGTCATTCTCTTCACCCACAGGCTGTGGAGGGTGACCACAGCATGTGCCCACCTCCACCAATCCGCAACGAGCAGCCGGTACTGGTGCTGGCGCAGTGGCTGCCGTCATTGCCCACCACTGAGCTGCAGCTCTTCCTAGCACAACGCCTCAGGTGGCTCTGTGACAGCTGCCCCGCCAGCCGTGCCACCTGCGTGCAGGCAGGCCTGGTGGGCTGCCTGTTGGAGACACTCAGCACAGGGCTAGCCCTGGAGGCCCGCTGCCAAGAGCAGCTGCTGGCACTGCTACAAGCACTGGGCCGTGTATCAATAAGGCCCATGGAGCTGCGTCACTTGCTGCGCCCCCCGCCAGGATTGGACTCGGGACCAGGCGGAGCTGAGGCTGGAAAGGCCCGACATGCAGGTGCTATCATCCGCGCATTATCAGGCATGGCCAGGCACCAGGGTCCTGCACGTGCTCTGCGCTACTTTGACCTCACGCCCAGCATGGCGGGCATCATGGTACCCTCTGTACAGCGATGGCCAGGGCCTGGCTTCACCTTTCATGCCTGGCTCTGTCTGCACCCTATGGATACAGCACCAACCCCTGCCCCCACCCGACCACTCCAGCGAAAGCAGCTGTACAGGTGGGTGACTGCCAGGGGCCAGGGACCTCCTGCCAGGGTGAGCAGGAACAAGCAGACATTAACTGGCTTGCCTGCCCCCAGCTTCTTTACCAGCAGCGGCTCAGGGTTTGAGGCCTTCTTCACGGCGGCCGGGACCCTGGTGGTGGCTGTGTGCACACGGAAGGAGTATTTGACCATGAGTTTGCCCGAAGTGTCCTTTGCCGACTCTGCCTGGGTGAGACCCCATCCTTCTCATGTGGCCCAGTAGAGGGAGGGGTGCTGAGTCCCAAGTATGGCCTAATTTGAGGCTTCTGTTCTAGCACTGCGTGGCTATCGTCCATGTGCCTGGGCGCCGGCCCTTCAGCCAGAACCTGGTCCATGTCTACAAAGATGGCCATCTGGTCAAGACGGCACCCCTTCGCTGCCCCTCCCTCAGTGAGGTGTGCCAAGCAAGGTTTGGGGAGGCCTTGGGTAGATGGGAGGACTTGGAACACAGAGGGCAGGGTGTGACCTGGAGCCCTTGTGTCCCGTGCTGCCCCACAGGCCTCAGACTTTAGCCGCTGGGGTTCATGCAGCCATGGGGGTCACTGTGAGGAACTGGTTGTAGGCGGAGCCCCAGGTTCTGCTGTGACCTGACCGCTCCCCCAACCCCGGCCCCACAGCCTTTCTCCTCCTGCTGTATCGGCTCCGCTGGATACCGCACAACGACCACCACCACAGGGCTGCCCATACCACCGGTCCCTGCCACCCTGGCTTACACTCACCCCGCCCTCACCCGCTCCCAGTCAGTCCCAGCCTCCACAGGGCTTGGCTGGGGGTCCGGGCTGGTGGCCCCCCTGCAGGAGGGCAGCATCGACTCTACCCTCGCAGGCACCCAGGACACTCGGTGGGGCAGCCCCACATCCCTGGAGGGTGAGCTGGGGGCTGTGGCCATCTTTCACGAAGCTCTGCAGGCGACAGCTCTGAGGACCCTGTGCACCCTGGGTATGCAGCATCCTCCATCTCTGCCACAACCCCAGGCCAGAAGCTAGGGGTCCAGTGGGGAGAAGGCATCTCTGGGGGTCTCTCCTGTGGTCAGGCAGGCTCTGGATGGGGTTTGGCCAGAGGCCTAGCAAGGTCTGAAGGCCCCTGCCCACCTCCCAGGGCCCAATGAGACGGCACCCTTCAAGCCTGAGGGGGAGCTGCATGAGCTCAGCACCAGGCTGCTCCTCCATTACTCACCTCAGGTATTTGGGGGCCCCAGGGGAGTGGTTGGCTTGACTGTGCTACTTCCCCGGCTCCCACACTCCGCCTGCCACCCCCTCCTCCCTCTGACCCTGGCTGCCTGCGCATTCCCCTATCCCTAGGCTTGTAAGAACAACATCTGCCTGGACCTTTCCCCCAGTCATGGGCTTGATGGGCGCCTGACGGGCCACAGAGTGGAGACCTGGGATGTGAAGGTCTGTGAGGTGGTGTGTGCAGGAGGCATGAACATGGTGCACACGTGTGCTTGGAGTCAGCTGGGGAGCAGCACTGTGCCTGGGGAGGATTTGGACAGTCCAGTTCAAGAGAGCAAAACTTCCCTTCTGGGTGGTCTGCTGGGGTGGAGTAGGGCAGGAAACTGGCTGGAAGGCCCCCCTCACTGCCATCCTCCTTCCCCCAGGATGTGGTGAACTGCGTTGGGGGTATGGGTGCCCTGCTGCCCCTGCTGGAGCGAGTAGCTGCACAGCCCAAAGAGGCTGAGGCAGGTCCAGCTGAAACGCATGACCTTGTGGGTCCTGAACTGACCTCTGGTCACAACACCCAGGGCCTGGTTCTCCCATTGGGTAAATCTTCAGGTAAGTGTTCCTGGTGCCTATGTTGTGGAGAGGGAATCTTGGCATGGTAGGGGGATGGAGTGCCCAAGGTCTCCTGGCCACTGGCAGGCCGTTGACGCACATCTGTCCCCTTCCTGATGGCTGGCAGAGGAACGGATGGAGAGGAACGCAGTGGCTGCTTTTCTGCTGATGCTGCGGAACTTCCTTCAGGGTCACGTGGTGAACCAAGAGAGCCTGGTGCAGTGCCAGGGGCCTGCCATCATCGGGGCCCTCCTGCGAAAGGTGGGGCCTGGTGAGGCAGGCATGGGGGATTAG
This sequence comes from Symphalangus syndactylus, assembly GCF_028878055.3. NCBI lineage: Eukaryota > Metazoa > Chordata > Mammalia > Primates > Hylobatidae > Symphalangus > Symphalangus syndactylus. Next base: position 114,013,232 of record NC_072423.2, on the reverse strand, counting down.
GGGTATGGTCAGCCTGTCTGACCGAGGGGAACTGAGTGGGGAACCTGCTGCCCTGTCAGTCATGAAGAACCTCTTGGGAGAGTTGCCACTTGAGTGGGGCCTGAAAGGCCGAGCAGGGTTGGGTCTGGAGAATCTGGGGAAAGGCCCAGCACAGGTTGGGGCAGGGACCCGCACAGCAGGCAGGAGGCTTGCATGTCAGAGGTGGCAGGAAGCCCCCAAAGGGTTCTGAGCAGGCCGGTGGCCATGTTTGTGGCCATGATGGCTGTGCAGGGAAGGGTGGCAGCTGAAAAGCTCAGACAGCAGATGGTCAGAGCCTGAGCCCTCACTCTAGCTCCTGTCTTACCCCAGGTCCCAAGCTGGGCCATGGACATGAACGTGCTCATGTCCGCCCAGCTGCTGATGGAGCAGGTGGCAGCTGAGGGCAGCGGGCCCCTCCTGTACCTACTCTACCAGCATTTGCTCTTCAACTTTCACCTCTGGACCCTCAGTGACTTCGCCGTGCGCCTCGGTAGGTGTGAGGACCTGAGCAAGGGGCCGGCCATAGGGCAGCTGAGCACTGACAAGTTAGAACTCTGCTCTGGGGGATCTGAGGGACTCACCTGATAGGAATCCAGAATGCCATGGGGCGGCTGAGGGGACTATGACCCTGCCCTGGAAGTCTGACAGGCACATGGCCCTGGCCTGGAGGATCCGAAGGGCCCAGCTCAGCCTAGTGGCCTGAGTCCTCTGCTCATTCCCACTCAGGCCACATCCAGTACATGTCCAGCATAGTTCGGGAGCACAGACAGAAGCTGCGGAAGAAGTACGGCGTCCAGTTTATCTTGGATGCTCTGTGCACCCACTACAGGTGAGGCCAGTGGGGCCAGATGGGCCATGGGGGGCTGACACAGTGGCCTCCGGCCTTGGGGACTGAGCAGTGCGCTTCCCTGACTCACCTGCCCACCCTCTCTCCCCGCCTTTCTCTGGGACCTGGCTGGGTGTGCCTGCTGACCTGCCAGCCCGCAGCGGGAGCGCCCCCTGGCTGCTGATGACCTACGCACCGTGCAGACCTCCCTCCTGGGCCTGGCCAGGGAGTTCCTGGTGCGAAGTCTCTCAGCAGATGACTTGCAGGTCACACAGACCATGCTGAGCTTTTTGGCGGCCACAGGCAATGATGGTCAGGTAGGCTGGAGGTTGGGGAGGGGGAGGCTTGGGGGAGGGGGGTGGGGGCCTGGCACAGTGTGAGACCCTGTATCCCCAGGTGGTGGGTGTGCTGGACCTGCTGCTGGACCTGCTGCATGGTTCCCTGGCGCAGGAGTCCTTGGCTGTCTTTCTGTTGGAGCCAGGGAACCTCGAAGTGCTACTGGCCCTGCTAGTGCGGCCAGGGTCACTGCCCCTGCTGCCTGATCGAGTCTGCAAGGTACACCCAGCCCACCCCCTCCCCTGGCATCCCACTCACTGGGGCCCCTGCCTGGGGTTCAGGGAGGTACAGCAGGCCTTGGGCCAGCGGACGAAGCTGCCTTCAAGGACCTCTTGAGCCACACACCTGCACGGTGACTTCCCCTCCTACAGTAACTCCTTCCACATGATGACAGTCCTCCGATGACCCCCACACAGATCCTGCGCAGACTGCAGCAGAACGAGCGGCTACCTGAGCGGAGCCGCCAGCGCCTCCGGCTGCGGGAGTGTGGTCTCCAGGGTCTGGTTGCCTGCTTGCCTGACGGGACTGTTTCCCCCCAGCTCTGCCAGGGCCTCTACAAGCTGTTCCTGGGGGCAGGTACAACCTGGTTAGGGCCAAGTGGAGGGGGTGACATGTCAGAAAAACAGGGCAGGCAGGACGGAAGAGGGAAGGTAGTGGCATAGGGGCCAGGGCTGAGCCCTGCCCTTCCTAGTCGGGTCAGTCCCTCAGGTCCCACCAACCCATCCCCCCAGATTGCCTGAACCTCTCAGATCTGCTGGCTGTGGTACAGCTGTCCCTCCAGGCTGACCTCAGCGTTCGCCTAGACATCTGTCGCCAGGTGAGCATGAGAGGTAAAAGCTTTGGGGGAGGGGGAGGGTGGCTTCTACCCTCTGGCCTTCACCTTGCCTGTCTCATGAGGGGGTCTCTGGAGCCCTCCTCTGCAAAGGCCCTGGATGAGGGTCTGGAGCAGGCAGCTGGATGCATCCTCACTTGCTGTGGTCTCGCCTGCAGCTCTTCCACCTCATCTATGGACAGCCAGATGTAGTGCGGCTTCTGGCCCGACAGGCTGGCTGGCAGGATGTGCTGACCCGGCTATATGTCCTGGAAGCTGCCACAGCCGGCAGTCCCCCTCTCTCTTCCCCAGAGTCACCTACCTCCCCCAAGCCAACCCCACACAAGCCACCTGCTGAGTCACCTGCTGAGCCTTCAGATGTCTTCCTGCCCTCAGAGGCCCCCTGCCTTGACCCTGATGGCTTTTACCATGCTCTCTCCCCATTCTGCACGCCCTTTGATCTGGGCCTGGAACGGTCTAGTGTAGGATCAGGCAACATTGCTGGTGGTGGCGGCAGCAGTGGGACTCTTACTCCAGCCAGCCAGCCTGGCACTCCTTCCCCACTGGATGGGCCGCGGCCCTTTCCTGCTGCTCCTGGCCGCCACAGCTCCAGTCTCTCCAATGTGCTGGAGGATGGCAGCCTCCCGGAGCCCACCATTAGCGGGGATGATACCTCAAACACCAGCAACCCACAGGTGAGGTGGGCCCACCCTCTGCCACCGCATGATACCCAAGAGAGGATACTTCTGGTACACAGGGCTGGCAGTGTAGCCTCTCCAAAGGTGTGGCCCTGTCTGACCAGGGTTGCAGCCCCCAGTCAGGCCTGTTGCTGTCCCCTCATAGCTCTTATCTGCAGTTGTATTCCCAGAGGGCTCCTGGAACAGGGCTCGTCATGACGAGCCACAGTGGGTGACACCAGCTAGGCTTCAGAAGGGCCCTCAAGAGAGCTGTAGGGCAGAGACCTCACAGGGTCCAAGGGCAGCAAACTCCAGTGGCCCTGCCCTGGGCTTCTAGATTTGGGGATGGGCCTCTGCTCGTTCTCTGTGAACTGCCTTATCTCCTCTTGGGAGTCTGGCAAGACCCCAGGATTCTGCCTGGAACTCAGGTAGTAGCTGAGACTCCTACACCATTCTTCCAGGCCCTTAGTGCCAGGCTCACTGTTAGCCAAATGCTCTGCCTCCTGGGTGGCTACCCCAGGAGGGGTGCTGAGTAGGGATGGGTGGGTGTCAGCCTGATTCCCTCCCTTAGCCGCCCACAACCCACGCCCACACCACCCACCTGTGCCCACAGCAAACCTCTGAGGAAGAGCTGTGCAATCTGCTCACCAACGTGCTGTTCTCGGTGACGTGGCGCGGCGTGGAAGGCAGCGATGAGGTTGCCTGGCGGGAGCGTGGCCAGGTTTTCTCGGTGCTCACCCAGCTGGGGGCCTCAGCGACACTTGTGCGCCCACCAGACTGCATCAAGCGCAGGTGAGAGGGAAAGTCTGGAGGGGGAGGGGCTTCAGGAAGCCTCGGGGGAAGGAAAGAAGATAGTCAGGTAGACCCTCGAGTTCCCCACTCACCCGCCAGCCTCCTGGAGATGATGCTGGAGTCAGCCCTAACGGACATCAAAGAGGCCCCCGTGAGGGTCGTGGCCAGCCTCACCCAGCAGGCACTTTGGCTGCTGCGTCTGCTGCAGGACTTCCTGTGTGCTGAAGGCCATGGTAACCAGGAACTGTGGAGTGAGAAGGTGCGACCCCTCAAGAGAGGCGTGAGCCACATGAACACTCATGTTCACCCAAGCCTGCAGGGATCTGGTCTGGGAGGTGGATGGGTACACGTGCGTAGGTGTGGGTGCATCAGCATGAATGCCTGTGAGCGTGGACTTGCCTGTGTGCACAAACCCTACCTGGCCCCCAGCGCAAACTTTACTTTGCTCCCTTTCCATGGACTCCTGGCCTCCCCTGGTGATGTCTGTTGGGAACCTGTTTTCTGTGGCAGCTCTTTGAAGGTGTATGCAGCCTACTTGATCGCCTGGGAGCCTGGCCCCACCTGGCCAACGGCACAGCCGATCTCCGTGAGATGGCACAGATTGGCCTACGGCTTGTACTTGGCTACATCCTGCTGGAAGACCCACAGGTGAGCACAGGGTGAGCATGGGGGCAGGGGGCATGGGAGGTGTTGGGAGCTCCAAGAGTGGCTGGGTGCCACTTATCTCTCTTGTGCCCACAGCTGCATGCCCAGGCCTACGTAAGATTGCACATGCTGCTACAGACTGCAGTGCCAGCCCGCCGCGAGGAGGCCTGCTATGTGCTCTCCAAGCTGGAGGCTGCACTGGGGCGGGCGCTGAACGCCTCTTCCTCCGAGTCAGCCACTGATGAGGCAGGGCCCCCACCTGCAGCCGCAACAGCTGCAGAGCGCTGCTCCTGGCTGGTGCCACTGGTGCGCACGCTGCTAGACCGTGCCTATGAGCCGCTGGGGCTGCAGTGGGGACTGCCCTCCCTGCCACCCACCAATGGCAGCCCCACCTTCTTTGAAGACTTCCAGGCTTTTTGTGCCACACCCGAATGGCGCCACTTCATTGACAAACAGGTGCCTGGATGTGGGGGCCCAGGAAGAGGAGTGGGGGCTGGGGCCCACATCGAGCACTGTTCTCCTCTGCCCAATCCTCCAGGTGCAGCCAACCATGTCCCAGTTCGAAATGGACACGTATGCTAAGAGCCACGACCTTATGTCAGGTTTCTGGAATGCCTGCTATGACATGCTCATGAGCGGTGGGCAGCGGCGCCAGCGGGAGCGCGCCCAGAGTCGTCGGGCCTTCCAGGTGTGCCACCCGGGGTAAGGGATGGGAAACTGCTCCACACATGCGCCCAGGAGATGGCTGACAATGTGGAGAAATAGGGGTAGGACAGGCAGCAGCCAGGGGACTGATGTGTTTCCCCCACCCCAGGAGCTGGTGCTGGAACCTGCGCAGAGGCGGGCGCGCCTGGAGGGGCTACGCTACACCGCAGCGCTGAAGCAGCAGGCAGCACAGCACTCCACGGCCCTGCTGCACTGGGGGGCGCTGTGGCGCCAGCTCGCCAGCCCATGTGGGGCCTGGGCGCTGAGGTAGGCCGGGCTTGGGGCAGGGTCGCTGTGGAGGGGTGGGGCTTGGGAGGGAGGGAGCCACCTGGAGCCCCAGACTGCCTTTGGGGTGAGGCCAGGGAGGGATGGGGGTGTCTACAGCCTTCTACCGACCCATGACCTGGGGGACATTCTGCAGGGACCCTCCCACCCTCCGCTGGAAACTGTCCAGCGCCGAGACATACTCACGCATGCGTCTGAAGCTGGTGCCCAACCATCACTTCGACCCTCACCTGGAAGCCAGTGCTCTCCGCGACAATCTGGGTGAGGGAGTGTGCTGAGCTGGGTCCGCCCAACTCGATTGTCCCGTCTCCCGTCCTGCCTTGCTTCAGCTGAGTACCCTTGGCCCCTTGCAGGTGAGGTTCCCCTGACACCCACTGAGGAGGCCTCACTGCCTCTGGCAGTGACCAAAGAGGCCAAAGTGAGCACCCCACCCGAGGAGCTGCAGGAGGACCAGCTCGGCGAGGACGAGCTGGCTGAGCTGGAGACTCCGTGAGTGAGGCCCTGGAGAGATCGGACTGGGGTGGTGGGCAAGGAGTCTGCTCCAGTGTGTGCATGCCTCTGTGGGATCAACTCCCTGAGTGTGTCCTCTTCTGCTGCCCGACTACATCCCCCTGAAGAGACTGTCCAAAGCCAGATGGTGGGTGGGAGAGTCTCTTAACAGGGCTGAGAGTTGCTCTTTTAATAGCCAGGCACCCAAGGACAGCACTGAGAAACACAAACCAGAGCAGGAAGGGGGCCCAGGGAGTGGGCAGGGGCTGGGTGAGGGGAGCAGGGGACAAGGGTTGGCATCCTGGCAAAATATTCAGAAGCTTAGTGGGTGGCAGGTGGGGGACAGGGGCTGGGACCAGTAGGTTCTGGACCTTAGGCAGCCCCTCCCCATTTCTGGGAGCCATGAGAGTGTATACCCCATGACTCAATGGCACTTGGATGCCCTTTGGGCTTGTGAAGAAGGGGGTCCCAGAGCCTAGAGCCTGAGGTGGGTTGCTGGTCTTTAGGATGGAGGCAGCAGAACTGGATGAGCAGCGTGAGAAGCTGGTGCTATCGGCTGAGTGCCAGCTGGTGACGGTAGTGGCCGTGGTCCCAGGGCTGCTGGAGGTCACCACACAGAATGTGTACTTCTACGACGGCAGCACTGAGCACGTGGAAACTGAGGAGGGTGCGTCCTGGTGGTGTGGGTTAGGAGAATGGCAGGGAATGGCTGAGGTCTGGGTGGGGCTGGGGTGAGTGACTCCTGTACCTGCTGTTCCTCCCCATAGGCATCGGCTATGATTTCCGGCGCCCACTGGCCCAGCTGCGTGAGGTCCACCTGCGGCGTTTCAACCTGCGCCGTTCAGCACTTGAGCTCTTCTTTATCGATCAGGCCAACTACTTCCTCAATTTCCCATGCAAGGTGGGCACGACCCCAGCCTCATCTCCTAGCCAGACTCCCAGGCCCCAGCCTGGCCCCATCCCACCCCACACCCAGGTACGGAACCAGGTGTACTCGTGGCTCCTGCGCCTACGGCCCCCGTCTCAAGGCTACCTAAGCAGCCGCTCCCCCCAGGAGATGCTGCGTGCCTCAGGCCTTACCCAGGTGAGAGCCCTGAGTGTGAGGGATGTGAAGTTGGGACCCTGAATCAGGGGGCAGTGCTGGACAGCCCACCTGGCTCACATCTTGTCTGCCCCTGTCCCCAGAAATGGGTACAGCGTGAGATATCCAACTTCGAGTACTTGATGCAACTCAACACCATTGCAGGGCGGACCTACAATGACCTGTCTCAGTACCCCGTGGTGAGGGCCCCACTCTGCACCCCTCCACCCCTGCCCCTCTGACCTGTCAGCCCTTGGTTCCCCCAAGTGTAGGTACCTGCCAGTGGGCCAAGCCCTGAGCTTGGTCAAGGGTAGGTGTGCCAATGAAGACCTGGCCTCTGTTCCCTGCCAACCCCCAGAGGTCCCCAGCCTCACTCCCTTCCCCCGCTGCCAAGTCTCTATTCCTCAAAAGGAATCCTGTTCCAGGACAGTCTGTCCTGCTCCCCTGTGACCCGTCTAAGTGGTGCTCCCCGAACCTGTGGGCAGGCTCTGTGCCCGCCTTCTTGAGGGTGAGGGCAGGCAGGGTGGGCTGGTAGGCCATCAGGGCCCTCATGCAGCCCCTGCTCGGGTGGGCGGCCAGTTCCCCTGGGTCCTGCAGGACTACGTGTCCCCAACCCTGGACCTCAGCAACCCAGCCGTCTTCCGGGACCTGTCTAAGCCCATCGGTGTGGTGAACCCCAAGCATGCCCAGCTCGTGAGGGAGAAGTGAGCATGCGGGCAGGGCTGGGCTCAGCGGGTAGGGAAAGGCGAAGGGAGGGCTTCTGCTGACACGTCCAACTGTGGCCCCAGGTATGAAAGCTTTGAGGACCCAGCGGGGACCATTGACAAGTTCCACTATGGCACCCACTACTCCAATGCAGCAGGCGTGATGCACTACCTCATCCGCGTGGAGCCCTTCACCTCCCTGCACGTCCAGCTGCAGAGTGGCCGGTGCGGCCCAGGGGCTGGTGGGCAGACTAGGGGCAGACAAGGGGAAGAGGCTGGTCCTCCCCATATCCTGGGCCCACCCCTGACTCCCTTCTTCCCTCCAGCCAGAGCATCTCCCTCCCTGTCTCCATTCTCCCCACCTCACCTTGGCCCCGTGCCCCTCCCCCAGCTTTGACTGCTCCGACCGGCAGTTCCACTCGGTGGCGGCAGCCTGGCAGGCACGCCTGGAGAGCCCTGCCGATGTGAAGGAGCTCATCCCAGAATTCTTCTACTTTCCTGACTTCCTGGAGAACCAGAACGGTAGGTGTGAGGTGCTTGCACTGGAGTGGGCAAGTGTGGGGATGGAGAACAGATGGTGGAGTGGCCAGGGGGCAGTCGGGATGGACAGGGAGACAGCTGACCCAGTCCTTTGTGCCAGGTTTTGACCTGGGCTGTCTCCAGCTGACCAACGAGAAGGTGGGTGATGTGGTGCTGCCCCCGTGGGCCAGCTCTCCTGAGGACTTCATCCAGCAGCACCGCCAGGCTCTGGTGAGGAAGCAACCACAGGCAAATGGCAGGCAGCTGGGGTTCTGAAGGTCATGGGGGGTCAGCTGTCCCTGCACTGATTGCTGCCTCCCTACTCCCAGGAGTCGGAGTATGTGTCTGCACACCTGCATGAGTGGATCGACCTCATCTTTGGCTACAAGCAGCGGGGGCCAGCCGCCGAGGAAGCCCTCAATGTTTTCTATTACTGCACCTATGAGGGTGGGCAATACGCTGGACTCCAGTCGGGGCCAGGACAAGATCAGGTCGGGTGGATGCAGAGGGCACGCAGGGAGCCCTGACTGCTCTGCCTGCCTTCCCAGGGGCCGTAGACCTTGACCATGTGACAGATGAGCGGGAACGGAAGGCTCTGGAGGGCATTATCAGCAACTTCGGGCAGACTCCCTGTCAGCTGCTGAAGGTAAGGTCAGCTTAGAGGATAGTGGCCAGGGATGCCCATGCCATGGTGCTGACCAGCCACTTACCTACAGGAGCCACATCCAACTCGGCTCTCAGTTGAGGAAGCAGCCCATCGCCTTGCACGCCTGGACACTAACTCACCTAGCATCTTCCAGCACCTGGACCAACTCAAGGCATTCTTCGCAGAGGTGAAAGGAAGACAAGACTTCAACTTTATATTCTGTGAAATGGGTTTAATCCCACTGTCCTTACCAACCATTTGGGGCAGATGGGAATCCTAATCAAAGTCACTGATTTCAAGGCACCTTAGAAAATGAGCTAAACATGGGAAGAGTATGGGGGCAGGAGGGGTGCCTTCTTCATCAGGGCCAGGATAAAGGGTTGACTCACCTAACAAGCTCTGAAAGCCTTAGGAAGATCAGGAGGAGGAGATCTGTCCTTGGACCCCTTCCATTGCCTTCCTAGACAGGAACATTCCTGAATGTTGCCCCCAGGCCTGACTTTTTTTTAGGTTTCCCTCTCTTCCTGCCTTTGGGCTAGGGGGACAAGGAATAACGGGGTGAGAGGACCAAGGTTGAAACTAAGTATGATACTCTGGAAGCATCTTCCATGTCTGTCCCAGCTTCTCACTTTCTGAGATGCCCTCCTAAAGTCTCTGCCTGTTTCTTGGCGGGAACCTCTGCATCTGTGACACCTAGTCTGTGACCCCTGGGGACTGAGGGTAAAGGAAGGGATGATGCTTCAGGGAGCAGATAGTGTAATCTGATAGTACTCAGGCATAGCTAGGCCTGCCCTTGCCCCTGCAGGTTGTCAGTGATGGTGTACCCCTGGTGCTAGCCCTGGTCCCCCACCGGCAGCCCCACTCCTTCATCACCCAGGGTTCCCCAGACCTGTTGGTAAGTGCATTGTGCAGAGCTCCAGCTCAGCTCCACTCCCCCTCTGCCTCTGCCAGAAACCCACCTCTGCCCCCTCCTGCCTGCAGGTGACCGTGAGTGCCAGTGGGCTGCTGGGCACCCACAGCTGGTTGCCCTATGACCGCAACATAAGCAACTACTTCAGCTTCAGCAAAGACCCCACCATGGGCAGCCACAAGTAGGACAGAGGGCTGTGGGTGGGGTGGGCTACAAATGCCCTGCACCCGGAATTATTCCCCTCCCTAATCAGAATGTAGGCCAGCTGCAGGGGAAAGGTCTGGCCAGGCTCCCTGAGGGCCTGGGTCTCTTCCATGTGGCCTGGACTCACTTGCTATCCCCCTCGCTGGGTCAGGACACAGCGACTGCTGAGTGGCCCGTGGGTGCCAGGCAGTGGTGTGAGTGGACAAGCACTGGCAGTGGCCCCCGATGGAAAGCTGCTATTCAGCGGTGGCCACTGGGATGGCAGCCTACGAGTGACTGCACTACCCCGTGGCAAGCTGTTGAGCCAGCTCAGCCGCCACCTTGGTATGAACAGCCTTGGAGCTGGGGAGAATGAGGCATGCAGGTATGGGGCCGGGTTCTGCGGCTGGCCAGGGCAGATGTGACTTCTCCGTTCTGCCTGTACCCTCCCCTTCCCATGCAGATGTAGTAACCTGCCTTGCACTGGACACCTGTGGCATCTACCTCATCTCAGGCTCCCGGGACACCACGTGCATGGTGTGGCGGCTCCTGCATCAGGTGTGCCTGGTGGGCAGCTCTGTGGGGTCCCCGTAGCCCAGACCTACAGCCCATCTGTCCCTCAGTGGCCCTCCAGTCCTGCCCTCCTGTCTTTCCCTTCCCTTTGCTACCATGAGTAAGTCTGGGGCTCCATGACCCTCCAGCTCTCTAGTCTTGGACAAGACCTTCATTTCTTGAGCCTCGGGGGACAGTCCTAAGCCAACCCTGGTCCTCCACAGGGTGGTCTGTCAGTAGGCCTGGCACCAAAGCCTGTGCAAGTCCTGTATGGGCATGGGGCTGCAGTGAGCTGTGTGGCCATCAGCACTGAACTTGACATGGCTGTGTCTGGATCTGAGGTGTGTGTATGCATGTGCCCTGGGGAGGGTGAGTTTGCTGGGCAATCCCCGTGGAGCCCAGACTCCTGCCCAGGACCCTAAGTTGCCTTCCTGCAGGATGGAACTGTGATCATACACACTGTACGCCGTGGCCAGTTTGTGGCGGCACTACGGCCTCCGGGTGCCACATTGCCTGGACCTATTTTCCATCTGGCATTGGGGTCCGAAGGCCAGATTGTGGTACAGAGCTCAGCGTCGGAACGTCCTGGGGCCCAGGTATGGGGAAGGGGTGCCCAGCAAAGATGGAGGGGCAGTTGGGATCCTGTCCTTGCTGACACTCCCTGTTTCCTCCAGGTCACCTACTCCTTGCATCTGTATTCAGTCAATGGGAAGTTGCGGGCTTCACTGCCCCTGGCAGAGCAGCCTACAGCCCTGACGGTGACAGAGGACTTTGTGTTACTGGGTACCGCCCAGTGCGCCCTGCACATCCTCCAACTAAACACGTAAGCCTCCCCATTTATGGGTTCATGGCCCCTGAAGGTGGTGGTCATTGGTGTAGGATAAAGGCTGTAGGAACCCACACACCATACATGTTTGTAGGCACATATTTCAAGGTTTGTTACCTGTCCCCTCATCTTCCCATGGGGAGGTCTTGCCCTGGGCCTCCGCTTAGCCACAGTTGTGGGAGATTTCTTTGTGTATAAGAATTTCAATTTAACCATCCTTAAAATGAGGACCGAGAGGGTATATGGGATAAGGGATATCTGCTGGTCGCAAAGCCCCCTTGCAGTCGCAAGTTGGTGTATATCCCCTCTCCCTTCCAGACTGCTCCCGGCCGCGCCTCCCTTGCCCATGAAGGTGGCCATCCGTAGCGTGGCCGTGACCAAGGAGCGCAGCCACGTGCTGGTGGGCCTGGAGGACGGCAAGCTCATCGTGGTGGTCGCGGGGCAGCCCTCTGAGGTGAGGATGGGGCAGGGGTGGGGAGGCCCCTCGAACGGGGCGGGGCGCGGCGCGGCGGTCCCAGCTGACCCTACTCAACCCTTAACGCCCACCAGGTGCGCAGCAGCCAGTTCGCGCGGAAGCTGTGGCGGTCCTCGCGGCGCATCTCCCAGGTGTCCTCGGGAGAGACGGAATACAACCCTGCTGAGGCGCGCTGAACCTGGCCAGCCCGGCTGCTCGGGCCCCGCCCCCGACGGGCCTGGCCCGGGAGGCCCCGCCCAGAAGTTGGCGGGAACACCCCGGGGTGGGCCGCCCAGGGGGGTGAGCGGGGCCCACCCTGCCCAGCTCAGGGATTGGCGGGCGATGTTATCCCCTCAGGGATTGGCGGGCTGAAGTCCCGCCCCTCGCCGGCTGAGGGGCAGCCCTGAGAGCCAGCACCGGCGCCTGCGGCCGCAGCAGCACTTTTTGCACAGTCTGGGGCGGGGTTCCCCGGCTTCCAAGTCTCTTTCGTCAAAGCACGAGGGCCGCCTGTGGCCTTAATTCCTAACGGCGGCCCCGGTTCTCCCTTCTCGGCAATAAACCAGGCCTAGTTTTGTAACTGCTCCGTCTCCGAGTGTGCGTGAGCGCGCGGCGTCTCGGCCTGCGGTGGCCACCGTAACAGGGTCGCCGTCTCAGTCTGGCCTGGCTCGAGTTCCCCTGGCCCGTGACCCCCTCTGGGCCCACTCGCCCCCCTCCGCGTGGCCGTCGCTGAACTGGGGCCTCAGTTTCCCCGACCGTGTAGCCCCTGCCCCACATCTCGCCCCGGCTCGTGGTTTCCCCACGATCTCTTCATCGGGTCGCCTTCGCACGCCATTCGTCCACAACCGCAACCCGGCCAGGCGCCCCGCAAGCACGTTTGCATTCCTTCGCCGGGCAGGAGCGACAACACCCGAGGCCGCGCCCCTCCAGCTAGGCCCTGCCCCCTCATTGTCTTGCCTACTTCTTGGGCCGTCCTGTGGCGCCGCTGTGGTCTCGGGGTTGGGGGTGGGGGGCCAGAACCACCCCAGAGACCCCACGTTGTCTTCCCGGAGGGCTCGGTCCTGCCCTGCTGAGTGGATCCATCCTGGCGGCCACTGGTCAGGAAGAGTTGGGGGCAGAGCCCTTGCTGAGTGGAGGGAGCCGGGGGCTGCCTCTCTCCAGACTCTCTCCAGACTCGCGATCCTGCGGTGGTTGTATGTGCTGGTGTCGGCGTGTGCGTAAGAAGTCAGGGTAGTGTGGGTGTGCGGGGTGGTTGCATTGTGTGTGTGTATTCGTGGGCCTGGAGACCGGTGGGAGGCGGGAGGGGTTCCAGTCCCGCTGCTCAGAGTGGGCTGGGCAGAAGCCAGGCCTGTCTGCTGCTGCGTCCTGGTCACAGGCCCATCCACTAGCCAGGATCCTGCAGGGCCCCTTAATGTGACACAAAGGTACACACCCCACATGTGGCAAGGGCCACCAGGTCGCACCCACTTGGCCACAGCATTGGGTTGCTCACTTAGCCATACACATGGGCATATGTTGTGGGATAGACCGGTACCCAATATGTGGCGGTGGATATTGGGGAGTTGGAGGGCCTTCCCTGGTGTCTCCTCCATTCCTTCTGCAGGCAAGCTCTCCTTAGTCCAGACGAGGAGCTTCTCTTCCCCAAACCTCAGGGAGTGGGTCCCAGCAGATTCAGCCCTATAGGATCCAGGTAGGACTGAGTGGTCCTATCCTTTGAGTCTCAGGCCCTCTCTGAATTTCTAGATGAAGCAAGATCAACTAGGGGGTCTCTGGGCCCATATCCCCTGTTCTTTCGCTGAACCCACCAGGGTAGCATTCCACCCAGTTCCTGATCAGGAGAGGGCTGGACACTGACTCTTGAGGAAGGAGTGCAAGCATGGTCACTGCAGAAAGTCCTCCTGCCTTGGGGCTTTAGGATGTTGGGTTCCTGAACTCTAGTTGAAAAGCCTGGCGGTGAGCCTCCCACTGGCCAGTACTCTCCAGCCTGGTTCTGGCTAAGATGGAGCTAGAAGGCATGTCTCCCCTATCCTCCCTACCATCCCTGGACTCAGACCAGGTGTTTGGCAACATCTTTGAGACAGGGTGGTTTCCAACCTGCCTTCCATCCTGAGCTGTATCTGACCCTTCTAATTTTGGCCAGCTGGAACCAGCTCTGTCACCTCCACCCCATCTGACACAGGAGAAAACTGGTCCAGCCCTGGAGTGAATCAGGTTGAAGTGAGAAAAGGGGGACAGACTACCCCAAGGGACTGCCAACGTCAGGCCTGGAGATTTCCCCCATATTTCTCCTGCACACAGCCCTTTTTGGACTGAGAGAAGTAGCTCCCAGCTCCCTTGCCTGGGTGCTGCCTAAAACTCTCTAACCTCTTCTCCAAGAAACAACCCCAGGGAGTATTACCCACTAACAGAGCCATGCTTCACAACTCTAGCCACAGCAAAGGCCTGGCCTATGTGGGTAAGCATCCCTTAATCCAGATCATGGGCACCAGGCAGGTTGGGAGGTACCCCAAGTGGGTAGGTCACACCCAAGTCCAGCCACACGTTCTGGAGTCTCTGCCCTGTGTGCCCTGACTGCACTAGATTGGGAGGACAAGTCGCTTCCAGGCAGAAGAAAGCAACAACACTTCCTTTCCAGTTCAGCTTTATTTTGCAAAAATTTACAAGGCCTCCTTTGCACAGAGATGCTTGTGGGGACCACATGAATCAATGTGCCCTCACAGTCCAGACTTGGTGGCGGAGACAGGACACAAGTGCCATGGTAGACAGTTCCATGGTCTTTCTTCCTGTGCCCTGGATAATTGGATAAAAAAAAATTGGATTTAGTGCCGTGGTAGACAGGAGGTGCAAATGGACCCCAAAAAGGAAGAGATCAAGGAAGTCTTCCCAGAGTAGAACATTCTCTTTTTTTTTTTTGAGACGGAGTCTTGCTCTGTCACCCAGGCTGGAGTGCAGTGGCGCGATCTCGGCTCACTGCAATCTCTGCCTCCCGGGTTCACGCCATTCTCCTGCCTCAGCCTCTCCGAGTAGCTGGGACTACAGGCGCCCGCCACCACGCCCGGCTAATTTTTTGTATTTTTGGTAGAGACGGGGTTTCACCGTGGTCTCGATCTCCTGACCTCGTGATCCGCCCGCCTCGGCCTCCCAAAGTGCTGGGATTACAAGCGTGAGCCACCGCGCCCGGCCCATTCTTGCCAATATGTCAGATGGAGAAGGGAGATTGGCAGGAGCAGAAGTCTGGAAGGTTAGGAGAACAGGGTGCATCTAGCAAGGACAAGGTGTCCAGAGTGGTAAGCAAAGGGGAAGAAGTAGATGAAAATGGAAAAATAGGCCAGACAGCTCTTGATGCTGTGGTATAAGCTTTTGACTCTACATAGTAGGGACTACTGGCTTCAAACCTTTTTGGCAACAAAGTTTAGGTGAGGCTACCCAGGGACCCTAGCCTTTGTTCCTTGCTCCTGACCTGATCTGTCTTTTCTTCCACAGGTAAGATCCTGAGGAGGCAGGAGAGGGACAGGGAAGGAGTATGGGTAGGGGCAGGGGAAGCCCTGGCCACCAATACCTCCTCCCCTTTCCTCCTGGAGCCTCCAGGGGTCTCAGGCAGCATCATCCCAGTCTACTGTACCCTCCTGGCCACTGTGGTCCTCGGTCTGCTTGCCTACGTGGCCTTCAAGTGGTAGGTGGTCTGGGCACTGCCCTGTGGCACCCCCTTCCCTGTCTGGACTCCCAACCAATTCCCTGTCTTGAAGGTGGGGGCAGGTTGGTAGGTCTCCCTTTCTCCCCACAGCTGGCACTCACATAAACAAAGACAGCAGCTGGCCAAAGCTCGAACTGCAGAGGTGGGAGGTCTCAACAAGGACCAGATGCATGGGATAGCAGTGTCTTCCTGGACTCTCCTAGCAGTCTGGAGCCCTGTGCCTCCAGCCAGGGTGAGCCCCTTTCCCAGAACTGCCTCACCACCCAGCCCTTGTGTGATCCTCATGTCTCCTGCCCCAGGACCACATCCTGAGCTTGGGTGCCGACTTTACCTTGATCTCCCTCGGCAGCACCAGGAGAAAGTGGAGCGGCTGTTAGAGGTGTCACGTGAACCTGACAAGGGCTGGCAGGGACTGGCAGACCATCTGGGCTACCGGGCTGAGGCTGTAGAAATCATGGCCCAAGGCCAGGTGTGAGCCTACACACTGCTGAGGGACTGGGCTGTCCAAGAAGACAGTGGTTCCACCCACAAGGTGCTAGAGAATGCCCTGGTTGCCATGGGCCAGGAAGATGTGGTCCAGGTCCTGGGCCCCCAAGCTGAGGGCTGCTCTGTGGTGTGAATGCTGTCTCCATAGCCTGGACTCTCAGAGCCTGCTCCGGTGCTCCCCTACCCCCATCTCATGTATCTTTCCCTTCGTGGGCTTCCTGGGGTTGCTGGGCTCAGCCTGCTCTGTTCTGGGGAAGAAAACCGAAGATCCAGCCACCATTCACTTCCCCTCACCTACCCATCCCCTCCAGAAGAGGGCCCAGGATATGGTGGGGAGTGGGCAGTGAGGAGTGGTCCTGCCCTTTGGATCCCTACTCCACCTCCTCTTATTAAGCCTCAGCTGGTTTTGCTACTTTTGTAACCCATATTAAACGTGATTCGGACTTTTCTGCTGGCTCTATCTGGCTCCTTGGGCCTGTGAGACAGTTGAGCTATGAGGCAGAGGCCCAGAAAAGGGGTGGCGGTCCCTAGGCTGTGGGACGGCCCTCTCCAAGCAGCACCTGGGATGGCAGGCAGTGTGATCCTATAGAATATGCATGGGCTCTGGAGGCACAGATCAGAGTTCATATCCTGCGTCTACCATTTGCTGGCTTTATCATGTTTGGAAGCTATTTTACCTTGCTGATTATTTTACCTTGGTATTTTATCAACTTCCTTAGCTGGAGAACAGTAAGTTTAAGTGACACATTCAGTAGTTTCCCCCACACCTAAGACTCCCAGGTTGGTGCTGAGGGACGCTGGGTTTGAGATCATTTTCCTGACTTGTTCTATGAGCAGCAACAAGGGGAGGCTGGAGGCCTGTTCCTCTAGACAGGAGGCAAGAAGCAGGCTGGTCCTGGGCAGTTAATTACCAAGGGCCTCAGGTCACCTCTAGATAAGAAAAAAGAAAACGCTCTCTTTACAAGACCTGAACTCAGGACAAGGAGTTCCAAATGTACTTCCACATCTGCTCATGTGGTTGCTACACACGCCAAGGACAGGTGGGTCTCCTGGGCAGCTCAGGACAAGGCAGGTGCAGCCAAGTCCATGCATATGCACTCCATGCATATGCCCACCCCAAAGGGGGAGGCAGGTAGGTTGGCACAATAAGTGACTTTTGAAGAAGGTGCTATAAAGACAAGCCTTGCCTAGGAAGGAACAATGGCTACCATCCTGGCATCTACCAGCATAAGTAGGCTTCAGAAGCACAGCCATCCAAACTCACTCAGAAGACATGGGTTCCAGTCATGGTCTAGTGGGGCCCAAGGTAGATCCTGTCCCTCTGCTGAAATGAGATGCAACTGAGATTGACTACTCTGTGAGTACCAAGCTCATCAGACTGCTGCTACTGCTACCCTCAGAAATAGCTGACCAGGGCTGCTTAACACTCTGTAAATCTTTCCCTTAAACTAAGGAAGAACTGGAAGTTTATAGCCACCTTCCTCCTCAGATGACCTCAGGGCAATAACCCTGAAGAATCAGGAGAGAAAGCAGGGAAGATACGCACCAGCTGCTGGAGACATCATAACCTGGAGCTTTGGGTCAAAACCATGCATCTGATTTGGTTGCAAGCAGCAGTGCATGTGGCTGTACCCGTGCACTGCAAACCCACTGAAAAAGAAATGCCCCCTTTCAATGTGCTTAAGCACATTAACTAAAATATTCTCTGTAACAGACATAATTCCAAGACATTAAGAGGGCTGAGCATTACCATCTGCGCATGTGATATAATAATATGCTTTAGGCCAGGCGTGGTGGCTCACGCCTGTAATCCCAGCACTTTGGGAGGCTGAGATGGGTGGATCACCTGAGGTCAGGAGTTTGAGACCAACCTGACCAACGTGGAGAAACCCCATCTCTACTAAAAATACAAAATTAGCTGGGCATGGTGGTGCATGCCTGTAATCTCAGCTACTAGGGAGGCTGAGGCAGGAGAAATCACTTGAACCTGGGAGGCAGAGGTCGCAGTGAGCTGAGATCGTGCCACTGCACTCCAGCCTGGACAACAAGAGCGAAACTCCGTCTCAAAAAAAAAAAAAGTGCTTTAAACAGTTTTGAAGGCTGCAATATCATGAGAAAACAATAGCACATCTAAGTTTAAAATAAGGATTTCCCCCTCTTTTAACACTTCCTTTAATATGAGGATATTAGAAAAGTTACTGAACCTCTCTGACCCTTAGTTTTCCTCATCATAGTGCCAATTCCTGTGCCTCAGGACTGTGACCACAACCTGAGCTCTAAGTGCTCAGCACAGTGCCTAGCAGGCAGTGACTGCTCCAATTGCTACTCACCCTGCCAAAGATTTGGCAGGCCACAGCCTGACCTGACCTCAAGAACACTGCTGCAGTGGGCAGAATAACCCTGGTGAGACACAGGTGGGACCAACCTTTTTGCAAAGATGGGCCCCAGTCTGGCCTGAAGCCCTCAGCCTTCCTCACTGCCTAGATAACTGATCCAACAAGTGGGAGAGAGGTCTCTCACCCAAGCCCTGCATCTTCCTGGAAATGTTCACTATCATCATAACCTGTGCACTATACCTCTTTTATAGGGGTCCTATTCTGTCCTCTAGTGTCCAACCCCAGTGTTAGGGAGCACAGTGGGAAGCTAGGGAACCCAAACATAAAATGAGCATTTCAAACCAGGTGTCCAACACTTTGGGAGTCTAAAGCAGGAGCATTACTTGAGGCCTGGAAGTCAAGACCAGCCTGGGTAACATAGCAAGACCCTGCGTCTCTACAAAGATTTAAAAAAAATATTAGCTAATAGTCCTAGCTACTCCAGAGGCTGAGGCAAGAAGATTGCTTGGGCCCAGGAGTTCAGGGATGCAATGAGCTATGATCACACCACTGCACTCCAGCCTGGGCAACAGAGCGAGACCCTTTCTCCCCGCCCTCCCCCCGCCCCCCCAAAAAAAGCATTCCAGTGGGCTCAGAAAAATCAAGTCCATGGGGGGAAAAAGATTCAATGCTTCTCTCCAGCCAGGAGAAAGTATCAAGGGAGAAGATAAATTTGCCTTTCTCTTGACTGATGATTAACCAAAATAAAGAAGCCTAGTGCCAAAGAGGCCCTAGATGCTGCTGCTTTTGCTCTGGAATGCATGTGCAAATTGACCCAATGCCTGAGCACAGCCAAAAGATCCCAAGCCTACAAGTGTCAGTCACCTGGCAAATGTCTGCCTCAGTCATAGTAGGACCTGTGGAGAATGAACAAGTCCTGTAATAAAATCCAATCACAGGGATTAACCTTGGACTTCACACACCTAAGGCCACTATCTCTCCTTCTTCCAGTGACATCATTACACACAAATATGCTTGATTAACTTTTAGGGAACACACATGCCAAGTTCTTTAATTGATTTTATTTTTTTACATAAAAAGTTCAGTAAAAATTGGATAAAGTAAAGTGATTTTAAGCAGTAAATCAATCTTATCAACATAGCACAAGGCTGGCCAAAACCACAAGGCAGCCTGCTTTGGAATATTTACATGATAACAAATTAAACCTTGCAGGAGAACTTAAACTGTCCTTACAAAGTCTTCCTGTGATCCTAGCATGTAGAGGCTAAAAGCAAAACGAAAACCAAACAAAAACCAGGAAAAAACAAATTATTTTCAATATATTCACATATACATTAAAATATAATACAGATCATCAGGGTAAAGGGTTGTGGGTGGGGATGCGCATGGGTCTGTGCGCTGACAGCACCGCCAAGGAGGAGACCCAGGTTTAAGAGTGGAGTCAGGTCTGGCCAGGGTCTTTTCTAAGCCCTTGCACCTCTGATGGCTTCTAACCGCATGCCAACAGCTCACA
This sequence comes from Symphalangus syndactylus, assembly GCF_028878055.3. Lineage (NCBI taxonomy): Eukaryota > Metazoa > Chordata > Mammalia > Primates > Hylobatidae > Symphalangus > Symphalangus syndactylus. The sequence goes on along the minus strand of NC_072423.2, from coordinate 113,993,747 downwards.
ACTAGGTAATCACTTGTAGATGGAGTTCATTTTTGTGGCCTTCGGTTGACATCTGCAGGGTTGAATTCCCCAGGGTGACGTGTCATCAGTAGCACAGTGCTGACAGGGATGGGACAGAAAGGCCCACAGGATTTCCTCTCCCTAGAGTCTGTCTTACCTGACCACCCATCCTCCCACCCTGGCCCAACAGTCACTCTAATTCAGTGTCCTCTTTGGGTTTGTAAACAGCCCCAAACTTCTGCATGTACTTCTTAATGTACTCCTTGGTTTTGTGTTTCACATTCTCATTGCACTCCAGGTCCTCAGGATTCTTACAGTACTTCAGCTCCTTATTCATAACACCGTGAGTCAGCTGTCCAGGGCACAGGAAGAGAGACCATAGCCACCAATCAGAGCAGAAATGATATGAGGGGGAGGACAGGGGTGGTAATCCAGCCTGCTGCTTCAGGGCCCTTCTCACCAAGACAGGAAGTTAATAAGGGGGTAGATGTTGGGGCAGGCTGGTGCTATGATCACCAGAAAGGACAAGCTGAGCTCTGAAAATTTCGTAGAGAACTACTGATGTCATGTAAGGTATGCATCCCTCCCCAGACCTTCCCTCCCCGTTCCTGGGTCCCCATCCCTGACATCTGACAAGAGAAAAAAAAATACTTTCTATGATGAAAAGGGCTTCTTAGAAGGTACACAGTTTGCCCAGAATGTTGCCTGGTGGGCTACCAAAAGCAAGGGGAGTACCTTGCGAGCCAGATGTTTAAAGTCTTCAGTTGTGGTAATTCTTCCCACTTTGCAGTCAGGTTTCCGGTAAGGGTTCAGGCACTGGACGATGAATTGGGACATCTGCAGGCAGAGAAAAGAGAACACGTTGCTCAACAGTCCAGAGAGGGCAAGGAGTTGTACTGAGGAAGTAACTAGAAAAAGTAGTGAGTAGAGCCAACCAATCCTTCTCCTTTTCCTCCCTCAGGTTAACTGGTTTGGACAGTGGAATACTAGTAAGCCAGTAAGATCTGAGAAAAGGATACGGGCTCAGCCTGAGAGGGAAAGAGCTCCCCTGGATGGACTAAGCAAGCCTTAAAGGAGGCTGGAGGGACTCAACAGCATGACTTCAATGCTGAGTCCTTCAGCAGCCCCAGGTTTCAGTCAACAAATTTTTTTTTTTTTTTTTTTTTTTTTTTTTTTTGAGACAGAGTCTTGCTCTTTCGCCCAGGCTGGAGTGCAGTGGCACAATCTCGGCTCACTGCAAGCTCCGCGTCCCGGGTTCACGCCATTCTCCTGCCTCAGCCTCTCCGAGTAGCTGGGACTACAGGCGCCCGCCACCACGCCCAGCTAATTTTTTGTATTTTTTAGTAGAGACAGGGTTTCACCGTGGTCTCGATCTCCTGACCTTGTGATCCGCCCGCCTCGGCCTCCCAAAGTGCTGGGATTACAAGCGTGAGCCACCGCGCCCGGCCTCAGTCAACAAATTTTGTGTCCTTGGCATAAAGACAGTAGCTGGGTTCTTTGGGCCCTGGAGGCAAGGCAGGGCACGGCAGGTGTTCCAGAGCTTCTATGAGGCTTAGCAATCCCAGGAACCACAGGAATTTTGTCATTGAAGGGTAGTTAGATTCTTTAAGTGGTCATACCACAGCATGTGAAGCAGATAGAAGCATGATATGACAGCCAGCAAAGGAAAACCTGAGCAGAATCCTTTTCATTCCACCACTTACTATGTCCTCCCTGGGCTGTCTAAGTATGGTCTGTCCTACCCAGGTGCTCCCAAACACTCTAGAAATAGGACCTTCAGAGGTATTTGTGGTGTTAAGATCACAGCGGACAAAGAGAATAAAGAGGCCAGTCATAGCCATTTCATCAGACAGCACTTTGAACAAAGTCTACCCATCACTAAAATTCAGTGAGCCTTCAGGTGTTCAAAGAACAAGGCTATATCACAAGGTAGGTAGGCACTAAATAAACAGCTGCTGGTTGAATGAGCTGAAATACCAGTATGTTCACAAAGGGATCATAAGAAACTAAATTTTATCCCTGGATAAGCCTTTTAACTCAAAGTTTTTCTGGGGTTTCCTGGCCTCCAAACTCCCTTCAGTCTATCCCCTCAAACACAGATAGGGATTTCATTACCCCCTGCTTAAAATTCTGCAATGGTTCCCGATAACCCACAGACACATAGTTCCTATATGAAGAAGCACAATACCATTCCACCTCATTTTCAACAGCCCTCCCATACCTTGTGCTATAGCCCATCGGGCCACTTACAACTCCCTGGAAGGGAAGATGCTCTATCTTGCCCCTGTACATTCTATTGACATAAGTTAGATCCCCTGCTGATCCATCTGGCCAATTCCTACCCCTGATTCAAGCGCCCTTCCTGACAGCCCGGATTGTGGCTCCCAGCCCTAATATGGCATATTTTTCACACAGCTGCTGCTACTTATTTACAGGTCTGTTTCTTCCAAAACACTACAAGCCCCTTCAATGAATGAAGATTGGAGTTTAGAACCTAGATGCTATGAAGCAGACAAGTTTAGTGTCTTGATGGCTGGTAAGACACACTTCTGATAGCATAAAAAGCATAAAAAGGAGCAGCATTCTCCCAAGCCCTTCAGAATTAGGCAACTACCAAATGAGATATTACAGAAAGAGAAGTGGACTTTGAGCCAGAACGCCTGAGTTCATGTCTTTTGTCTAGAACTTGTCTTCTCTGAACCTTAAGAGTTCTTTCACCTGAATAAGAGGAAAGGCAATCTGTCTTGCCTACCTCAAGGGCTGTTGTGAGGACAAAATGAGTCAATGGGTATTAAAGTGCTTAACCAGTTGAAAAAGGCCACACCTCTTTCGCCAATGTGTCATTCACAGAACAACTAAGTCAAATCACAGAAGCAAGAGGAATACCCAAAGACACAGGCAGCCTAGCACTACATATAGCTTTCTTTTGCCATAGATGCTACAGAAGGCCCACAGTCAAACAAGCAAATGTGGTCTGAGAGGGGCTCCTGTCAAGCCAAGAAAAGATGGCTGAGGAGTTTTCAGTGCGAAAAGAAGCACTTCAGCAAGACACACACACAAGGAACACCTTGTGTTCCTGCCTATCTTGGGGCAAAGGAGATACTCGATATACTTAGGACAAGAAAGGAAAGGGTTCAGGTTTAAGCCTGAGAAGCTTAGTGCTTATATCCACCAAACCTTACCTCTTTTCTGAATACTTCTTTGCTTTTCTTTGCTAGTTCACTGGAGGTGTCTGCTTCTGCTGTCTTGGGCTTTTTCGAGGCCTAAAAATGGAGGAGAAAACACAGCAGTGCTGGCATGAGAAATCAGTTTAGTGATGCCCTACTGTCCCAGAACCCTCCTTTCTTTCCCCTAGGAGGGATACCTGATTCTTGGTATTAGAATCCATTTAGAGGCCCTGACTCAGGTATAAGGCCTGGAGTCAACTTGGCTATTATGTTTCAAATCCTGTTATATGGTTTGGCTCTCCTTCTTATAAGTTAAGTTCCAATTCTCTACCCTAAGTCAAAGCTACAACTTTGATATAGCCACACATTTCAGAGTCACACATGTCCCTGTTCTGGGTTCAGCTCCCTGAACTATCAAGCAAGGCCTGCACAAAACAAGCTCCATCTCTCCCACCTCTGAAACTCTAGGATTCCAGGACAGAGGCAAAATGCTCTGTTCTGAAGATTCTTGAATACTCATCACCTTTCCTCCAAAGGTGGAGTTGGCTAGACTGTAGAAGACAGTCTCAGCATGCAAGAGAGGCTCCTTGGATGTTGGTACCTTCAGTTTAGGAACAGAAAGATTAAGGAAGTATCACGATACTGACGGGAGGTGATGAAAGTCATCAAAGTCAGTGAACAGATAAGTAGACGATGACACAGAAGGTACTCTATGTCCCCAGCTGGCAAGATAATGACAAACCCAGGAACATTCCCTTCCAGCACTGCTGGAAGGAGGCTTCCAAGTTCCCTCTAACTAGGTACTGCACCAGGAGGGGATGAGTTGGAAGCTTTGGTATTCAGAGCACCTGTCATGCAGGCCATCTCCCCATACCTTTGCCCACCACTAGCCATCAGGCCCCTTCCCAGTAAATGTGCTTTTCCATGGAAAATAATAATTATGAGCATTCCCCTCCAAATATAAGTTACTTCATAATGGATCTAGAAGCTGGAGTTGATATTGTATAGGTACTATACTATTGTATAGGTACCTATAGGTATATTGTTATAGGTACTATACTATTGTATAGGTACCTATAGGTATATTGTATGTATGTATATATGTATGTATGTATAGGTACTATACTATTGTATAGGTACCTATAGGTATATTGTATGTATGTATGTATAGGTACTATATTGTATGTATGTATGTATAGGTACTATACTATTGTATAGGTACCTATAGGTATATTGTATAGGTACTATACTATTGTATAGGTACCTATAGGTATATTGTATAGGTACTATACCTATTGTATAGGTACCTATAGGTATATTGTATAGGTACTATACCTATTGTATAGGTACCTATAGGTATATTGTATAGGTACTATACTATTGTATAGGTACCTATAGGTACCTATAGGTACTTCACATTTTTTTGTTAGGGGCATAGGGCAGAATAATTTTCCTGCTCCCCACCCATCTCCTGGTTCTGTTTCTTCCATTTCCATAAACAATATGAAGGCTCTGGTTCTAAAGCAGCTGGACTAGCTCCAGAGAAAGGTGGCACTCCCTTGGCTTTAGGCTGTTACAAATCAACTTTCTCTGCTGTGTCATAAAAGCTTTACGTATTTTCCATTTTTCCAATTTCTTCATGTAGCTGTATAGGGAGATTAGGGGGCAGAGTAAAAAGAACATAAAGATCCAATTTGTTTTTTAAGAAAACAAAACTAAGCAAAAATAATGCTAATAATATAAGTTAAGTCTATTTGCAAGTGTTTTGCTTTGGGATTTTATTTTTTTTTCCCCCAGTTGTAGAGGGTATGAGTATGCTCCACAATAAGACCTCAGGTAGCAAGGGATCAAGCATTATTTGAGTAAGTCAAGAAAACTTCAACACATCCCCAGCTGTTCTCTTGTAGCTCTCAGAAGTGAGTAGCAACAGAAATGAGTACAGAAAGCCCCTTCAGGTCTGGGTATCTCAAAGATCTGGGTCCTATGGAAGAGGCCAGGCTCTCAGTGAGGGTACTATGTAAATAGGAATGTCCTGTTTCACTCTGGAGAGGGTATGCACTCACAAAGCTAAATGAACCCAAAGCACTTTTAATAGATTTATCATTTAATCCCTGACTTGGTGAGGTTGGCGGGGGGGCGGGGAGGGTGGGGTGACCTTTAAAAACACAATTATAGAATACAATCCACTGAGCTCTGTCTAGGAGCTTTCTTGGTCCTCCTGAGTGCTAAGCAATTGGGATCGAGAAAAGAAATGATAAAATGAGGGGTCCCAGACTTACATCATGGAAATCATGAACCAAAATGGAATACTCTTGAGAGTACTGAAATTCACAAAACCTTCTCTTCATGGTCTGTGATTTGCAAATGGCATGGGAAATAATTTCAGAAACTGGCTAACATTTACTCAAATCCAATGCCAGGCAAAGTAACCAGAGTCAGAGTTGAGGACAGCACTTATTGACATGAACTACCTTAGGACCCCCCACTACAAAAAAGTCCCATTTAAAAATTTAGCAGGTAAGGCTGGGCGCGGTGGCTCACGCCTGTAATCCTAGCACTTTGGGAGGCCGAGGCGGGCGGATCACGAGGTCAAGAGATCAAGACCATCCTGGCCAACATGGTGAAACCCCATCTCTACTAAAAATACAAAAATTAGCTGGGCGTGGTGGCGCGTGCCTGTAGTCCCAGCTACTCGGGAGGCTGAGGCAGGAGAATCGCTTGAACCCGGGAGAGGTGGAGGTTGCAGTAAGCTGAGATCATGCCATTGCACTCCAGCCTGGGAGACAGAGCAACACTCTGTCTCAAAAAAAAAATTTAGCACGTGGGGCACAGTGACTCATGCCTGTAATCCCAGCACTTTGGGAGGCCAAGATGGGGAGACTGCTTGAGCCCAAGAATTCGAGACCAGTGTCTCTATAAACAAAATTTAAAAATTAGCTGGGTATGGTGGCTGTGCCTGTGGTCCCAGTTACTTGGGAGGTTGAGGTTGGAGAATTGCGCGAGCCTAGGAGGTTGAGGCTGCAGTGAGCTATGATCAAGCTACTGCACTCCACCCTGGGCAACAGAGTGAAATGCTGTCTCCAAAAAGAAAAAAAGCACTTTTAAGGAAACCACCAGAGAATAGGGTGGGGGCTCTGATATATAAAAAAGCAAGTGCTTCCAGATCCTCAGCAATAATCAGTTTGTCTTTTCTCTATGTTGGCTTATATAGAGTATCAGTCAATTAAAGATTCTGGTGGAAATCTATGTGAGGCTGTGGACAGTTAAGAGTACACAATGAAATGAGCAGGCAAAGCGCCTGGCAGAAAGCCAGAGTTTACTGCCTTTAGAAGCTGACCCTGCTGTCAGCCTTCATCTGTGGCACATTTGGATTCCTAGGAAATCTGTTCTAATTATGACAAGGCAGGCCTGAGTACCTTTATATTACCCAAGGTGAAGCTTGAGACCTTCCGGATTAGTTGGCAATGGCCTTAAGCTTATTGGGCAGTTCTGGTAACCATACACAGGCTGTGTAACACAACAGAATCATCCTTTATTATAAATATGGACATGACTATGTCACAAAGCCCATGTGACTTGGAACCAAGAGGATATGGCTTGAGTTATAGAAATGAGTCCTAACAAAGGCAGAGCAGGACATACCCAGCTAATACTTCTCTCTCCCTGTATTTAATTAAATACTGTTTAGAGGGCCGGGCATGGTGGCTCATGCCTGTAATCCTAGCACTTTGGGAGGCTGAGGCGGGTGGATCATGAGGTCAGGAGTTCGAGACCAGCCTGGCCAAGACGGTGAAACCCCGTCTCTACTAAAAAATACAAAAATTAGCCAGGCGCGGCAGCGTGCGCCTGTAATCCCAGCTACTCGGGAGGCTGAGGCAGGAGAATCGCTTGAATCCAGGAGGTGGAGCCTGCAGTAAACTGAGATCATGCCACTGCACTGCAACCTGGGCGACAGAGCGAGACTCTGTCTCAAAAAAAAAAAAAAAAAAAAATACTGTTTAGAACATAAAACATAAATCATCCAGTGAGGAACTACATCTTTTGTGCAGCACGAATCTAGAAGCAGGAGGAGAAGCTGAGCCATCATAAACACTATCCACACAATTCAACCTAAGCTCTGCAGCACATGAACCTGTACATGTCAATTTTTAAAAGGTTAAGATCCTTGAAAATAATAAAAACTTAGTACAGCTGGTGTTCTGCATCTGTAAGGCCAGCCATGGATAGAAAATATTGAAAAAAAAATACAATAAAAATAATACAAATAAGAACCAATTTTAAAAAACCCCAATGCAGTATAACCACTATTTACATAGCATTTACATTGTATTGGGTATTATACGCAACACAGAGGTGATTTACAGCATATGGGAGGATGTGCGTAGGTGACATACAAACACTACGCCCTTTTATATAAGGGACTTGAGCATCCTTAGACTTTGGCATCCACGCTGGGGTGTCTTGAAATCAATCCCCTATGGATACAGAGTGACAACTGTAATGTGTCTCAAAGTATTCTTCTTTTGGTTGATTTTACTCGGGATCCTTTAGGCTTCATGAATCTGGATGCCTATGTCCCTCTCTCAAGATGGGAAATTTTCAACATTATTTCTTAAACAAATTTTATATAGGCTGAACGTGGTCACTCAGGCCTATAATCCCAGCACTTTGGGAGGCCGAGGCGAGCAGATCACTTGGGGCCAGGAGTTCGAGATCAGCCTGGCCAAAAAAGCAAAACCCCATCTCTATTAAAAATACAAAAAGGCCAGGCGTGGTGACTCACGCCTGTAATCCCAGCACTTTGGGAGGCTGAGGTGGGTGGATCACAAGGTCAGGAGATCGAGACCAGCCTGGCTAACACAGTGAAACACTGTCTCTACTAAAAATATGAAAAATTAGCCAGGCGTGGTGGCAGGCACCTATAATCCCAGCTACTTGGGAGGCTGAGGCAGGAGAATTGCTTGAACCTGGGAGGCAGAGGTTGCAGTGAGCCAAGATCACGCCATTGCACTCCAGCCCGGGTGACAGAGTGAGACTCTGTCTCAAAAAAACAAATAAACAAACAAACAAATTAGCTGGGCCTGGTGGTGCATGCCTGTAATCCCAGCTAACTCAGAGGCTGAGGCACGAGAACCGCTTGAACCTGGGAGGCAAAGGTGGCAGTGAGACGAGATCACACCACTGCACTCCAGCCTGGGCGACAGAGCAAGACCCTGTTTGAAAAATACATTGGCTCTTGATGCCACCTCTCTGCAACTCCCTCAATGCAACAAATACTCTAAAACTACTATTTTAACATAACATAGTTAGAGGAGATCTATTATACCTTATGACTGTTAATTAAAAGCCAGGAGGTAGCAGTAAATAAACTGCTGCCTCAATTGTGCAAGTAGTAATAATTCAGGTCAGAGGTGCTCAAAGGGAAGATTTGACTTTACATTTTACACTTACCACCACTTACACTTATCTTGATGGTGAGTACAAGACAATGAAGGGAACAACAATGGATGGAAAAGAGAAAAGGAACAGTCTCACAATGTTTAGTCTCATCATCAAAAGCTTTTTACTACCAGACAGCACTCTTCAAAGAATTATCTGCCCATTACATGCCTTCCCCATGTCACTCCATACAGCTCTCTATGTCTCCAACAAGCACCAATTTACTGATGACTCAAACCCAGATTTGCCTGCCTAGCAGCCACTGCAGAGAGCTCAAACTCCACAATGAACTTATCTCCACACCTCCTCCTGCTCTTTCTTTCATTCCCTAGACTGAATGATGGGATCTTATCCACCCAAGCTAAGAATGAGGGTGGCAGGCCATCCATGACTCCTTACTCACTTGTTTGCTAAACCCTCAATCCTGCTTTTCAGTCTTGGCAAGATTCCCCAACATCTCCAGTCGTAGTTCCTAACTTTGCCTAACTATTAACACTCTTCAATTTGATTTCACTATTACTGATCTCACCTTTATTAATGAGCCCATTTCACTAGGACACACATGTGACTGTCTGACTCCCTTGCATTAAAACCATTTATTGACTCCCAAGTACCTATTACACAATATTACATTAACCATACTAGCAGAGCACTAAGACTTCAGACAATTTAAATCTAACCTACTTTTCCATATCTTGTCTTGCTAACTTCCCTATATGCATCCAAATTCTCACCAAACCAAATTATTTTTCAGTCTCCTATACATACTGGCTTGTCCTGTCTTAAGCCTTTGCAAAAAATCACCTTATCTACCTAGCATACTCAGTCCTGGTTACCTACAGGTAAAACTGTGCTCCTATACATCTCAAACCATGTATCTCTCTGTTCCCAAAGCATTTCATACATTCTTCTACTATAGCAATTATCCCACTGTATTCTTGCTTTATAGACTTAAATGTAAGACCTAAAACCATAAAAATCCTAGAAGAAAACCTAGGCAATACCATTCAGGACATAGGCATGGGCAAGGACTTCATGTCTAAAACACCAAAAGCAATGGCAACAAAAGCCAAAATTGACAAACGGGATCTAATTAAACTAAAGAGCTTCTGCACAGCAAAAGAAACTACTATCAGAGTGAACAGGCAACCTACAGAATGGGAGAAAATTTTTGCAATCTTTCCATCTGACAAAGGGCTAATATCCAGAATCTACAAAGAACTTAAACAAATTTACAAGAAAAAAAACAAACAACTCCATCAAAACGTGGGCAAGGATATGAACAGACACTTTTCAAAAAAAGACATTTATGCAGCCACCAAACATATGAAAAAATGATCATCATCACTGGTCATTAGAGAAATGCAAATAAAAACCACAGTGAGATACCATCTCACACCAGTTAGAATGGCAATCATTAAAAAGTTTGGAAACAACAGACACTGGTGAGGTTGTGGGAAATAGGAATGCTTTTACATTGTTGGTGGGAGTGTAAATTAGTTCAACCATTCAACCATTGTGGAAGACAGTGCGGCAATTCCTCAAGGATCCAGAACCAGAAATACCATTTGACCCAGCAATCCCATTACTGGGTATATACCACAAGGATTATAAATCATTCTACTGTAAAGACACATGCACACATATTTTTATTGCAGCACTCTTCACAACAGCAAAGACTTGGAACCAACCCAAATGTCCATCAACTATAGACTGGATAAAGAAAAGGTGGCATATATACACCATGGAACACTATGCAGCCATAAAAAAGGATGAGTTCATGTCCTTTGCAGGGACATGGATAAAGCTGGAAACCACCATTCTCAGCAAACTAACACAAGAGAACACAAAACCAAACACCGCATGTTCTCACTCATAAGTGGGAGTTGAACAGTGAGAACACATGGACACAGGAAGGGGAACATCACACACTGGGGCCTGTCAGGGGGTAGGGGACTAGGGGAGGGATAGCATTATGAGAAATACCTCATGTAGGTGATGGGTTGATGGGTGCAGCAAACCACCATGGCACATGTATACCTATATAACAAAACTGCACGTTCTGCACAGGTACCCCAGAACTTAAAGTATATGTATGTGTATATATATATAATAAATAAATAGAAGAAGCCAATCACAAAAGGCCATGTATTGTATTATTTCATTTATATAAAATGCCCACAAGAGGCAGATCTATCAAGAAAGAAAATGGATTGGCTCATGCCTGTAATCCCAGCACTTTGGGAAGCCGAGGTGGGCAGATCACAAGGTCAAGAGATCGAGACCATTCTGGCGAACACAGTGAAACCCCATCTCTACTAAAAAATATAAAAAAAAATTAGCCATGCGTGGTGGCGGGCGCCTGTAGTCCCAGCTACTCAGGAGGCTGAGGCAGGAGAATGGCGTGAACTCGAGAGGCGGAGCTTGCAGTAAGCCGAGATCGCGCCACTGCACTCCAGCCTGGGCGACAGAGCAAGACTCCATCTCAAAAAAAAAAAAAAGAGAACACATGGACACAGGAAGGGGAACATCACACACCGGGGACTGTTGTGTGGTGGGGGGGGAAGGGGGAGGGATAGCATTAGGAGATATACCTAATGCTAAATGACGAGTTAATGGGTGCAGCACACCAACATGGCACATGTATACATATGTAACAAACCTGCACATTGTGCACATGTACCCTAAAACTTAAAGTATAATAATAATACAATTTAAAAAGAAAATGGATTAGTGCCTGGGCTAGGAAGTCACTGCAAATGGGTATGAGAGGTCTTATCAGGAGGAGGAAAATGTTCTAAAAACAGATTATAGTAATTGCTGCATAATTTGGTAAATTACTAAAAGCTATTAAATTGTAAATCTAAAGCAACTAGATTTTATACTAGGTTTATTATACCTCAATAAAGTTGCTGCTGCTGCTGGTTTGTTTTTTGTTTTTGTTTTTTTGAGATGTAGTCTCGTTGTCGCCCAGGCTGGAGTGCAGTGGCACAATCTCAGTTCACTGCAACCTCCGCCTCCCGGGTTCACACTATTCTCCTGCCTCAGCCTCCCAAGTAGCTAGGACTACAGGCGCCCCCCACCACACCTGACTAATTTTTTGTATTTTTTTTTAGTAGAATTGGGGTTTCACCGTGTTAGCCAGGATGCTGTTTTTTTGTTTTGTTCTGTTGTGTTTTGTTTTTTTCTTTTTTAAAAAGCTTGTCCAAACTTGTGCTTCTGGTCATGACAGATTAACTGTTAAATGAATTAGCCCTCTCAGAGTTAAAAACTGGAAAACTAGACAAAATACATGAAAAAGGCAGTTTGCACACATTGGACATTAAGCAGCACTAAACTATGATCCTGAGACAAGGGACAAAATGAGGTAAGCCCTATGATTACCTTGGCTTTTCTGCCTGGAGAAATTTACCAGACTCTGGGGCAGAGAGGAAAACCCAAGCACAGCATGGAGTTCTCAGTGAGCTAAGGAGACAGGGACTGGAATTTAGAGTATCTGAGATAAACTATAAGCTAACAATTCTCAGAGCTCACAGAAGGCTGGGAAACATGTGAGCTTCCATCAGCTAAAGTGAAGAGATATCCATTAGATAACCTGTGGCATTCAGTGGAGATCCCAGACAGGCGATGCCTTAGGAGATACCCTAAGAGAAAAAATTACTCTGGACTCAACCCGACAAAGATTAAGAACAGCCTCTAAAAAAATCAAGGTGATCCACAAGTAACCTGACTGGCTATCAGAACAAAGCTCAACATTCTTAATGGAAAGTAACAAAATTCTGAAACACAACAATGTAACAGTCACAATGTCCAGTGTTCAACTGAAAATAGGCAACTATTAAAAAGCTATTATAAATGTTCACAGTTATGAAAGAAAACATGAACACAGTGAAGAAATTAAAACTACTGGGCCAAAGGGACAGACTCCTGAGAAACACAGGTGGCATCATGTTCCTGACTGCCCTCGCCAACCACAGTAGCATTCCTGGTGGCAGTAGATTGGTCATCTGGAGAACCACTACTGGCTGAGCATGCCCTACCTGACCACAGGGCAGGAGTATGGCTACACTGTAGTGCACAGGGCAGAGGCCTTTGAGGCCATGAAGACAGCCAACACTTCCAAGTTCCCCTCAGATAGATTTGTTGTAGACTAGCTCGACCATCTCAATGTCACCAACAAATGGTCTTAACCCTGAGCTATCAAACACCCCCCCAAACTCTTAATTTTTTTTTTGAGACAAGGTCTCACTCTGTCACCAGGCTGAAGTGCAGTGGCATGATCTTGGCTCACTGTAGCCTCGACTTCTGGGGCTTAGGTGATCCTCCCACCTAAGCCCTCCAAGTAGCTGGGACTACACATGTGCACCAACATGCCTAATTTTTTTTTTGCATTTTTTTAATAGTTTTGCCATGTTGCCCAGTCTGGTCTCGAACTCCTGGGCTCTAAGGATCCACCTGCTTTGGCATCCCAAAGTGCTAGGATTATACAGGTGTGAGCCACTGCATCCAGCCACCCTTCAATCTTGCAGATCACAGGGCTGCCCTGTCTTTATCTGGTTATGGAACTCAAACTGTAGCTTCTATAAAAATGTAAGCCTATGGATCAGAAACTTATTAAAACACACAAATATAAAACAAAAAAACAAAATAAAAAACACACAAATATGAGTATAGTGGTCTGCATATAGAATACCTGGGACTCTAACCCCATTAATACTTAAAAAATATCAGGGATTTCCTGGGGAACACATGGTATAAAATGTATTTTGAAAAAAGCTACAATAAAGCTACAAACTATGATTTGCAGGTATTTGCTTAAGTATGAGATACTTGATAGGGGCTTTATCATGCAAAGTTAGTTTGCTTAACTGCCAACACTTAAATGCAGTTTTTCAGTTAAACATATTCCTAAAAATAGCATTTTATTCTGGGACTTGACTACAAAAAGTGGACATTTAAATGAAGTAAAAATGGCCACGTGCGATGGCTCACACCTGTAATCCCAGCACTTGGGGAAGCCCAGATGGGCAGATCACTTGAGGTCAGTAGTTTGAGACCAGCCTGGCCAACAGGGCAAAACCCCATACAAATACAAAAAAGCTGGGCGTGGTAGCAGGCGCCTGTAATCCCAGCTACTTGGGAGGCTGAGGCAGGAGAATCACTTAAACCTGGGAAGCAGAGGTTGCAGTGAGCCGAGATCGCACCACCGAACTCCAGCCTGGGCAACAGAGTGAGACCCTGTCTTGAAAAAAAATAAAATAAAAAATGAAAAACACGATGAAGTGAAAGGTATTTATCAGCACTGTTAAAAATAAAAAAGAAATTAAAACTATTAAAAAATACGCAAATTAAAATTTGAGAGCAGAAAAATATAACTGAAATTTAAAAATGAATCAATGGATGAGCTTAGCTAATTCGATATAGCAGAAGGTAAATCAGTGAACTTTAAAAAGAGGCCAACAGAAACCACGCAAACTGAAGCACAGGGAGAAAAGAACTGAAAAAAATTTGACAGAGATGTGGTGCTCTATGAGACAGTATCAAGCGGTTTAATAACAGGTATATAATTGGAGTCCCAGGAAAAGGGACAATGGTATAAAAAGATATATTTGAAAAAAATTTCCATATTTGATGAAAACTACCAATCATGGATCTAAAATGTACAAGAATCACAAGCAGATTAAACACAAAGCAAACAAAACCAAGGTATATCACAAACCGCTAAAAACTGTTTATAAAAGGCAAAATCAAGACATATGGGGGAAAAAGATAATTATATTTTTATTATAAACTATTATTAAAAAATGGAAACATCTTTTAAGTGTTGAAAGGAAGAAAATATAAATTTAGAATTCCATATCCAGTGAAAGTATCTGTCATCATAAACCTGTACATGGATGTTTTTTTTTTTTTTTTTTTTTTTTGAGACGGAGTCTCACTCTGTCACCCAGGTTGGAGTGCAGTGGCGCGATCTCGGCTCACTGCAAGCTCCACCTCCCGGGTTCACGCCATTCTCCTACCTCAGCCTCTCCGAGTAGCTGGGACTACAGGCGCCCGCCACCACGCCCGGCTAATTTTTTTTTGTATTTTTAGTAGAGACGGAGTTTCACCGTGGTCTCGATCTCCTGACCTCGTGATCCGCCCGCCTCAGCCTCCCAAAGTGCTGGGATTACAAGCGTGAGCCACCGCGCCCGGCCCATGGATGTTTTTAGTAGCTTTATTTATAATTGCCAAAAGTTGGAAGCAACCAAGATGTCCTTCAGTAAGTGAATAATAAATAAACTGCGGTACACTCAGACATTCAGTGCTAAAACCAAATGAGCTATCAGGCCATGAAAAGACATGGTGGAAGCCTCAATGCATATTGCTAAGTGAATGAAGCCAATCTGAAAAGGCTACCTACTGTAGCTAACTATATGACATTCTGGAAAAAACAAAACTATGAAAACTGTAAAAAGATCAGTGGTTACCAGGAACTGGGGAAGAGGGATGAGGAGAGAAGGCATGATGAATAAGAGGCAGCTCAAAAGATTTTTAGGGCAGTGAAACTATTCTGTATGTTACTGTGATGCTGTATAGATGACATGATACCTTTGTTAAAACCCACAAATGTACAATACCAAGAATGAACCCTAATGTAAATTATGGACTTTGGGTGGTAATAATGGGTCATAGTAGATTCATCAATTGTAACAAATGTACCACTCTTGTGCTTTGATGTTGACAGAAAGGGAAGCTTGTGCGTGTGTAGTGACAGGGGGTATATGGAAACTCTCTGTACCTCCTGTTCGATTTTGCTATGCCAAAATAGAACTAAAATTGATTTAAAAATAAAGACTACTTTTTAAAAAGTGGTAAGATAAATACCTTTCTTCAGACAAACAAAAGCTGACAAAACGCATCAACAGTAGATCTGAAATACTAGAAATGTTAAAGGAAATTCTTTAGGCTAAAGGAAAATGATTCCAGATGGAAATTCAAATCTACATGAGAGAATGAAGAGTGCTGGAAATGGTAAATATGTGGGTAAATATAGGACTTAATGGTAGACTGTGATAAGATAAATATGCATACTGTAAACCTTACAACACTGTTTTTTCAAATGTGTAGGTATAAAGAATATAAAGATCCCTTTATACTCTTAAAACACTGAGGACCGCAAAGAGCTTTTATTCATATGGGTTATGGCTATCAAAATTTTTCATATTAGAAATTAAGTTAAACTGAGAAAAAAATTAAGCATTATTTTAAAATAACATTAGCAAATCTATTATATAACAATACATATAACAATAATATAATTTTTTGTGAAAAATAACTGTTTTCCAAAACTAAAGCAATTCAGTTAAGAGAGGCAGTTTTACATTTTGGAAATCTCTTTTAACATCTCACTTAGAATACAGCTGAAGTCTCATTGCCTTCTGCATTCAAATATGTCATGTGCCCCCTGGAAAATTCCATGGTATATTTGTGAATGTACCAAATGTGACAGAGGCACGTAATGTTTTCATATTATTATTAAAACAGCTTTGACCTTGTGGCTCCCTTGAAAGAGCCTTAAGAACCTAGAGGTCCCCACACCAAACTTTGAGAACCACTGTCTTTTTTTTTTTTTTTTTTTTTTTTTTTTTGAGACGGAGTCTCGCTCTGTCACCCAGGCTGGAGTGCAGTGGCGCAATCTCGGCTCACTGCAAGCTCCGCCTCCCGGGTTCACGCCATTCTCCTGCCTCAGCCTCCTGAGTAGCTGGGACTACAGGCGCCCGCCACCACGCCTGGCTAATTTTTTGTATTTTTAGTAGAGACGGGGTTTCACCGTGGTCTCGATCTCCTGACCTCGTGATCCGCCCGCCTCGGCCTCCCAAAGTGCTGGGATTACAAGCGTGAGCCACCGCGCCCGGCCGAGAACCACTGTCTTAAAACAACCACCAAGAAGTAAAGCAGGCCAGGTGTGGTGGCTCACACCTGTAATCCCAGCACTTTGGGAGGCCACAACAGGAAAATTGCTTGACACCAGAAGTTTGAGACCAGCCTGGTTACCAACACCACGAGACCCTGTCTCTACAGAAATGTACAAAAATTAGCTACTTGGGTGCCTAAGGCGGGAGGATCATCTGAGCCTGGTAAGTGGAGACTGCAGTGAACCCTGATGGTGCCACTGCACTTCAGCCTGGGAAACAGAGTGAACCATGGCTCAAAAAAATAAAAAATAAAAGAAAATAAAGAGGTATGGCTAAGCCAATAGGAAAAACAAAAACAAAAACAAAAAACAGAATACTTGAAATAAATTCTAAATCAATCCAAAAGAAAGCAAAGACAAATAAAAATTAAAAAACAAATAATAAGGCTGGGCATGGTGGCTCACACCTACAATCCCGGCACTTTGGGAGGCCGAGACGAGTGGATCACCTGAGGTCAGGAGTTCGAGACCAGCCTGGCCAACATGGTGAAACCCCGTCTCTACTCCAAACACAAAAATCAGCCAGACGTGGTGGTGGATGCCTGCAATCCCAGCTACTCAGTAGGCTGAGGCGTGAGAATCGTTTGAACCCGGGAGGCGGAAGTTGCAATGAGCCGAGATCGCACCACTGCCCCCCAGCCTGGGCGACAGAATAAGACTGTCTCAGACAGGAAAAAAAAAAGCCATCCTTAAAGACTGAATTGCTTTGCACAAGTACTTGTCAATTCCTTTATTTACAGTACCATTTCTGAATTTTAGGGCCTATTAACATAAGCCTTGAGATAAATTTTACTAAAAAAAAATTCAAAGGTTTCCCACCATACAAAGGTTCATATTCTTTTTTTTTTTTTTTTTTTTTTTTGAGACGGAGTCTCGCTCTGTCACCCAGGCTGGAATGCAGTGGCGCGATCTCGGCTCACTGCAAGCTCCGCCTCCCGGGTTCACGCCATTCTCCTGCCTCAGCCTCTCCCAGTAGCTGGGACTACAGGCGCCCGCCACCACGCCCGGCTAATTTTTTGTATTTTTAGTAGAGACAGGGTTTCACCGTGGTCTCGATCTCCTGACCTCGTGATCTGCCCGCCTCGGCCTCCCAAAGTGCTGGGATTATAAGCGTGAGCCACCGCGCCCGGCCTAAAGGTTCATATTCTTTTACATTTTCAAATCCCCAAGATCTGTCCCCAACAATGCCCTTCCAACCTCATGCTGGATTACAAGTTTTATGATGCCTATGTTCCTCCTGCAAGTAAACAGAGCTATTCCCCAAACATATCCCGAACACTCCCTTCCTTCCCTGCCTTTGCTCCAGCTTTCCTTTTAGCCTATCTTTGCTTACTGAAAAATTCCTCATCCTTTAAAGCTCAAATGCCACTTTCTCACAAAGTCCTCCTAACTTTCTCTGGTTGAGTTTCTTGTATGCTCCCAGGATGAAAAAGCATGACAGAGCTATAAGCAACCATTTGTACCATGCTGAGGAAGCACATGGTGCAGGACTGCCAGTGCAGGCAGGGACAGGCTTGAAGGAGACGTAATCTAGAAGGAGGCTGGCTTGAAGCCTAGGGGAATGTGTGTATCTCCTAAGAACTGAGGGGGACTCAGCTCTTCAGTATAGAGAAATTAATCTGATTGATTCTATATGTGAATTTCTGACTGAAAACCAAGACCAAATCTTAACACTTGCACTCAAGTAACTAAAGTTATAAGCCCTGTCATGGTTTGATTTTTTTTTTTTTTTTTTTTTTTTTGAGACAGAGTCTTGCTCTCGTTGCCCAGGTTGGAGTGCAGTGGTGCAATCTTGGCTCACTGCAACCCCCGTCTCCCAGGTTCAAGCGATTCTCTTGCCTCAGCCTCTCAAGTAGCTGGGATTACCATGTGCTCAGCATGTGCCACCATGCCCAGCTAATTTTCCTATTTTTAGTAGAGACAGTGTTTCACCATGTTGGCCAGGCTGGTCTCAAACTCCTGACCTCAGGTGATCCACTCGCCCGGGCCTCCGAAAGTGCTGGGATTACAGGCTTGAGCCACAGGGTTTCACCATGTTGGCTAGACTAGTCTTGAACTCCTGGCCTCAAGTGATTGGGCCACCTCGGCCTCCCAAAGTAGGCTGTTGTGCCTAGCCTATGATTATTCTTTTTGGGAGAGAAGACCTCTACCTTTATTTGTTCACAACAGGAAATACATTTGGCAGCTTAATTCTTTGTGCACTCTCATTATTATTATTTGTGGATTTATTTATGTATACATACAATGGCAGAAAAGAATAAAAGGGCCTCTCCAATCTTCTCTAACAACTGAGTGAAGCTGACACCTTTGAATCTCCATTAGAGGTACTACCCTATAACCCCCCGAGGCAGTTAAGAGCTAGTATTAGGAGGAATGTTTTCTCTTTATAATCTCCCATTCCCTTTCGTTTTTATACATGTACCTCCCCCAACACACATGAGCATATCAATATATCAGAATTAATTGTGAATTAAGTGTTAGATTTAGTTTAGTGCTCTTTTCCTTCCTAGGATGGACTATATTTTCTTTTGCAGGCCTCTAAAGTCCTTGTTTGTTGTCTCTACAACAATTTTTAAAAATTAGCCAGGCATGGTGGCATGTACCTATAGTCCCAGCTACTCAGGAGGCTGAGACGAAAGGATTACTTGAGCACGGGAGTTCGAGGTTACGGTAAGCTATGCTTGCCCCACTGCACTCCAGCCTGGGCTACAGAGTGAGGGAGACCCTGCCTCTAAAAACAAATCAAAGCAAACCAAATGACAAAATAAATAAATCCCTCAGTTTACCACTTAACCACATAATACTGTACATTTTCAAACCTTACCTTCTTATGACCCCTGGGAGCAATAACCTTGCTTTATACTGCTTTTGCATCCCCAGGTCTGGGCATGGCATTTGTGCTGAATAGGAACTCAAATGTCTGATAAATAACCAAAATGTGAAAGAGTGAGATTAAGTTCAGATCTGTGTGATTTAAAATGTGTATTTAGAGATCCAAAGTTCCAAGCTAGTAGATTATAATTCAGGCATTGCCTTTTGGATATAATACTTTCAAGAGCCTACTCCCCAGGCACACATGCACCTACAGTAAAACAGAGGAGTAAAGATCAAACATAACCTGACAAACGCACTCACTCTGGGTGGTTGGATATAGTAAGGTTTTATTATCATACTTCTCTTACAGTTGATCACAAACAATACTGCCAATTATTTAGACTTCAATGTGTAATTACCTTGGGACCTTGTATCACTTCAGATTCTGATCTAGCAGGTCTGGGACAGGGAGGGACAGGAGTGAGAGTCTGCATTTTTAACAGGTGGTGCCTGGTGCTGTTGGGTGCTGAGTAGACCTAACTACTACAATAAGCTCATTGTGAAGGCACCGGCTCCATGGTCAACCCCTCCAGTCCATCTCCAGTAGAGAGCCTTGTAAAAGGCAAATGTCACTGCTCAAATCACTTTAAAGGTTTCCCTTTCTCACCAGCTAGCCAGAGAATGAAGGTCTAATTGTGTTGCATGGCACATAGGCTGCCCTTTTACTTGGCCCCTACTTCTCAGCTCCTACTTTGTGCTTGGCTAGTTTGATGACCTGGATTTCCTAACACAGGTCTTCATATAAAAAAGACAATTCCTTGAGTATTAAATAAGCAACAGTGAACTTCATGCCCATTCCTCATTTGCTTTGAAAGGCCTAATTTAATATGCATATACTAGACCAAAAGACTGAATCAAGATTAATAGTTATGGTGCCCATGAACTTGGGCTTATAAGAAGGGTAAGGCCTCCAACATGCTTTATAAACTTGGCCCCAGAACTCAGCTGTATTGCTGCACCAGATCTTACCTTAATCCCTTTGTTTATTTTTTGAAAGATAGAGCTAACACAGTACAGAAGTCTGGAAACGGGAGTTGTGATTTTTGTTTGTATTTAAGCTTACATATAATTTAAATGGCAAGTGCCTAGCAGTCTTGGGCATATTCCTAAATGATTCAGGAAAACACGACAGCCCAACAGCTGGAGTGAAGTGGCTAAGTGATTTATGTGATTCATTTGAAATTTAGCAAACTCCACATGGATTGAACTTAAGTGTGTATCTTTTTGCAAATGCCAAACACATGTGAAAAGAGAAAAGCATTTCCTCCAAAAGTGAATAAAATATAAACAGAAGAATGAATTCATTTCTACTTTAACCCCTTCTCACTCCAGCTCCTTTTCTTCCCTCTTCCTTCTTCCATGTATTCCCAATAATTTAACCACTGAAGTACTTAATTATTTTCAAAACTAAAAAACATTATTCAGGTTTTAGAACATAAAAATATGGTATCTGATTTCATTCAAGACACTTCATACGGCCAGCTGTCGTGGCTCATGCCTGTAATCCCAACACTTTGGGGGGCTGAAGCAGCCAGATTGCTTGAGGTCAGGAGTTCAAGGCCAGCCCGGGCAACATGACAAAACCTCATCTCTACTAAAAATACAAACATTAGCCAGGCAGGGTGGCACACACCTATAATCCCAGCTACTTGGGTGGTTGAGACATGAGAACTGCTGAAGCCCAGGAGGCAGAGGTTGCAGTGAGCCAAGATCACACCAAAAAAACAAAAAACACAACAACAAAACCCACCCCTCCTATTGGTTTTGAACAGACCAATCATGAAAGCATATGTTATGGGCACTAATAACA